>NC_081421.1:78095072-78440872 GCF_949786415.1 Peromyscus eremicus
ATAGCCACAGTGGCATCTACAAAGTGTTGCAGCTTTATGAGATCTTCTAGGAAAATGCTGCCCAGCTGTGTGGGAGAGTGGGGGTTGAATGCTCCCAGCAGTGGCATGGCAGAGCACCCGTAATGGCAGCAAGTGCTCAGACATAACGATACACAAAAAGGCACTCAAGCCATAGAGACATTTTTGGAGGTGACATCTAGAGACTATCAGAAATACTTAGGGGCAAGTGTACTTCATAAGAGTCAAGGGAGGAATTAATGAAGCTGGACTCTTTCTCATATAGTTAAGTTTATAACTACACTGTGTTCTTGGTGCTATACTAAGCAATAGATAAAAAGGCATGATTCCAGTTACCAAGGAACTAACTCTGCTTATTATCAGAGCAAGCAAAGGAATGCAGACAATCTGAGAACCTCTGGAACATATTAATGTTTCAATTTTTTAAAGAGAAATTTCTTTATTAGATTGAGAAGGCTCAGAAAATCTTGTTGGAGCACTCTGACCTAATTTTCCCCAGTTTAGAAAAAAACTGAGGTCCACCAACAGTCTCCTAACACTCAGATTCATTCTATTCCACTACATCACAATACTTCATTTATAATTCCTTAAATGGTCACGTCTATCTGGTTCTTCACTCATAGTTCATGAAAAACAGTGTAGTATACAAAAGGAATGGCTGAGAAATAGACAAACCTGGGGTCTGCATTTTATGACTAATTATACTACCCCGTTTAGCACCAAGGCTGGTTCCAATAAGACAATTAATGTTCTAGACGAAATCATAATACACCTACAATCACATGAATTATAGCTCTTTAGGTTTTGTGTTCTGGTTCACGGTTTTGTAACGAATTATAAGACGACTACTAACAGCAGAGCTAACTAAGGGGAAGGAAGATGAAAATGATAAAATGAATGTTAACTGATGACTTCTTAGTCTCGACAAGTAAAACTCAAGAGCTTACTTCATCCTACAAGGATTTAACTCATCCAGTAAAGTATTTAATTGAGGATATCCAGCCTAAAAGTAGACTTTCATGAGCTCTAACAAAGCTCTTAAATCCTAGCTTCGATTTACAAGATTTAAAAACCGTTGCTATTATTAAAGTAGGGAGGGGTGTGCATTTGTCAAAGCCTATGTGTGGATGTCAGGGGCCAACTCTGCAAGGTCATTTCTTTCCCTTCACCTTTACATGTGTTCCAGATACTGAACTCAGGTTACCAGCTTGGCCCAACAAGCACCTTTACCCACTGAGCCATCTCTCACTGGCCCTATTTATATATTTTTTACATCTCTACTAAACCAGTTTGATAAACCTGTTTCTAGAAGAAAGAAGAATGAGGAGGGGAAAGAAGCAGCAGCTTTTATGGCTGGGCACAATGGTTTATGCCTGTAATCCCAGCAGCATTCTGGAGGTTGAGACAGTTCAAGGCCAGCTTTGGTTACATATCCAATTCCAGGCTAGCCTGAGCTACGTACTAATATGTAGCTGGAAGTTTCTCCAGTCCCACCTGGCCCCAAGGTCCCACAGCTGCTTATAAAATAATCATTCAGAGGCTTAATATTAATTACAAACTGTGTGGCCTATGGCTCCGGCACACTATTAACTAGCTCCTATAACTTAATTCAATCCATTCCTATTATTCTACGTCTTGCCACGTGGCTTCGTGGCTTCCCGGGTACTTTCATAGCCTGCTAGCAGCCACCCCCTGACCTTTTTCTTTTCTTTCTTTCTTTCTTTCTTTCTTTCTTTCTTTCTTTCTTTCTTTCTTTCTTTTATTTTTTTTTTGGTTTTTTCGAGACAGGGTTTCTCTGTGTAGTTTTGGTGCCTGTCCTGGATCTCTGCAGATCATGCTGGCCTCGAACTCACAGAGATCTGCTTGGCTCTCTGCCTCCCAAGTGCTGGGATTAAAGGGACCTTTTTCTTAAAAGCAAGCAAACAAAAAAAAAGCTTTAAAAAACAAATGCCTTAAGACGGGTGTGATGTGTGATAACTTCATACTTATAACTCCAGTACCCCAGGAAGCTGAAAGAGGAGTACCCTGAGATGTTAGGACAACCTGAGCTACAGAATGAGACTATTTCAACACCCAAACATCCAATGGAACAAACAAGCAAAAACCAAACAAACCCTTACAAAGGACACCACCGTCTAAATTAAAAGCATACAGATCCACTTCTCAGTATTTTTAAGGTGTATGCACGTATTTTACTCATTAGGTTAAACGGAAAACCATACTAATAATTTTTTTTTCCAGTTCTAGAATTCTCTTCACATTGTTGCAGGGTGTGTGTGGGAAGGGGGGAGAAGAACATCAAAAGAAAAAAAACCAACCAACCAATGCTGAATCATGAATGAAGAAAATAGATATGGCAGAGAACTCAAAAAAGTAATCCATGGCACACCTCAAACTTTGTAATTAGGGCATCTGGTCTTGGTAAGCTTTTAAAACTAAGTTAACTGAAGAGTATAAGTACCTAGAATAGTCTCTCCAGAAACTCAACTCCAGGATAAGACTAGAAGCATTTATCGGCCTATTACTACACTCCTCACTTCCTGCTTTCTTTAGACAGCTCATTCTGACCATTTCAGGTAACAACGCAGATGTGAAAAAAACCAACTTCCTCTTTAAAAGTGATAAAAGCTTTGGCAGCTGGTTATAAAAATGATTGTACTTGCTTTTAAAGAAATGCTCGAAAGAAAGAAAATCAGAGACCCCAAGTGCCAAACTTATGGATTATGAAATGGTTTACTGCTTTCAGAAAACAATGATGATAAAAAAGAATATTAAATTATTCCTTTTGGCACCACAACAGACACACTTAAAACAAAAGAGAACAAAAACAAAACATACCCATCCCAAATGAAATGCACTTGAGGTCTTGAATTCTGGATTTCCTTAAAGAACAGATTGGTCCTACCTAGGGGCTTTGCAGATGCTGGGCAAGTGCTCTACCACTGACCTATATATTCAACCCATCTCACATGCCCTTTTTTCCTTTTTTCACTTCATTTTTGAGACAGTCTCATCAAGTTTTCAAAGCTGTGCTTCATTCAGCTTGCTTTGTAGCCTGAACAGACCTTAAATGTTTCTATTCTCTTGCCTCAGCTTCCTAAGCAGCTGGGGTTACTGGTTTGGGCTACCAGGCAGGGAAAGATTAAGAATATCTTTTATCTTGATTTTTAAAATTAGTCTGTACAGCTGGGCATGGCAGCTCATGTGTAGTCCTAAGCCTAACACCGAGAATCTCAAGACAGAGGATCATCATGAGTCTGGGCTATAAATGAGTTCCGAATTAGCTTGGGCTACAGAATTTGGACCATCTCAGAAGAAAAACAAAAACAAACAAACAAACAAAAAAACCCAACTAAGTAAACAAATAAATGATTAGGGCAAAAATCTCAGCAAGGGTTACTTGTTTATGAATCCTAACACATTCAAATCATTAAATACCTTGGAAAAATCTTTTCTCAAAATAACTTTTATTTTTTTTGAGAAAGGGTCTCATTCATGTAGCTGAGGCTGGTCTTAAATTCCCTGTTACCAAGGATAAACTTGAATTCCTAATCCTCTTTGTCTTTACCTCCCAAGAGCTGGGATTATTACAGACAGGCACCATCAGGCCCAGCCTTTCTTCCTATCTTTTCTCAATTTTTGAATTCAGATAAAATAAATCAGAAAGTTATAAGGAAAAGCAGGCCAAGAAGGTAAGAAACCCCCCCAAATCAGGAAGTCTTACCAAGCCCTTTCTTTCTACTCATAGATTTAGAGAGGTATGTGTCTGCCAACTCTGGGGAAAGGAATCCAATAAAACTACAGGGCCCTCAAATCATAAGGGTCTCTCTGTGTAGTCCTAGAACTCAGAGATCCACTAGCCTCTGCCTCCTGGCTCAAAGCAGAAGGATTTTTACTGTATCATTACACTTCATTATCTACACCAATAAAGACAATGTAGTCAACTAAAAAAAAAAAAAAAAAAAAAAAAAAGGACTCTATTAAACCCAGCATTGTGGGGTTTGGCTATAATCTCAGCACATGGAAGGCAGAAGCTGGAGGACAAATTGGAGCCCAGTCCAGTCTACACAGCAAGTTTCAGACCAGCTAGGGCTACATAGCAAGACTCTGTCCCAAAAATACAAAACAAAAACAAGCTCTTTACTAAAACAGGAATAAAATTCATGGTTACTTCTGGGACAGGTTTACTAATTATGATTTGCTTGTTCTATCATTATAAAAAGTAAGCATGGCCGGGCGGTGATGGCACACGCCTGTAATCCCAGCATTCGGGAGGCAGAGGCAGGCGAGTTCGAGACCAGCCTGGTCTACAGAGCTAGCCCAGGACAGGCTCCAAAGCTACAGAGAAACGCTGTCTCAAAAAACAAACAAACAAACAAACAAACAAAAACCAACAAACAAAAAAGTAAGCAAATCTAAGTGTGATGGCATATACCTATAACAGCAGTATTCGAGAGGTAGAGATAAGCAGATTAGGGGTGCGGGTCATCCTTGGCTATCTAGTGAGTTGGAGGCTTACGTGAGCCACACAAGACCCAGCCTCAAGAAAGAGAATAAAATTTCACTCTAACTTGACATTTTGTGAACCATAAATATTTGCCTTAGAATAAACATCTTGTTATAGTTTTCTTCCCAGTGTTAGTTGAGATGTCTTTTTGTTTCCTAGGTTGTTAACATTTACGATGCTCAATCTCCAAATAAGAGAAAACAACGTTCATGTGTTATTTGTTGGCTTTTTATTTTTTGTGGTGCTGATGCTGAAGTTCAAACACAGGACACTGCATGTGTTAAGTGCTCTACCAACAAACTGCCATCCTGGACCCTGTTAAGTGGTTTGTAAAGGTGTTAAGCATCTTTTTCAGCATTTAAAAATGGTGGCTCATACATACACAGGTATACGTTAAATTATTCTTTATGGAGAAGTGACCAAAAATAGTCTGTTCCCCCCAACAATCTCCAATATTTTCACTACTATAAGAACCCAGGCAGATTTTATAGAACACAGGAGGGTATATATTTTGTAACAGTCGCTGCAGGAAACAAAAGACATATTCTTGTCCTATAAGGAGTTATCTAGTGAGGCCATTCTAACTTCTACCAACCCTAAAACGCTGTGTTTACTGAAGAGCTGGACACTTTTCTTTTTTGGACAAACCGTTTAGTAAATGTATGCTGTTGTCAGAAAAAGTTATTCCATTCAATTTATATGGCATCTTGTAATTTAAACCACCTTTAAAGATCTAAGTACACAAATTGCATTCTGACAAATCCAGCTACCAAACACTACGGTAGGTCATCAAAGAGGGTTGGGTGTTTCATTTAAACTGAATGTGTTAATGTGAGGTTATTTACTACCAAACTTTTCTGGAGTTGAAAAAAAAAAAAAGTCTACTGGCGATTCCTCACTGTTTAACAGGAAGCCAAAAACTACTCTGAAAAAAAATTATAGTTAAGATGAAGACAAACAGAAGGGATGGAGTCACCTTGGGGCCGTACGTACACACAAGGCAGCAGCAGGAACAAAAGTCAAACTCTTAAGCAAATGCCTGAGGTTTACAGATTTATTTTTATCGAATTAGTTCAACCGTCACTAGCTGAGAAAAGATCAGGGTGTGTAGTTAGGTGGATAGGCAACCCTAGAGGACCTCTCCCTGTCAAGGAGTCCTGACAGCAAAATCACTTCCTGAGGAAGGAGGAGCAAAAGGGAAGTTAAGGAGGCTACTCTGATCAGGAAGTGACTCGTCCCAAACTAACCCCAATCATACCTATAAATGGGAAGATGGGGTGAGCCCCAACAGCCAAAGGCGGTAAAATAACTGCTGCACGACACGTCTCAACATCACCTTCACCTCCTCTCTTTAAATTACAAAAAAGAGTCTACAGCTAAAAGTCAATCAGGTAAAGTGTCTCCTCTTTTTAAGAAAGGCTGAACTCGGTCCGGAATGAAAGGAAGAGTTGAGGAATGGGGAACTGGGGCCACCGTGAGGCAAAGGAAAGCCCCTTAAGGAAGGAAGCGTCCCGGGTGCAGAGGGAGTATGCCAGCACCGGGAAACGACCTTCTTTTTCCTGGGGACACCGCCAGACTTCCCACTGCTGCCGGCTGGGACCCCTCGGACCCGTCGGGAGAGGAGGTAAAAGAGAGAGGCGGACCCCTTACCTTCTCCTCATCCGACACCCGATCCTCGAAGTCGGCCATCTTGGCTGCTCTGGCCCAGCCCGGCGACCGGCGCGAGGCAGGCCGGGAAGGAAGCTGAGTGGTGGAATCACCAAGGGGGGCCGTCGGAAGGACCCGCCCGGAAGCTGCGGCCAAGAGGGCGCCATGTCAGTTCCGCGCGGGTGTGACAGCCCGGAGTGGGAACGCTCTAGGAAGTGGGCTTTGCCCTCAAGGCCTTGGAGTCTTAACCAGTTTCTCCCTGAGTTTCGGTCATTTCTCCCATTCATCCTGGAAGCCCGGTGGCCAGTCTCGACTGTCCGTGGCGCCTGGGCTCCCTCTCATCAAGCAGCAGTTGCTACACCTAGGAGTTTTCCTGGTCCCGCTGGTCTGCGGGGCAGCCGAGTCCAGTGCGCTAAGATCTGCTCGGCCCTAGGAAACAACAGTACTTCCCCAGCCCCAGGACGGGGCGAAAGGAGACCCTCAATCTCGTATGGCACCCAAACCGCTTCCCTCCAGCGCCCCATTGAGTCCGTTTCCTGCAGCCTAAGTGCCACCATCGGATCCTTCCTTCCCCGCCCTCCTAGCGGACTAGGTAGCCCCTCAGTCTGAGGACGCGCTCCGGCGCCTTCCTGATCTCGGTCCTGTGCCCCAGGACTCAGCCTTGACAGAGGCCGGCTTCAAGTCCGCCACTATCCCAGGATTCCCAACTCCGGGTTTCCTGCCCTTCTCCCCTCCCAGGTCCCGGCGCCTGCCGGAGCCGCAAGATGGCGGACGGGGAATACTTCGCGGAAGCCGCGCGGGCTGTAGGGTGTCCCCATGCACCTGTTCCCGGCTTGGGCCTGGGCCCGCCGCTGGGCTGGAAGGAACGGCTGAAGGCCGGGCTGGCGAACTCTGGGTCCACGCTGTGGTTCCTGGCGGGGCTGGGGCTGCTTTACGCTTTGAGAGTCCCGCTGAGGCTGTGTGACAACGTGACAGCGGGTGAGAGGCCCAAACCTTCCGGACGGTCGGGGACAAGCACCAAAGATCAGAGATTCTCGGGGAGTCATGGAGGGCTTTGGAGAAGGAATCGGTGTTGCATGCTCCAGTGGGTTTTGTTTTTTTTCCTCTTGGGTCACAACAACCAGGCAGCTGATTGTCAAACCTGGGCTGCAGTTTGCCGGCCCCTCCCTAGAGCTCTGAAGGCTGGCCCTCTCTGTTCGGTCTACGTTACCGCAGGAAAAGCTACCTGACAAGCTGCAAGCATCAGGTAGTAAGACAGAAGAGAGCGTTCCCAGATATGGACACACAATTTATATTCATTCTTATCATTCTCAGGGCCCCTTTAAAATCGTGCCTTTGAGTCTCCAGCTGCCTAACTTAGAGAAAGAACCCACACCCAGAAAATCAGCACATCAGTAATACAAGATAGAAAGTACTATGATTTTAGCGGACCGTACTTTTATTGTAAGATAGTTCTGTTAAACGTGTTTCGTGATTTTTATCCTTCAGACTTTATCATAAGTAATAAAATTGTACAGGAAGGGGAGCGGGAAAAGAAGCACAAACAAGAGTGGGTTTGTTTATTATGTTCTTTCAGTATTTGTACAGTGTTTGTTATGTAGCCTGGGCTAAAGGCAGACTTGTAAGCAGTGTTGATCCATGTAGATTCTGCAAATGCTATGCGTTAGCCATAAGTAGGATGAAAGGATGTGGTCCTGGGCCTTTTATGGTGTTATTGCAGTATTTCTTTCTGCAATCTCGGAAGAAGATGGAAGTATTTCTGTTACATGGTGACTCTATTAAATTTTTCTATCCTGTGAGAAGGCAGTTGTCTCCCTTTTCTATTCCATGAGATGACATGACTGTGGTATAATGTTCTGAAATGCTTTAAATATTTTAGAAGATAGGTACCACGTACCTATCTAATTTGTCTGTAATGGGTGGATAAAGTGCTTAATGGTAGTTTGTATGCTCATTAAAATGCTATTCAAATACTTACCTGGCAGGGGAGATACCATGATCACTAAGGTGGTTTTCCCAGGGTGAGGCTTATCCATTGCACTCCGGATGTGCTGATCCCTGCGATTTCCCCAAATGCGGGGAAACTTGACTGCTAAAGAAAAAAAAAATTAAGAAAAATGCTATTCATTGAATTTGTTGTTTATTTTTCTACTTATTATTATTGTTGTTGCTTTGAGGCCAGGATGTAGCCAGGACTGGCCTTGAACTCCTGATCCTTTGAGCACCACTTTTTAAGTGGTGGAATTAGAGGCTTATGTTATCTAGCATGGCTTTAAAATTTTATTTTATACATTGTCTCTCTGTATAGTCCAGGATAGCCTCAAGCTGGAGGCCTTCCCATCTCAGCCTCCAGAATGCTATAATTGCAGGCTTGAACTCCCAAACCTGCTAACTTTGGTTTCATTGTCTACATTTTTAACTGCATATACCATTTAGATGAGAGTTGATTATTACAGATTTTTTTTTTTGTTTCTTTTAAAATTCAAAATTGGGGCTGGAGATGTAGCTCATCTGGTAGAGTGTTTCCCTAGCATGCAGGAAGCCCTGGGTTCAGTCCTCAGCACCAATAAACCAGGAATGCTGATGCAAGCCTGTGATCCCAGCATTTGGGAGGTAGATGTAGGATTATCAGTCATTCAAGGTCATCCTCAGCTACATAGTGAGTTTGAGACCAGCCTGGACTACAGTATTAGACCACTTTTTAAAAGTATGTTTAACTTTTTATCTTTATATATTTACCAAAGTCCTAGTGTAAATTATGGCATGTTTTTAGGTGTTTAGAAAAGCAGGCTGTATGATCTCATTTTGATTTTTGTTGTCGTTCTGTTTTTTGCTTTTTGTTTTTTTGAGACAGGGTTTCTCTGTGTAGCCCTGGCTGTTCTGGAACTCACTCTGTAGACCAGGCTGGCTTTGAACTCATAGAGAAACGGGATTAAGGGAGTGCACCCCCCCCCCCACCACCACCACCACAGCTGCCACTGCCGCCGCCGCCGCCTGGCTTTTGTTCTTTTATTGACCCCAGAAATTGATCCTAGGGCCTTGTATATGCAAAGCCTCATTATGATTTACTTCTTATTTAACTACAACAGTGTGGAATCCCACTTTTATATATATGAAAAGATTCTTAAGATATGAAACAATAGGGATTTAAAGTCACTTTAAAAAATGTATACCATTTGTTTTTATACCTTTTCAAATGAATTTCACTTCAGATATTAATATAAACAGTTATTGACTTAGGGCGGTCAGCTTAGGAATTTTGAGCTTTGCAATAGAAAAGCTGTTTGCATTCAGTAGAAACTTTGAATTTTGATATTTTCCCAAACTAGCAACATGACCTCTATGATGCTGGACAGCAGCAGCAAGCCACTGGTTCCACTCACCATTCATATGACGTGGAGAGTAAATAACCAATGCTATCCAAGGCACTGTGCTGCCAAGCTATGACATTTGGAAAATTAGAGCTGTAATGTACATTTTTACTTGCAATATTTTCAATTTATAGGCTTGTTTGGACATAGCCTCACCAAAGTCAGGCATCTGTGCTGCTCACCTCTCCCTCCATCTAAAGATACTTGCATAACTGTAATGTGCTTTAAATTATACCTTGTAAAACCTGTGCCATTTTCTCTTTTAACAGTGACAGGGTTTTTAAGTTCGTTGACACCCAAGTTCTATGTGGCACTTACAGGGACATCTTCTTTGATATCTGGACTAATATTTGTAAGTAGTTTCCATTTTCTTCATTTCTATTTTGATGCTTATTTATTTAAAGATTGTTTATGTTTTTACAAATTTATAAGTATTTGTCAGGATTTCCAAAATGTGTTTGATATTTAGAAAGAGTTACCTAGAGAAACACGTTTGAGAAATACCACACTTCCCTCTTTTCTTTTATGAATGTGGTAGTATTGATTATATATTAGGTTTCTTTTTGAGACAGGGTCTCATTATGTAGCCTAAGCTGGCCTTGAACCCAAGGTGGTTCTCCTGCCTCTACCTCCTGAGTGCTGGGATTACAGGGATGAGTTACCATGCCCAACTTCATTTAAAATTTGTATTCAGGGATGGCAGATGGCTCAGCAGGGAAAGGTGCTGCTGCCAAGCCTGACTGACAGCCTGTGTTGTCCTCTGGTTGCCACTCATGTGTGCTTGCATGCTTACACATGCATGAATGCACACACAAATGTAATAATTAAAAAAAAAGACCTGTATACTATAATCAGGGGAGGGTTGGTGGAGAAGGATTAGAACATTGTTATTTCAGCTGGGCAGTGGGCACGCCTTTAATCCCAGAACTCCGGAGGCAGAGGCAGGTGGATCTTAGTGAATTAAAGGCCAGCCTGGTCTACAAAGTGAGATCCAGGACAACTGGGGCTACACAGAGAAATCCTGTCTCAAAAAAAAAAAAAAAAAAAAAGAAGAAGAAGATTATTATTTCAAAATTAATGAGGGACTGGGGAGATGGCTTAGTCAGTAAAATGCTTGCCTTGGAAACATGAAGATCTGAGTTCAGATCCCCAGCACTCACATAGAAAGTTGGGAATGATTGCATACCTGTAATCCCAGGACTGAGGAGGTAGAGACCAGAGGGTCCCTGGGGCTTGCTAGCCAGCTAAACTAGCCAAATGAGTGAGCTCCAGAGTTAATGAGAGACCTTATCTGAGAAAGTAAGGTAGAAAGTGATTGGAGAGATGCCTGACCTCCACACACATGTGCATACACATTCATAAATAGGTAAATATCCATCTTTCATACTGGAATTAATGAAATGGGTTATTCTACAACTACTGTTACCGAAATTTTCAATTTTTCAAATGGTTTCAAGAGAATCTGAGTGTCAGAATTTATTTACTTTAGAAATAGGCTCTCTTATAACCTAGTTAACTTGAACTCATTCTGTAGTCCAGGGTGGCCTTGACCTCTTGGTTCTCTTCCTTTTCCTGTACAAGTATACACCATCATGTCCAGTTTATGCAATGCTGGGCCTAGAATTTAGGCAAGCACTTTACAATTGAACTATACTTCCAGCCCTTGATTATGCAAGTTTTATATAAAATCTTGCAACATTTTAATTTTGACAGCATTGGGCAGACTATAACTTAAAAAAATATTTATTTTTGTGTATATGGATGTTTTTCCTGTCTGTATGATTGTACTCCATGTATGTGCAGTGCCTACAGAGGACGGTGTTGGATTCTCTAGAACCAGAGCCACAGATAGTTGTGAGTACCATGTGGGTGCTGGGAATTGAACCCTGGTCCTCTGGAAGGGCAGTCAGTGCTCTTAACAGCTGAGGCATCTCTGAACAGACTATGACATGTCTGGAATTTAGCCTTCACTTCTTCTAAGCCCCAGCTTCATCTCTGTAGATGGGAAAATGATAGTACTCATTTCACAGGACTGTAGGAACTAAGTGAGATAATCACACGTCAACGTCTGTAATGTGGGATTTGGCTCTGGGAGCATCTACTGCGTTTTGGCTGTTAGTCTGAGAAGTTGCTCAGTAAGGGATGCCATTTGACTTTAACTCGTCTTTTGCTTCAGTAAGATATTACTTTTAATTTTAAAAATATTGTAAAATATGTTGTTCATTAACATCTCTAAGGTCTAGTGTTTCTCATTTTATGCTTTGGGAAAATTCTGCTACAGATAAAAGTATGAAATATTTATTATGCCATTTTTCCTGTTCTTTTTTCTCATCTGTAGGTGGTGCTCTGCAGCTTTAGTAGAAATCATAGTATTTCTTTGACCTTTTGTAAATCTTTGAGATAAGGTCTCAAAACACAGAGAGTTTTTCTATTTGTGAATGAGAAGCCACAGAAATACAATGAAGTAAATATCCTGATTTTTAAATAGCTCAACCTGGAGAAAAATTTGTCTCAACCCATAATAATAGCATTGCTAAACATTAGACCAATACTTTTTGGTTCAGAAAGCTCTTAGTATTCTTGTTAGTTAAATTTACTAGGTGGGGAAACTGGGGCTCTGAGATGTTAGAGACTAACTGACTTGCCCAATATACACAGTAAACAGTGGATTTAGTATGCACCTTGAAAGTGTGATCCTACTTGAGTACTAATTGCTTTAAAGTGGATTTTCCTTATGCTGCAGATAAAATCAAACGACAGTAACACACGAAGAGTTACATTGTAGATTAGATACTCTTCTTTCTTTATTGAAACTTCCCACTGTGTAGCCTGTACTGCTCTGGAATTTATAGTCCTCTTGCCTTTGTCTTCTAGAGTTGGGATTAAAGGTATGTGCTGTCACGCCTTACTCACTCTTATTATTCTTTAATGTCTTTTAACAAGTGTGGAGTGTTGCCTAAGCTTGTCTGAGAGTTATGATAAACCCATAAGAAAGGTATTTTACTTTTATGTGGCATATGTGTTTAGGAAATCTTGGATTTGGGTTTTTCCTTCTGCTCACTCTCTCACCCACCCACGGAGAGATTATGCATTTAAAGTGCTGAATTGAGTAGGAACATCTCCTTAATTTCTATTTATGAATTGCATTTTAAATGAAAGCTATTTCTCTTTGTTATAGATATTTGAATGGTGGTACTTCCATAAGCATGGCACATCTTTTATTGAGCAAGTGTCTATAAGCCATTTGCGACCACTGATGGGAGGAACAGAGAGTAGCATTTCAGAGCCGGGTTCTCCTGCTGGCAACAGAGAAAGTGAAACCCTGAGACACCACCATCTATCAGGTGATTTCTTTTTTGGTGTTTTCAGTGCTATGTAATTAAGATTGATTTCACTTGCAGAGGATCAGTCTCTAAACAACAGAAGGCAGTAGTTTGTGTGTTTATGCCCCCTTCTCACGTAATGTTAGGAGACAGGGGCTTTGGGAGGTGATCACATCATGAAGGTGGAACTGTCATGGAGAGAATTAGTGTCCTAAAGAAAGAGACCCCAGAGAGCTACTTACTCCTGTCACTTTATGAGGAAATAACAAGAGAATGCCATTCACAAACCAGAAAGTGAGTTTTTACTACACACTAAATCTTCCAGCACCTTGAGCATGGATTTCCCAGCCTCCAAAACTATAAGGGATAATATTCTGTTGTTCTTATGATACTCAGTTTGTGGTATTTTGTCATAGTAGTCCAAGAAGAATAAAACACAGAAACAACTTTGTCTTTCCTGTAAATGTAGGTAACCCATGGCTAGTATAGAGAGCAGTTATCATCGGTCTCAGACCCCTTCTATTTTATAGCTTGTCATCTCCGGACACATTTGTTTGTTTGTTGTTTACTTATTGAGACAGAGTTTCACTATGTAGCCCTGGCTGGCCTGACACTCTCCCTATAGTCTAGGCTGGTCTCAAACTCACAGAGATCCTTCTGCCTCTGCCTCCAGGGTACTGAGATTAAAGAGATGTACCACAATGGCCAGCAGCTGCAGTTTTAAACTTGTGGTTCAAGGTACTTGTTCTGGTTTTAGCCATCATATCTACCTTCCGTTCAGTGGGAAAAAGAAAAGCCCTCATTACCTGGCAGGGGAGATACCATGATCACGAAGGTGGTTTTCCCAGGGCGAGGCTTATCCATTGCACTCCGGATGTGCTGACCCCTGCGATTTCCCCAAATGCGGGAAACTCGACTGCATAATTTGTGGTAGTGGGGGACTGCGTTCGCGCTCTCCCCTGTAAAATTTAAAAAAAAAAAAAAAAAAAAAAAAAAAAAAAAAGCCCTCACTTCTCCTAACTCATCCTACTCTATTCAGAAGTGCCTAGCATGCACAAGGCCCTGGTTCGATTCCCAGCACCACCAAGCAGAAAGTGTCAAACACTCGTAATTCTAGCATGTGAGAGATTGAGGCAGAAGGATCAGGAGTTGAAAGTCATCCTTAGCTGAGTGTGAAGGAACTCTGTGTTGAAAGTCATCCTTAGCTGAGTGTGAAGGAACTCTGTGTTACCCACGTGAGGGTAAAGGTAAAATGGCATCACGAAGGTGAACTCTTAATCCAATAGGATTGTTATAAGAAGAGAGGGGAGATTATTCTAAGACAGCAACAAGGCTACTGTCTCTTTAAGCCTGTCTGGAGGCTGAGGGTTTTGAGATGTGTGTCAGAAACACAGACATTTCTAGTGCTGTGGTTACAGATGTGAGCCTCCATGAACAGTTCTCCTTATTTTATTTTGTAGTCTTTCTTCTAACCTTTACTCTGTGTGCTAGCCTAAACCCGCTGTGCAGTTTTTTTTGTGTGTGTGTGTATGCATAGGTGTGTACGTGTGTGCCCATACGTGCTTGCATCACAGCTTATAGATCTTATTTTTTATATTTACTTATATTGTTTTATGTGTATGAGTGTTTTGCCTGCATATATGTCTATATATCGTGTGTGCCTGGTGCCCAAGGAGATCATAAGAAGTCATTAGATCCCCTGGAAATGGAGTTATAAATGGTTGTCAGTCACCACATGGGTTTTGAGAACCAAACCAGGGTTCTCTGAAAGAGCAACAAATGCCAAGTCATCTCTCCAGCGTCCCAAACATTATTTTTTGAGACAGGGTCTCATGATGTACCTGGAGCTCATCATTTTGCTACCACCAAGCCTCCAGAATGTGCCTGTGTTCACTTTCTTAGCATGGGATTACAGAGGTGTGCTGCCTCATCTGGCTCTTATCGGGTCCTAGGGATCCACTCAGGTCCTCATGCTCGTGCAGCAAACACTCTACACACTGAGCCGTCATCTCTCTAGGCCCAATGTATAACTTTGTACTTTCTCAGCTTGGATGGTCTGCATCTGCAAACCTACTCTTTGAGGCTTTTAATGTCAGTTCAAATGTCACTTCCTCTGTAAAGTCTTCTGTGATTGACTTTTTTTTTTTTTTTTTTTTTTGGTCTTGGAATAAAACATCTCTACATGTCACATAGTTCAGGTGGTTGTTTCTATGACTAGTTCTCATGCTGTGCAAGTCAGTTCCAGGAGCTATGATAGGATCTAGGAATATGAGAGTGGATGAAGTTTTAGTAGATCCTGTTTTAGAAAGGAAACTGAAAAGCAACTGTAATTACATGGTTATACAGTAAGAGTTGTAACTGAATTATCAAAAAATGCCACTGAAACAGAAATACAGCAATAACTAGAATCGATTCTGTGCTTCCCGAGAGCAAGGGTAACACGTACCTCTTTCATATTTGGGTGTTTGTGGCTGACACTGTATTTAGAGCACAGGATCAACAGTAAGGGTTGGTGAGTGAAGATTTACCTGCATTTGATTAAACTAACTTTTACTCTTGTTTTTCAGAATGCAAGGTCTGGAGAAACCCTTTAAACCTCTTTAGAGGAGCAGAATATAGGAGGTAAGACATTTTGCTTTTCAGTGTAAGTATGATATTGGTCTTAGAGTAAAAGTACTATGGAATACTTATCTTTATAAATATACTGCAGCTTCTTCTAACTGGAGATACTGACAATATTAAAGTGAATGATTAGCTCAAGAGTAGATATTTTCTTAACTGTATTTACTTTTTTGAATATAAAAGGAAGTAACATGGGGTTGGGGATTTAGCTCAGCCCTGGGTTTGGTCCTCAGCTCCAGGGGTGGGCGGGGGAGGAAGTAACAGCTCTTTAAAATTTATTCTTTAACATTTTCATGTGTACATATGATATATTCTGGTCACACTCATCCCTCCATCTTCTCTTATCCTCTTCCCACTCCCACCAATTTCCTCTTCCTCCCACCAAGTCTCAATTCTACTTCCATGTGTTTTTTCTTTTGTGACCCACTGTATTTAACCACTGGAGCATGAGGAAGTCACCAGTGGCTATCACTGAAGACAATGGCTTCCACTCCTCCATTGGCCCTTGACTACCATTAGCTCCCCGGGACAGGGAAGACCCATGAGCCCCTCTCCCATCTATGACTGAACGTTTATTGGCTCAGTCTTATGCAGGCAACTGTAGTTTGAGTTCATGAGTGCCATGGCCTTGTCATATCCTTAAGACAGCATTTCATAGTCCTCCTCCCTGTCGTTCAGAGCTTACATTTTTTTCTGCTCTCTTCTATGACAGAGGTGTTTGGACTTTTCCCCCGTCTTTTTCTTCTGTTTTTGTTGTTTTTTGAGACGGGGCTCACTATGCAGCCCTGGCTGTCTTGGAACTCTTACAGACCAGGTTGGCCTTGAATTCGCAGAGATCCATCTGCCTCTGCCATGGCAGAGTGCTGAATATTACGATTAAAGGCATGTGCTCACTATGTCCGTTTTTGTTTGTTTGTTCTGTTTTGTTGTTGTTGTTTTTAGGCAGGGTCTCTCTACATACCCCTGACTGTTCTGTAGCTCAATATGTACACCAGGCTGGCCTCGAACTTATAGTAATATGCTTATTTCTGCCTCCCTAGTGCTGGTATTAAAGTTATACACCACCATGCCCAGCCTTTGTTTGTCTTTTAAAACAAGGTCTCCTGTAGCCATGTTATGTAGTACCCATTTCATATAAATCTTTTTGAGAAATTTTTTACTATTAAAAACATTTATGCTTAGTATCTAGTTTTTAGAATATTTTACTGAATAATTTATTAGTTTGTTCTGTTTTTGAGACAGGTTCCGTTCTGTAACTGAGGCTATCTTGAAATTCACTATGTGGCTCAAGCTGGCCTCAAACTTATAGGCATGAGCCATCATGCCAGGATGAACAATTTTTTTTTTTTAATGTTTTATTATTGAACCATAGAGTAGTACTTTTTTTTACCTCTTATTGCTATAATAAGCTTTGAAAACACCCTGAAATAGAACTTATAGTTACTTATTTTTGGAACTTAAGTGTCTGTTGTAGCAATTAAAACATCTTGTGTTTGCTACAGATACACTTGGGTGACTGGTAAAGAGCCACTTACTTACTATGACATGAACTTGTCTGCCCAGGATCACCAGACCTTTTTCACCTGTGAAACAGACTTTTTACGTCCTTCAGACACAGGTATGTATTGTATCTGTTCATGCTAGACAGTGATTGTGAAAATGATTTCATGTGGTTTCTAAAGCTATTTATTATAATATATAGTTACTTGGCTTGCAGTTATTTACATTTTAGATAAGAAATTCAGATTAAAGTGAATTATGATTATAAACTAAGCTAATGTACTACTTTTATAAGAATTTTAAATGTTTTAGCTGGGTGATGGTGCACACCTTTAATCCCAGCACTCAGGAGGCAAAGGCAGGCAGATCTCTGTGAGTTCGAGGCCAGCCTGGTCTACAGAGCAAGTTCCAGGACAGGCTCCAAAGCTACACAGAGAAACCCTGTGTCAAAAAAAAAAAAAAAAAAAGAAAAAAATAATTTTAAATGTTTTATGCTTTTTTAAAATTACTTAAAACAATTTCAGAGCTAGGTGGTGGTGACACATGCCTTTAATCCCAGCACTAGGGAAGCAGAGACAAACCTGGTCTACAGTGCTAGTTCCAGGAGAGCCAGGGCTACACAGAGAAACCCTGTCGTGAAAAACCATGAAAATGAATGAATGAATGAATGAATAAATAAATAAACCAAAAATATTTTCAGATTAAATATAGCAGAAAATAGTATACATTGATTTGGCCTGGGAAACAATGACCTGACAAAGAGCAGCGACTGGGGAGATAGCTAGTGGGTAAAGTGCTCTCTGTGCAAGTCTGATGACAGGAGTTCAGGTCTCTAGAACCTGTGTACAGCTGGACACAGTACTACACAGGCCTATAATCCCTGTGCTTTGATGGGGAGACAAAAGACAGGAGAATCCACAGAAGTTCAAGAGCCAGCTAGAATAACTAGACCCTATGACAAACAACGTGGGAGGTGAGAACCAACATCCAAGATTATCCTCCTACCTCTAGACACACACACACACACACACACACACACACACACACACACACACACACACGGAGAGAGAAAGACAGAGTATGAACGTTGGGGAATGATATGTAGAAGAAACATAGGGTATATTTTGTTCTAGTCAAAAATGAAGATTCATGTAAAGTGATAGTTTATAGGCCTCTCTAAGCTGTTCCCTACAGAACAGAGTATTATAAGGGCCTGAGATACAGCTGAGTGGCAGGGCGTTTCGCAGCATTTATGAAGCTCTGGGTCTGAGAGTTAGCACTAGGAAGTGGCAGAAGGAGTGTGTAACCTAAAGACAGGGCTGTTTTCCCCAGTGTCCTCTACTTTGAATGCCTTTGCTGTATCTGTATGATGACTCACCAGTCACATTCTTTAAGATGTCTTCTCTGGAAGCTCCTATAATATAGTATATGCTATATACTCTTTCATGCAATTTTGAATAGATGGATGGATGGCATTTGTATTACACATGTAAGTAATTTCATTAATAATAATTAACACATGGACTGCATGTGTACTAATTTGATTCTCCCAGTCACTCTATGAGATAAGAACTATTATCAGCCCCCTCTTAAAAAGAAGGACTAGGGCTGGAGATATGGTTCAATGGTTAAGAGCACTGGCTACTCTTCCAGGGGTCCTGAGTTCAATTCCCAGCAACCATATGGTGGCTCACAACCATCCATAATGAGATCTAATGCCCTCTTCTGGCCTATAAGCATACATGCAGGCAGAACATTGTATACATAATAAATAAATCTTAAAAAAGAAAAAAAAGAAGAAGAAACTAAGTTTAATGTGATGGTTTATGACTGTAATCCTAGCACTCTGGAGGCTTAAGCAGGAGGATTGCCTGAAGTTCAAGACCAGCCTGGGCTATATAGTTCTAGGTTAGCCTGGGCTACATACAGTGTGAGACTGTTTGAAACCCAAACAAACAAATAGGAACTGAAGCAAAGAGAGGTCAAGTCACGTGCCATTCACCACTGATAAATGATAAAGGTGGACGTCAAACTCGGTTACGGCTCTTGACCACTCCACCACTCCTGCTTCAGCTGGCTGCATCGAGAGAAGAGAATCAGCAGTGAGGGTCTGAAAAAGCCAATTCCTTAGCAGTGAAGTGAGCTCACTGTGTCACATTGTTGCTGAATAAAATATGGTAAGGATTGGTGGCAGTGAGAAAATCAAGGCTCTTTGGCAAAGTTTACAAGTTGGACTAATTGCAAATGTAGGAGAGAATTGCTTTATGTATGAATCTTACTGTTTATGGTCACAGCAAAAGCATGTGTGTTAAGGAAAACTGCAGTAGACCATCAGCACAGTGTTAGGAGCTGAGGTGTCTGTAGAAATCAAGTGTCATCTTATTTCTCCCTCTCACAGACTGAATTGCAAATATCCCCGAGCTTCTTGGACAGCTCTGATGGCTCTTCAGAACATTTCTGTTTGAACAGTTCCCCAAAGAATTTTGAAAATCTGTGTACCTTTTCACACATTTTAAAGTTTCAAATCAGAAGGTTAAATAATTGCAGAGAATATAATTTTTGCTATATTAGAAAATATACATTAAAAAAAATAAACCATTATTCCCTTTATTTGAATGTTTACCATGAAAATCAGAAGGTTTTACTGTGTGTGCCTGCCAGGGTAGATGCTTGCATGCCAAGCACATATTTTATCACTGAACTGCATCTAAGAATTTGATAACGACCATTTTCCACTGGAAACTATAGGAACAAACACTCTTTAACAGTAGTAAGCCTTATAAGTCTTTTTTGTTTTTGTTTTTGAGAATGGGTCTTGTTATATAGTCTAGATTGACTCACATTTGAGAACCTCCTGCCTCAGCCTCCCACATGCTTGCAATTGCAAGTATATGCCAGTGGAAGTTCCTTTCTTCTTGAGGTCTTATCTCTTCTATAGCTTTATATGATTTTATAATTACGTTATGCTTGGAAGTCTTTTACTACTCTTGCAACTCTCCCGTGATGTCCGTTTTATATAAAATTATTTTACATTTGGCCATAAGATTTTGAATGCTGTGATGTATTGCTTCTTCTTTTATTCATCTATCTATCTATCTATCTATCTATCTATCTATCTATCTATCTATCTATCTATCTTCTACCTGTCTGTCTGTCTGTTTATTTTGGTTTTTGAGACAGGTCTCACTATGCAGTTCTGGCTGTCCTAGAACTCAATATGTAGAACAAGCTGGCCTTGAACACACAGGGATCCTCTTGTCTCTGCCTCCCAAGTACTGGGATTAAAGGGATGTGCCACCACATCTCACTGTTATGATGTATTTTAATTATATTCTTGTCAAATCTTTAACAGCTATATACTTAGCTATTTTTTTCTCTCCTCAAAATATGCCCTTTAAGTCCTAATTGGGTGTCTTCATTGTCAGTCCGGTCAATCAAATCATATTGACAGAGAAATCTGACTCCATTCTCCATTTTTCAGTTCAGCTAGATATGTCAGCATCTCCATCATGACTATTTCTCTTATGTATCAGATTTTTGCTTGTTTTGTGAGGTAGGGTCTTCTCTATAGCCCAAGTTGTCCTTAAACTCGTGGTCTTGTTGCCTCTGCGGGGTTATAGGACTGTGATGCCCAGCTCTGGATTAAGATACTGAGAAGAAAGATGGAATTTTGAGCTTTGCCTACTGCTTGTCCCTTGCCAGACTGAAGTGCCACTGCTTTTATTATTCCTTGCCAGTGCACTCTGACTTCCTGTAAGGACCTTCCATAGGAGTAGTTCACTTTTTTAAATAATTGGGGAGGGGTACTAATAAAAATGGTTATCACTCCTTAATTAAAAGCATTTAGGAACCAAATATTCTATTTATTTAGCATTCATTTTTGAAAGATCCTCATGTAGCTCAGGCTGGTGGCTTCAAATTCCCTTTATACTGATGGTGTCCTTGAATTTCTGATCTTTCTGCCTTTACCTGGGTGCTAGGATTATACCCAGTCCATGTGGAGCTGGAGTTGAATCCAGGGCTTTGTGCATTCTAGGCAGGCATTCCCATGTGGAAGAATATTGTTCCTCACTGCAAAGTTCTACTGCTCAAAGAAAGAAGTAAAAGGCAGGAATCCTTATTTTCAGGTGCCTTGATTTAAGGTGACTGTCCTCAGCCAGGCTTGATGGTTCATGCCTGTAACCCTAATACTTGGAAGGCTGAGGCAGAAGAATTTTAACTTTACCTCAAAAAGAAAAAAACAAGTTAGTACCGCCATCTCCCAAACTGATTGCTCCAAATCTAAAATGCATTGTTCTATTGACACCTAGAGGTTTTGAGCAGTTCATGCACACTGAATCTAGGAAGATTTGGAGTGGCTAAGAGGCAAGCCTTTCTTCTGTAAGCTAGAAAGGAGCACACCTCTAAGGAGAGGGGTTAGTAATTATGGTTAGGTAGGAAAGGATGAATAGAGTAGTCAGAGGAGCATTCTTCAGGTCAATCAGTTATAGAGGAGGCATGTGAATTTTAATAAACTGAGGCTTTTGACATCGATTTTTCTTAAGACCACATGCATCATTTTGGTCCTTACAGTTTTATGTACTTCTAGAGGTGTGTATAATCTAGTTAAATACTGAACTCACAGGTAGACTTTGTTGAGTGAGAATTCAGAATGATCAGTTTCGTTTCAATCCTTTCAGACACTGATATAAAGGCAATGATTTCCATCAGTATAGCTTTTGATAGTAAAAATGACAAATATGCACAAGTGAGATGTGGGACGTTTCCCCTGACTTATTGTCATCAGTAGTCATTATATTAGTAGATTTTGCTCTCATCTGACTGATTTGTTGGTTTAAGTCTGAGAATAAACATGCCCTCAAGAACTGGGTAGCAGTGTGCTTTGAATGATATGTTTTCACTTTGAACATTTAGAAATCAGGATGTTAGCTGAGCTGTATATATCTGTTGTCCCAGCTGCTAAAGAGGTTGAGGTAGGAGGATGACAGAGTACTGGGCAATACTGGATAAACCTGTCTCAGAGAGCAAAACAAAATACTAAACAGCCAAAACCCTCAAGAAATTTCCCACTAATGTCCAGCTTGATACTTTAATGGGAGTTGGAAAATATGGGAGTGGACCTATGTGTCCACTGGCTGTGGTCAGCTAGGGATGAGCAGCTGTTCTGCTGCTCACACAGTGTGTGTGCTCTTAGTACTTTGTTCCTTCTGGGACTTTGTAGACATTTACATCGCAGTCTTTGACCCACAGATAGGTGCAGTTCTCTTTTGAGCTTATTAGAATATTGCAAATGTTAATTGAAAAATAGATAAGTCTGAGTGAATTTTTTTGTTTGTGTTTTATTATTTTAAGCCTATCATGAGCTCTTAGAAGTATTGAATAATAAGTCAGTATTTTGATTTAAATTATTCTTAGGCCTTGGTTTTGTTTTTTTTTTTAAGTCTTTTTCTTTTTTTTTCTTTTTGAAACAGGGTTTCTTTGTGTAATAGCCTTGGCTGTCCTGGAACTCACTGTGTAGACCAGTCTGGCCTCAAACTCACAGAGATCCACCCGCCTCTGCCTCCTTCCAAGTGTAGGGATTAAAGACGTGCACCACCACTGCCTGGCCTTTAATTCATTTTTTTAAGCCTGTATTTTCTCCTTTTACTTTAGATTTAGGAATACCTTGGTTATGAAGACAATCTTGAAAGGCAGGAATGATAGAGGATTTGAAAACACAAGAATAAAAAAAAAATGCTTACAGATGCATTACATAGACTCATTAGAAATAAAAAGTGCCAGGCGGTGGTGGCGCACACCTTTAATCCCAGCACTCAGGAGGCAGAGTCAGGTTGATCTGTGAGGCCAGCCTTGTCTTCAGAGCTAGTTCCAGGACAGCTGAGGATGCACAGAGAAACCCTGTCTCAAAAAACAAAAACAAGACAAAAACAAAAAGAAACAGTAGAAATAAGAAATTACAAATGATATTGTCTTCATGTGTTAAATTAACCAAGATTGATAATACAGACTGAGTAACCCTTCTCTTAAATGCTAGCAAACTAGAATATCGTTTAGATTTTCTTTAATATTTGAGATATTTGTATATACACAATAATATATCTTGAGAATGGGACTTAAGTCTGAACTCAGACTTCTTGTTTCATATATATCTTATACACATAGGTGGAAAGTAATTTCTTTCATCTTGTTTTGTTATTGATTTTTAGGGATAGGGATTTATATAGCCAGTCTGCCTTTAACTCCTTAAGTAGCCAACATTGGCCTTGAGCTCCTGCCTCTACCGCCCAAGTTCTAGGATTACGGATATATGCCACCATACCCCTCTTATTGTGCCTGGGTTTGGACTGCAGCCTATCCCATGAGGTCAGGTGTTGATTTTTCCACTCTTGGCTTCATGTTTTCTGTTTTGGAGTTTTGTATAGAGATGCTCAACCTGGTTTGAAGGGTAAGAAATTGGGGAAATGGTCACTTTCCTGTGCTGGCTCAAAGTACAAATTAGTAATTTTATTGAGTGGAATTTGAGGGTATAGATCCAAAATCCTTTAAAGACTGTACCAATTTTAAACAAAGAAATATTTGGTCAACTATACAAAGACAGAATCTGAAAGATTATTTTTTGTTTGTTTTGTGTTTTTGTTTTGTATTGAGGATGTTTTGTACTGAGGACTAAGCATAAGACCTCACACATGCTAGATGATTTTTTTTTAACTATCAAACTTTATTCCCAGTCATTTTTGCTTGTTTGTTTAAGTCAGGGTCTTGCTCTGTAGCTCTGGCTAACCTGGTACTTCCTATATAGTCCTGGCTGGCCTCAAATTCACCGTGATCCTCCTGCCTCAGCCTCCTGAATGCTAGATAACAGGTTTTCACTACCATACTGGCTGAATGATTGTTATCACAATGGTTTTTCTGTTGCTATTTTTTGTTTTTGAAATAGTTTCATGTAGCCCAGGTTGGCCTCAAACTCTCTGCATAGCTAAAGATGGCCTTGAATTCTGGATCCTCTTGCTTCTACCTTCCAAGATCTCACTATCTCAGGTTATAAACTTATGCATAGTCTACAATGTTTTTATAGTAGGAAAGCACTGGAAATAACTTTTCATTGGAAGAGAATAAATTATGACTATATACTAGGATATTGTATAATCACCTCAAATGCTGGTAAAGATTCAGCATTGAATTTTGGCTGTAAATACCATACAGTTTATAGAAGAGAGTCCCATCATCAAAGGTTTACAAGCCTAATATCATAGTCTGTTTCTATGATCTGTTTTAGTGTTGTGGCATATCGATGTTCTTTACCTGGTCAGAATCAGGCAGTGCTGGCTTGCATCAGTTTGTCAAATTCAGGAAGCATTAGCTGTCAGCTAGCTGGTGACATGTTTGATATGAAAAATGTATTTTTGTCACACATGTGGAATATATTGTCTCATTTTCTGAGCCAAGACTAATATTTTGTTTCCAAAGGAAAACTCAAACATTTTCCACGTTATTCTTTCTGGACAGTTGTAGGTCTTGTTCCAAAGTCAACATTCATAAGTTCTCCATTTTTCTTATCAAATGTAAAGTAAGCCAGGTAGTTCCAAGAATCTGCTTTGTGTGTGTGTGTGTGTGTGTGTGTGTGTGTGTGTGTGTGTGTGTGTATTTAGCTTTTAGGAGACATAAACTAATGTGATATCCTCATTTTGGTTCAGTAAATGGTAGCAAAGCCATCTCATTATTCCAGAGAAATCCTAACTCAGGTTAGTGTTGAATTTTGATATTTGAGGTTTTCCAGAGATGTGCTGTATTCTAAATTAACTCAGTCTTCCTTCTCAGTTTTCATAGAATTCCTTCCCAGGATTCATAGAAAATACACATCTACACATTTTTTCTGTACTGAATTATTGATTAAACAAAGACTTTTTAGCTTTTGTGCTTTTTAGTGGTTCCATAGACCCTTTTCAGAATGATGGAAGTAAAACTTTCATGTCTCTTATAATCTAGTGTCACTCAAGCTCAGTTTTGACATGTACTGAGATACATAAATGTTCATGTATAAAAATGATGTGATTAATTCAGTTAAGTACTTTATATGTTATGAAAATAGATCATAGAATATTTTTATTATATGAAAAGTTTCCAGATTTAATATAAATTTCTCATGTAAATGTGAGCTAGTAACCCAGTTTCATATGTTTAAAAACATGATATTTAAAGCTTTGTTTACTCTTTTAGCTCATTCTTCATACGTTTTACATAAGATTATTTATGTTTACCATCTCATCCACTCTTTGAAATATTTTTCCCACAGTTATGCAGAAGGCATGGAGGGAAAGAAATCCTCCAGCTCGAATCAAAGCAGCCTATCAAGCGTTAGAGTTAAACAATGAGTAAGTTGGAAAAATAAATTTGTTTTAAAGGAAACACAGGCAACTAATTTTGTATTTCCTTTTATCTGCTCAT
This sequence comes from Peromyscus eremicus, assembly GCF_949786415.1. Classification (NCBI taxonomy): domain Eukaryota; kingdom Metazoa; phylum Chordata; class Mammalia; order Rodentia; family Cricetidae; genus Peromyscus; species Peromyscus eremicus. The sequence goes on from NC_081421.1 coordinate 78,120,506, forward strand.
AGATTAGGAACACTGGTAGTCTCCATTCCTATCTTGAATACTAGAGATAAGATTTGCAGTGTTCACTGACATCTGTATTTTGCTTTTGAAAGTGTAAATTATGGTTTTACATAAAAGAGTCTTAGACGTTCTTTTAAAATAAAGAGTACTAATGAAGAATGCTAATAATACTTAGTAGTTAAATGGGTAATTAAATATTTATGCCACTGTTTTGTTTTTCATTTAAATCATTCATTTAAAGTACTCATCAGTCCTGGGAACTTATACTCAGCAATGGGCTTTGAGACATAATAAGAGGATTCAAAATTAGCAAAATAGCTCTATTTTTTTCCATGTTAACAGCATTTACTTTCATAGCTTTTAATATTATCTTTATCTTTTAAGAGTACAAAAATGTAAAATACCTAGTTAGTGTTTAAATGGCACAGATAAGTGACTTTTTAAAAATTATTTATTTATTTATTTATTTATTTATTTATTTATTTATTTATTTATTATGTATACAGCATGTATGGCTGCCGGCCAGAAGAGAGCACCAGATCTCATTACAGATGGTTGTGAGCCACCATGTGGTTGCTGGGAATTGAACTCAGGACCTGTGGAAGAGCAGTCATTGCTCTTAACCTCTGAGCCATCTCTCCAGCCCCCTAAATTTATTTAAATTTTTTTCATTTTACATACCAAACTGCAGTTCCCCCAGATCAGTAACTTTTAATCTAATATATCATATAAATGTCAGATGGGATCATTCAAAGAATGCCTCCTGGCTAATATGAATTTAGAGTTTTCCTTGAAGCTTTCTTGTCAGTAAGAAGATCCTCTTGTCAGTAAGAAGAGGGAGCAAAATAATGGCAGTGCCCCCTACCTAGTGACTGGCTGACAGGAGTGTGACTGACCTATTGACATTGTAAAACTCTCAGAGCTTAACTGAAGTAACCTAGTGATCGCTCAGTCAGGCGCAAAGTATCTAAATAGAAGGGAGCTATCCTCTACTCTCTAGCTCAGTGGCATTCTTAAAGACAAAATGCACAGCCAGGTGGAGGTATATAGTGCCAGGGAACAGATACAGATGTGTAGTGTCAGGGAACAGATACAGGTGTGTAGTGCCAGGGAACAGATACAGGTGTGTAGTGCCAGGGAACAGATACAGGTGTGTAGTGCCAGGGAACAGATACAGGTGTGTAGTGTCAGGGAACAGATACAGGTGTGTAGTGTCAGGGAACAGATACAGGTGTGTAGTGTCAGGGAACAGATACAGGTGTGTAGTATCAGGGAACAGATACAGGTGTGTAGTATCAGGGAACAGATACAGATGTGTAGTGTCAGGGAACAGATACAGGTGTGTAGTGTTGGAACAGATACAGGTGTGTAGTGTCAGGGAACGGATACAGGTATGTAGTGTCAGGGAAGAGATACAGATGTGTAGTGTCAGGGAACAGATACAGGTGTGTAGTGCCAGGGAACAGATATAGGTGTGTAGTGCCAGGGAACAGATACAGGTGTGTAGTGTTGGAACAGATACAGGTGTGTAGTGTCAGGGAACAGATACAGATGTGTAGTGTCAGGGAACAGATACAGGTGTGTAGTATCAGGGAACAGATACAGGTGTGTAGTATCAGGGAACAGATACAGATGTGTAGTGTCAGGGAACAGATACAGGTGTGTAGTGTTGGAACAGATACAGGTGTGTAGTGTCAGGGAACAGATACAGGTGTGTAGTATCAGGGAACGGATACAGGTATGTAGTGTCAGGGAACAGATACAGATGTGTAGTGTCAGGGAACAGATGCAGGTGTGTAGTGTCAGGGAACAGATACAGATGTGTAGTGTCAGGGAACAGATGCAGGTGTGTAGTGTCAGGGAACAGATACAGATGTGTAGTGTCAGGGAACAGATGCAGGTGTGTAGTGTCAGGGAACAGATGCAGGTGTGTAGTGCCAGGGAACAGATACAGGTGTGTAGTGTCAGGGAACAGATACAGGTGTGTAGTGTCAGGGAACAGATGCAGGTGTGTAGTGTCAGGGAACAGAGCTATCTATGGTTGTTGGTTTTTACTAGTGTGATGGTTCTTTGAAGCACTAGCTCAAAGGACTTGCCTTTATTTCAGTTACCTTGGAATTCTCTGAGTTGACCACACAAAGGTGAAAGCATTTAGAGAAAAATGTGTTATTAGCCATCTCTGTCTGAGGCAAAGGATAAAACAGAGGGACAAGAAAATAGACAAACCAGAAAACTTGTGAGGAAGGGTTGGGAAGTGAGACACGGGATAATAGGGCCTTGAAAAGCTTCCACAAATTCCTGGGAGCCTCAAAGACCCAATTTTTGACAGAGATTGGCACGTGCTCAGAAATACCTGGTTTTCAAGTCCTCTTAAGCCCATACAGTATCTTAATTTGTGAAAAAAATTTGACAAAATCCAACATCATTTTATGATAAAATTACTAAAAATGTTAGACATGTAAGGAATGCTCTATCTGGATAGCATTTAAGTTGGGCACGAGTAGGAAATGAAAGCTGTGATAGCTGTAAGATACCTGGGTGTTGATGTGTCCCTACTGCACATGCACACACACACACAGCGCCTACCCATGGAGACTTGGTGTTTGTACTTTGTTCATAGATATTGAAGAAAACTTTTATCTGATCACTAATTGACCACTATGCTAATCGAGCACAGACCTTATTGGTCACACATGACAAAGAAGACAAAATTAACAAAATTGTGAGGAAAGCCAGTAAACCAACAGCCACACAGGCAGCAGCAACAGAGGGGGTACAGAAAATCCTCTTCTAGAGTTGCCAGAATATTAGAGTTAAAAATTACAATTTTCAAGAAAAAATTATGAAGCATGCAAAGAATGTGGGTGTGGTGGCACATACTTCTAATCTCAGCAATCAGGAGGCTGTAACTGAGCTCTGGGTTAGCCTGAGCTACAGCCAGACCCTGTTCCCAAACATAACAACAAAGCTAGCATTCAAAGAAACAACAGAACAAACAATGGGAAAGGTATTCATGAAGATGTCTCCAAAGAAATCCAGAGTTTTGACTTAATAGATTTTAAATCATCTATTTTAAATTTGATCCAAAAGGTAAAAACCACAAGAAAGGTCCATGGTGATGTTTCACCATTAGAGATTTACCAATACATTTTGAAATCCCAGGAGGGCAGCTGGGCACATAAGGGACTAAGAAGAAATTCTAGGATTGAGAAGTGCAGCTGAAATAAAGATGCACTGTAGGAGCTCTGTGGCAGATCTGTGCAGGCAGAAGAGTCAGCAGAGCTGTGGTAGGCCACTTGAACTTCTGTAGTCAGAAGTAGGAATGAAGAGAAATGGAGGAGCTAATATGAGACCTGGGGGACAGTCAGTCATGCCACCCTACGTACAATTGGAGTCTCTGAAATATGGGAGCGAGAAAAAATAGTGCAGAAATAATATTGGAAATAATAGCTAACCCAAGTTGTTAGTACACCAAATCCAGCAGCATTTGGAAAGTATTATACGTGAGGACTAAGTGGGGTTTGTTCCAATTGAAAAATTTTGACACATGAAGGGAAGAATCTGCATGATTGTCTCGGGTGGTACAGAAAACGCCTCTGACAGTTCAGTACCATCATGACAGAAATATGTGAAATTAATTAATGTAACACACTGCATTAATAGAACAAAGTGCAAAACCCACAAGTTATCGCAGTTCACTAAAAAAGCATTTGACAAAATCCAACATCATTTTATGATAAATACTAAAAATGTTATAGATGTTAGGAATCCTGTTCAAATTAATGAAGGTTCTCTGAAAAGCCTGCACCTGAGGACACTTAGTGATGAAAGACTGCAAGCTTTCTGTTCCAATCAGTAAGGAAGGATGCTTGCCCTCACTACTTCTGTTTACATGTTACTAGAAATCCTAGCTGGGCAGTGGTGGCGCTCGCCTTTAATCCCAGCACTCGGGAGGCAGAGCCAGGTGGATCTCTGTGAGTTTGAGGCCAGCCTGGTCTACAGAGCGAGATCCAGGACAGGTACCAAAACTACACAGAGAAACCTTGTCTCAAAAAACCCCCCAAACAACAACAAAACCAAAACCAAAACTAAACAAGTGGAAAGGAATCTTCTGTTCATGTATGATACAAATTAGATATCATTAACTAAAATGCTAGCACTCGCTTGTCTCAATCTACAGATTTAATATGGCCCCTACTAAAATTACAACTACTAGGGCTGGAGCAAAGGTCGGTGGTTAAGAGCACTGGCTGCCTTTCCAGAGGATCCTGGTTTGATCTCCAACACCCACATGGCAGCTCACAATCATCTAAAGCCACTTCCACTTCTGGGGGAATCCTGCACCCTCTTCTGGTCTCCATGGGTATTGTATGCATTGATACATATACATGCAGGCAAAACACTCATACATGTGAAAAATTAAAAATAATTAAAATCGCAGTTACTATTTTTGCAGAAATTGACAAGCTGGTCTTAGCATTTGAATGAGTTGCAAGAGACTCTAAGTAGCCAAAAACAATCCTAGGACCACATTAGAAGACTCACATTTTCCAATTTTAAAATTCTATAAAACTAGATGGTTAAACCATAAGATTAGATGCCTAGATTGATGGCTTACTGGATAGTAAGCCCATGTGTTTATGGCCTTTCAGTTGATTTTTGATGGAGGTGCCCAGGCTATTCAATGGAGAAAAAGAAGATGTTTTTAAAGCTGAGTTGTGGTGAAGCATGCCTTTAATCCCAGCACTTGGGAGGCAGAGGCAGGTGGATCTCTATGAGTTTGAGGCTAGCCTGGTCTACAGAGGGAGTTTCAGGACAGCCAGGACTGTTACACAGAGAAATCCTGTCTTGAAAAACCAAAACCAAAAAAGAAGAAGAAGAGGAAGAGGAGGAGAAGGAAGAGGAGGAGGAGAAGTTTCTAACAAGATGCTGAAACAATTGGACAGTCACATCTACAAGCTGGAAGTTGGACCCTTATGCCACATATGCATATAAATTAATTTAAAAATAAATAACTATAAACTCTTGTAAGAGAACATGGAATGGGTTAGTGATGTAGGCCAGTGGTAGAATTGTTGCCTAGTATGCTTGAAGCCCTGAAGCTTTGCCCTGTAAAAGAGAGGGGTAGAGGAAAGGGGAGGAGAGGAGAGGGGAGGGGAAGGGAGAAGAGGAGGGACAGTCTTATGTCTCCATGTTTCCCAGTGGTTTAACAGACACGACAGCAAAGGCATAAGCAATAGAAGAAAAAGTCGGTGAACTATGCCTTATTAAAATGAAACCTCTGTGCTCTAAAGAACACTTAAAGAGGATGATGTGTGACTGTTGGTGGGAAGGCAGGAGAAACAGTGGAACTGCTGAATGCTTATGGTGCTTTTGGGGGATGACGAAGATGCTATATGTATCTGTTATGGTTGCACAACCTTGAGGATATAGTAAAAGTTTCTGATTTCTGCAGTTGAAAATGTTTTATTCTGGTGGGCCTGCAAGATGGCTCAGCTGGTAAAGGTACCTGCAGCCAAGCCGATGACTTGACTTTGATCCCCAGGACCTACGTGGTGGAAGGAGAGAACCAAATCCCACGAGTTGTCCTCAGACTTCCACATGAGTACTGTGGTGTACACATAGGCACACATAGTAAATAAGAAATACATGAAATAAAAATTAAATAAAATTTTATGCTGGTATGTAAATTTAACCACAGTTTAAGACAAAAGGAAGTAATTAGGTATTAATATCTTATAATAACATATCTAATGCAAGAATGTAAGGCAAAATTGCCAAGAAGCACAAACTATAAGCTATAATGTGATTTGGTGGTGGTGATGGTGGTGGTGGTACTGGGGATAGAACCCAGGGCCTTGCGCATGACAGACAAGTGCTCTATCCTTGAGCTACATTTCTAGCCCCCTTTTTTCACTTTTTGAGACAAAGTCTTACTAATTTGCCCAAGCAGTCCTTGAACTTGTGACTCTCCTGCCTCAGCCTTCTGAGAAACTGGGATTACAGGCCTGTGCTACCAGACCTGGCTTGTAATTTAAAGTTATGTTAGGAGCTGGGGATGTATCTTAATGGTAGACATTGCCTACCATGTGAATTCCTGAGTTTTATCCCCAGAACCACAAAACTATAATAATAATAAAATAAAATTATGTTTATATTTAGATTCTATTTCATCAGTTTTATCAAAGTCTTTATACAAGTGGTGTTTTGTTTTGTTTTGCAGTGCTGGGATCGAACCCAGGGCCTCAAGCATGCTAGGCAAGTGCTCTACCACTGCTACATCCCCAGCCCTACAAAAATATTTCTATCTTGGTTATTTAAAATCGTTTGAAACAAAACATTAAATACAAATATTTGATGATGGGCATTGTAACGTACATTTGTAATTACCAACACTTGAGAAGCTGAATCAGGAAAATGAGAGTTCAAGGCTAGCCTGGGCTGTGTAGCAAGATTCTGTTGCAAACAACAACAAATATTTGAATTTGTTTTTGGAATGGCAAGCAGGTTACCAACAATATATTTAATGTTTTATCAAAGTCCAATGTAATACATTGGAGAAATGTGTTGATTAGTAAAATTATATATTAATGTACAGTGCTATTTGAAAAATATCTCAGTGGTATGATTTGATTTTTATATCTGAAAGGCCCTTCTTCACCCTTATTAAGGTAGCTACCTTTTCCTTTTATTTTTCAGTAGTAGACAGGGTCTTATCATAGAGCCCAGAGTACATAGGTCCTCCTATGTAGTCAAAGCTGTCCCCAAACTCGAGCTCCACCTGCCTCAGGGTTCTAAGTGTTGGGATTATAGATGTGGATGATAACTACTCACCGTCACTATATTTCATGCCTGCCCTTGCGTTTTTTTGCCAATAATCTCTGTTGATTGGAACATGTGAACCAATATGTAACTTTTTAGATTTTCTAGTAGCCACATTTAAAAAGTTAAAGAAGTTAGTTTGAATGTCTCAATTATCTATATTCAAAATATAAAATGTTTCCACATGCGATCAGTATTTTAAAAGCCTATCAATGAGGTATTTTACATTTTCTCAGTCTTTAAAATCTGATATGCACCAACATGCCATGTCAGTTCAGATTAACCACGTTTCAAGTGCTCAGTGACTACTTGTGGCTACTGACTTGATTGTTGGACTGTGCAGGCTTAGACAAGCAGAACTAAGACATCATCTTCAGACTAAATGTACTTGTCTAGAAATACATGGAAGGGAAGCTTTGTTTTTCTTTCTTGCCCAAAGCCAAGAATGAGTTTATTTTATTGGCCAGCTGTTGACTTTAAAGATACAAACAAAAATCTTGGTGTTTTAGCAGGGCGAAGAAAAGGAAGCTGGGGGTAAACATGGGTGTGTGGGTTGAGCGTAGGTGTATGAGAGGAAGGACTGGAATGCAGATTTGTGGTGGATAAGCCCGAGAGAAGACGCAGAGAAAACACTTGGGCTTGTAGAAGAAGTGTTTGTAGAAAAGGCTTAGTGTAGGAATATGCTTCTGCTCAGATAGGAAAGATCCCTCATTAGCCAAGGAAGTCTTCCCGGTCTGCACTCCCATCGTCGCCCACATGATACAGACATTACAGAGCAAGCAGCGCCTGAGAGCAGGCATGACCAGTGAGTGGTGTGGTCCTTACAGCTACTTTTTAAAGGACAGTTTATGTATCTTACTTTTTCTCCCCTTCTTCAAAAAGAAAACACAGAGTCAGAGAACAGAGATAGAAATAGAAAAGACAAAATAAAGACTGGAAGAAACATTGTGGGGTTGGGCATAATGAATATAAACTAGCGTGCCCCTAGTGAGTTAAAACACTGAATGATGTTTTGTTTTGTTTTCTCGAAGATGGAAAGTGTAGGTACGGAGGAGGGAAGCATAACATAGCGAGAGGCCTGTCCGGGAGGAATGTGAGCTTCACCACAGTGCTTACACGGCCCTGCTTGCTTGCTTTACAGCTGTGCCACTGCCTACGTTCTGCTGGCCGAAGAGGAAGCGACAACGATCGTAGATGCGGAAAGGTTGTTCAAACAGGCCCTCAGGGCAGGAGAGGTCATTTATAGAAGGTCACAGCAGTGCCAACACCAGAGTCCTCAGCATGAAGCCCAACTGAGTAAGCAAATTCAAACTGACTATCATTCCTTTTTTTTCCCCTTTTGGTTTCTTGAGGTGTTAGCCTCAAATTTGCCATGTAGATGAGGATGGCCCAGAACTGATCTTCCCTCCTGAGCTGGGATTATAGGCATGTGCTACCAGGTCCAGATTCTCTTAACTTCTGAACTTGTGTCTTTTGGGTTTAAAGCATGAAACAATAATAATTAAAAAAATGTAAAAATTTGATAATTTTCATGAGACAACCGAAAGATTCATTTCTATTTCTGGTCTATTAATTCTAACAAGCTGACAATACAGAAAGAAATATGTAACATTTGTGGAAAGGAACACATCTGCTTTGGTTACCTTGAAGAAAAAATGTTGTTTTGAGACTGAGCATTTTCTTTCCTATAAGAACTGGCTGTCTCTAGACCAAGAGCACTGTTTAAAATTCAAGGGAACCTTCTAATGATGACAGGTAGTACTGAGATCCTCCCTAGACAATAGATACTGTCTTTACCCTGACTCTTCCTCAGAGCAATGGGGGGGGGGGGGATTTTTTGCATTTCTGGGAATCAAATCCAGGGCTTCCCTCCCACATGCTTGGCAATATCCAACCCTGAGCCACATAGCCAGCCCAAGCTCACTGTGTCTGCTCTCAGTCTCTGGATCTGTATGTGGTGCCAAAGGGTGGTTCCTCCCTCCTCCTCTTTGATCTCCTTCCTTCTTTCCTTCCCTTATTCCTTCCTCCTCTTGTTTTCGTTTGTCTGTTTGTCTTGTTTTAAGGCAGGGTCCAGGTTGTCTCAGAATTTGGGATCCTTTTTAGGGACTGCTCATTTCACACCATCTGATGCTGAGTCCGTACTCCAGTCTCATGTGCTCATGTGACGTTGGTTCTTTCTTTGGTTGATTTTTTTTTTCCAGCATGCTTGAGATAGGATGAGGCACAGGGACCATTTCTTTTGGAGATGCTCTTCTGGTTAGGGTTGCAACACTTACCAAAGCTGTTAGAATCGGCAGTGTTGCCATTTCTGGCTGAGATTTGTGGCCAGGGGGTTTTAGTTTCATGATTTTGGCAGATACTGGGCAATAAATTGAAATATGTTTACACGAGGCATTATCTCTTAGCAGCTAAGTTCTACATCTTTTGTTTATGGAAATTAAAATTTGGCTAATGTTTCCTCTCAGTTAAGTACTTGTGTTTACAATATATTTCATTAAGGCATGTTATTATACAAAACTATGGGAAGAGTTAATCTTGCAGTCTGGAACTAACGAAACTACATCTATAAAAACCTCTTGCTATTTGCCCTTGCATAATATCAAATCTTTAATTTAAAAAATGATACTTGTGTATATATATTTATATGTGTATGAATACATGCACACATACGTGCATAGAAGTCAGAAAACAGCTTGTGTGTGTGTCAGTTTTCTCCTTCTACCATATGGGTCCCAAGGTTCAGACTCAGGTCCTCAAGCTTGGCAAGCAAGCCTCTTTCACTTGCTGAGCCGTCACACTAGTCCATGCTAAGGATTTTCTCTTAGCCCTTTCGAGACATAGTTTCTTAATTAGTAACTTAATAAAAGCCTATATTATTCATGGAAATTTTGTTTAGGACATTTAGAGTCTTTGGGCCAAAATAATACTAAAATTATAGATTGTTTATGCAGAAACTTGAGATCGATAAATATATCTTCCTATTAATACCTACTTGTTTTCTGTCAGTATTAAACTCATCAACCAAATGAGCTATATATACTACATTCAACTTGCTTACTACTAGAGGAAAAAGTAATTAAATATATATTTTAGTTGTTTAATATAGAAAGCACACATAAAAATAGAGAACATGGGGCTGGAGAGATGGCTTAGAGGTTAAGAGCACTGACTGCTCTTCCAGAGGTCCTGAGTTCAATTCCCAGCACCCACATGGTGGCTCACAACCATCTGTAATGAGATCTGGCGCCCTCTTCTGTATACATAATAAATAAATAAATCTTTAAAAAAAAAAAAAATAGAGAACATTTATTATTTATCACCTAAATTTAATATTCACTAATAATAATGCATTCTAATATAATTTAATTTTAATAGGTCTTCCAGAATAAGCAAATAAAATTATTGGATAATATTTTAATGAAATATCAGGCTATAATACAAAAGTGATAGCTGTGTCATTTTCTTGTTTTTCTAAATAGGGCGAGATACCAATGTACTTGTATATATAAAAAGAAGATTGGCAATGTGTGCAAGAAAATTGGGAAGAATAAGAGAAGCAGTGAAAATAATGAGAGATGTAAGTAAATTTGATAACACAACCATTATTTCTATAGTGCACAAAACTAAAACAAATCAGTTATTTTAATGCAGAGTCACTGTTTTTCAATTGCTCATTTCTATAACAAGATAGTATATATTTTTTTATTATTATTGTTTTTTTCCTTGAGACAGGGTTTTACCTTGTAGCTCTGGCTGTCCTGGAACCCACTCTGTAGACCAGGCTGGCCTCAAACTCACAGCAATCCACCTGCCTCTGCCTCCTGAGTGCTGGGATTAAAGGTGTGTGCCACCATGCCCAACTAGGATATTTTCAATGTGCATACATTTCTTAAGGATTAGGTCTTCATAAGTTCGTAAAAAAAGCAAAATAATTCATACTTTAACAAACCTGGTTCAGCTCCTCTGAGTTTTCCTGTCATGATTTATTTTGATTTTAGTCTTTTTTTTTTTCCTTCCTTTTAATATACAGTTGATGAAAGAATTTCCTCCTCTTACCATGCTGAACATCCATGAAAACCTCTTAGAATCACTTCTAGAACTGCAGGCCTACGCAGATGTTCAGGCAGTCCTGGCAAAATATGATGGTGAGTTGTTTTTTTGGTTTTTTGTTTTGTTTTGTTTTGTTTGTGTGTGTGTGTATTAGTAGATAGCATGGTTATAGTCTCTTTTCGAGTGTGTAATCATCAGTCCAGTCCTGTTCTGGTGTTTCTCTGGTTGCCTCTTTCCAGTCTTAGCAGTCAGTTTTAAGGTGTAGGTATAGCTGCTGTGAAGCATCTTCTTTATCTGTCCTTCCAGCTGAACCAGAAGGTCACAGGAAGGAGCTTTTCCTCTCTGAGGATGTAGTCTTTATTAACTGAATGTGTGTGAGGCACTTAGAACACAGTGGTGAACATGAAAACATGGATTTAACCTATATGGCATTTACGGCTCTAATGCGAGAAATCCACGGGAGTCTGCTTAAGAGGTATTAGGGGAATTTATTAGGATAAATTGAGGAAATACACTCAATTACACTCAATACAGAACCGAGTAGACAGCTGAAGTTGTCCTCTGATCTGACCAGGAGCGAATCCACCTGGCAGTTCAGTCATACCAGGAAGCAGGGAAAAGGAGCCTCTCCCTTTCCTTTGAAGAGGTCACATACAAGAGGCAAGAAGCACCACCTCCTTCAGGCCGTATAGCCCAAGGTCATGGGCGGAGTAAATACCACTCCACAGCTTAGTGAAACACACAGAGAACTGGACAGTAGTTACACTGAAGGCAGCATGTGAGGAGAGGTAACTGGGAAGTACAGGTGTCATGTGCATGGGAGGGAGCTTCATGAATTTGGGCATATAAGGAACACCAATAGAAGTTGCATAATAATCTTTGTAAGAATAAGTCAGAATGACAGTTTTACAATGATTTTTAGCTATAGAAAGTAATTTATATGGTTCACTGCATCCATATATAAACATATGAAGTGGTAGGACAGGTGTTTCACTCTTCAGGCACTAAACTAGGAAACTGGAGTTTAGGACGGTTCAATATTGGGTAATATGTTCCAGTGAATGAGTGGCAAACCTGAACCAGATAACTCAGCCATTTCATTTCTAGTTTACTAGTCATTTTATAAGAACGTATAATTCCACGTATATTAGCTATTTGTATTATTATAACAATAACAGTTGACTACAAATGGAATTGGGAAAATGTTAAAAATACAGGCTTTCGCCTGGTGGTGGTGGTAGCACCCGCCTTTAATCTCAGTGCTCAGGAGGCAGAGGCAGGTAAATCTCTTGAGAGGCCAGCCTGGGCTACAGAGCAAGTTCCAGGACCACCAGGGCCACACAAAGAAACCCTGTCTTGAAGAAACAAAACACAAAAGCACAGACTTTCTCCTCCTTCAAAGTAAGACATCAGCTTACTTTGTCTCCCTCTTAGATCATCTTGCTTCTGCCTCTGCTTCCCAAGTCCTGAGATTCAAGGTATATGCCACCGGGCTAGAAAGATGGCTCAGAGGTTAAGAGCACTGGCCGTTCTTCCAGAGGTGGCTGTTCTTCCAGAGGTCCTGAGTTCAATTTCCAGCAACCACATGGTGGCTCACAACCATCTGTAATGAGATCTGGCTCCCTCTTCTGGCCTGCAGGCATACACACAAACAGAACACTGTATACATAATAAATAAATAAATAAACCTTAAAAAAAAAAGGTGTATGCCACCATGCCACCATGCCCTGCTAAGATATATATATATATATATATATATATATATATATATATATATATATATATATATATATATATATATATATATATATATATTTTTTAGACTATTCAGCTCTTTATCAGGTGTTTTAGACAGGCAAAGTAACACAGGTTCGCAGAGTTAAAAAATGCAACATAAAAGAATGCAACACATCTTTTCATCAGTAAACAAATGTTCCACAGCATAAACAAATGTAACACATCTTCAACTAATATTCCACAACAGTTTCTCTTTATCTACCTTTTGCCTCGAGGCTTTTTTTTTTTTTTAAACATAAAAACAGGTTAAAATTCCAAAGTCCAGAGTTATTTGAAACTGGAAAATATTTTCTCTGTAGAAAATAGTGAAAATGATAACATTTCCCAATAAGCCCTTTTAAGCCAAGTAATAGCTGAATTATACATATAAATATTGATTAGATTCTGGGATACAGAAGAAACCTATCTTCATCTGTTCGGAGAGCTATGTTTTACTTAAGTTGTGTAAGTGAGATTCCTATTCATCTTCCCCTTCACTGTTTGATTTACGGCAGACATTTTTCTATAGGCTAATCCATAATCTAAAAAGATTCTAGCCTCTCCTCCTGAAAGTACAGCCAGCATATTTTTTCATCAGATTGATATGGTACAAATTCTTATCCTAATAGTGAAATGTTTCACTAAAGAATGCCCAGTGATTGGGCAAAAACAAAACTTATTATAAGCCACAGCCACCCTAGGGTCCCCCCTGCTATGTAGCCTCCCTGGATCTGTGCAGTCTGATTGTCCTTTGCTTTATAATCTAGTATCCACTTATGAGTGAGTACATACCATGTTTGTCCTTCTGAGTCTGGGTTACCTCACTCAGGATGATATTTTCTAGTTCCATCCATTTGCCTGCAAATTTCATGAGGTCATTGTTTTTCTTTGCTGAGTAGTACTCCATTGTGTATATGTACCACATTTTTTTAATCCATTCTTCAGTTGACAGGCATCTAGGTTGTTTGCTAGGATTTTTTTTTATTTTTTTATTTTTAAGTTTTTTTGAGACAGGGTTTCTCTGTGTAGTTTTGGTGTCTGTCCTAGATCTCACTTTGTAGACCAGGCCGGCCTCGAACTCACAGAGATCCGCCTGGCTCTGCCTCCCAAGTGCTGGGATCAAAGGCGTGTGCCACCGCCGTCCGGCTAGGATGTTTTTTAAATATGCATACATTTCTTAAGGGCTTCATAAGTTTATAAAAAATAATTTTACTTTAATAAACCTGGCTCAGCTCTTCTGAGGTTTTCTGTCATGATTTATTCTGATTTTAGTCTCCCCTCCTTTTAATATACAGTTGATAAAAAGTCCATGCTGCAAACTGTCTAGCCCTCATGTTTCTGTCATGTCTTTCATTATAACAGGACATGCAAAGTCACTCACATTTGTCCTGCCAGAGGTCCCTACCCATGATTTAGAAAGGTTGAGGTATGATATATTTGGAAGGTGAAGTTTCTTTCTTTTAAACATCTAGAATGTTTTTGGGCAGCTTTCCCAATAGTTTAGGCTCACAGGAAAATTTGTGAGAAGTCCCTTCCATATGTAACTTACTGGATACGTGGCCTATTGTGATATTTGTGCTGTGCAAGCTTAGGAACTGAATATCAAAAGTCAGAAGGGGACCTGATTTGTTTAGAATAAAGTAAAACCCACTAAAGCGAATAGAGCCTGTGTCATTTGGTATGCTTCAGTGGTTTGGGTGTTCACATGTCTTTGTGTACGTCACTGTACAGACTGAAGTCGTCAGAAGCAGGCTTTCTCCCTGAGATCTCCATTCACTATGTAAGTCTGGAACTGAGAACATCATGAGAGTGCTTCCTATTTTAGGCATCCTTCTGAAAAAGGATTTGTTTATGATTTCAAATAAACTTCATACTCTATAAAATGTGGTCCTTTAAGAAAATGTAGAAAAAAAAACTTATGGAAAAAGTTAAAAATCAATACAGATATAATAGCAGTTAAGTATTTTAATTTTTTTCTAATCTTAGTTTTTACATACTTTTAATTATACTGTGGATTTCCTCTGACTAGTCTTATTGTAAACAGATTATTATAGACATTTGTAGAATACCTGTTGCCATCATATAGAGCACTTTTATCAACATAGTTTAATCTCTGCTAGGAAGTATGAAAGGAGACCAAGGCTGGGCGGTGGTGACGCACCCAGGAGGCAGAGGCAGGCAGATCTCTGTGAGTTTGAGGCCAGCTTGGTCTACAAAAAGAGTTCCAGGACAGCCAGGGCTACCCTGTCTCAAAAAACAAAAAAAGAAAAAAAATAAAAAGGAGAGAAAAAAGAAAAGAGAACAATAAAGTTGCTTCTAGCCCAGGGATATGCCACTAGTAAATAGTAAAATCTAGACTCAAAGGTAGGCCTTCCAACAATGTGTCCAGGTGCCTATACCACTGTATTACAACTGATGAGTTTGTACTATGAGTTGTAATTTTTAACCCTTACCTAAACTGACAATTATTGTTACAGATATAAGCCTCCCGAAGTCAGCAGCCATCTGCTACACAGCAGCACTCTTGAAAACAAGGACTGTCTCAGATAAGTAAGTACTTATGAACCCACAATAATGTGGGAAGACTGCTGAACATTTAATAAGGGTTTGTCCTCTACTAACTCTAAACAACGCTCTTTCTCCTTTCTCTTTCCACCTGAATAACCCTTGCTCTTCTGTGACTGAGGCTTCTCATTGTATATAGTTTGATGACAGACAGAGCCGTTTAGAGTTAAGTAAGCTGGGACTTAGATTCAGACTCTACCACACAGTAGATGTAGCTGCGAAAGTTGTTACTTTGAGAATAATATGCGGGGGAGGGCTGGAGAGATGGCTCAGCAGTTAAGAGCACTGGCTGCTCTTCAGAGGACCTAGGTTCAATTGCCAGCATGCATATGGCACTCACAACTGTCTGTAATTCCAGTTCCAGGGGACCCGGCGCGCATACACACATTCAGGCAAAACACAATGCACATAAAAATAAAAATGAAAATAAAATTATAAAAAAGAAAATCATTATAGGTGGTTGTGTGAGGTGATAGGTGTCAAATGACTATAGCAATTTCAAGAAAGAGCCCACAGAGAACTGAGTGTGAAGCTTATATCTGTAATACCAGCATTTGGGAGGAGGAACAGAGTTCAAAGCTAGCCTTGACTACATAGCCAGCTAAAGACCATCCTAGGGTATATATGTCTCAAAAAAAAAAAAAAAAAAGTACACATTTAATGTGGTAACAGTGATGCTGGTAACAGTAAGGTGCATGTCGACAGACTGGTTTCATCTTTCCCTTCCATTGAAGTTACTGTCTCCTCCTTACACTCTTGGCTCTCCTTAGTCAGTTCTCTTTATTCGGCAGTTGAAATATTTAGAATCTGGCCAGGGCCAGTGATGACATCCTATTTAAATAAATAAATAGATAGATAGATACATAAATAAATGAATGAATGAATGGAGAGCCAGAAACCAACCAAATGGTACTCATTTTTTTTCACCTTAGCTTATTATATCTTGATATAAATTAGAATAAAATATCCTCAGTTCATTTCCTGTCACCTAAAATTTTTATAAAATCTGTATTGTGTGTGCTAAGGTTTTCTGAGTTCCTCAGTGGCATTTCTTACTGTAGTCACCCTTCTCAGAGTGAGCTCAGGGGCTCTATGCACTTCAGGCTGCGATTTTCATTCCTTCTGTTGCCTTGGGCACATGTTGAGCCAGAGGCTTTACTTTCATTTTTATTGGTTATCTGGTTTTGTCTTTGGCCATTGCCAGAAACAGCTTTGATTTGAGGAATATATTGTAACCTGAATCCATGTATATAGTTCCCAGTAGACTTAGTACGTGTGGTTCGTTCATTTCTTCATCCTGTGGTTTTCTTTACAGATTCTCTCCAGAAACAGCCTCCAGAAGAGGGTTAAGCACAGCAGAAATTAATGCTGTGGAAGCAATTCATAGAGCTGTGGAATTTAATCCCCATGTTCCAAAAGTAAGACATTTTATGACAAAAATACTACTTTTATTTAAATTTAACAAATTTGTGAGAATAGACCAAAGTGCATGGTTTGTCCTACATTAGGTCATAATTGTTTTAGTCTGCTCTATTTACCATTAGTCTTGAAAGGGATGTTAGTAAGGCATTTAGAAATAGTTAGGGGCCAGGGATGTAGTTCTGCTAGTAATGCTTATGTTGCATACGTGAAGGCCTGACTTTAATCTGTAGTGCTACAAAAACCAGGCATGGTGGTGGGTCATGCTGTAATCCTAGCATTTGAGATGTAGAGGCAAAAGGATCAGAAATTCAAGGTCATTCTCCCTCTACTATACAGTGAGTTTGAGGCCAGCCTAGAATACATCAGTCTCTGTTTTAAAAAGAAAATTTAAAAAGAAACCTGCTTAGAAGCAATTCGTTCCCTATGGGCTTTGTAATTGCTGGCAGAATAAAACCTGAATTGTGTTTACTTAACTCCCTCTTCCTCAATGTTGGTGATAAATGCAGTGCCTTGCATGTGCTAGGCAAGCACTTATCATTGGGCTGCATTCCAGCCCTATTTAATTGGCTGTATTATAGTTACAGAGAAGAAACAATTAAATGACTTGATTGCTATAGAAGATCATTTATATTTCAGATCACAGAATCAATTTCCCTGGATTGTAAAAGGCTTTTCTAAATGCATGGCTGGGTTTTGAACTAGAACTGAGTAGACAAAAACTGAAATCCAAGAAATTAACTAATAATATGCTACAACAGGTAGAGAAACTGCTAAGTTGTTATCTCTTGAGACTCAGATTAATTGGCCTGTCCATTTGTCTTTACATTGTACATCTTACATTTATACAAATTATTAGCTAATCTATGTAATAGTATCCAAATACTGAACCACTCAAACCAGAGATTAAAATTTGGGTTTTACAAACAATTTTCCATGTTAGAAACTACAGACTATTCAGGAAAAGATTCTCTTACTACTGTATAAAATTATAGCTATGATTCAGTGTATAAGTGTTAATGAAAGTTGTAGGGTAGTAGACAGTAAAGACATTAAACCAAGGGCCTGCAAGGTGACCAACATATAAAGTCATCTGCTGCTAAGCCTGATGACTGAGTTCATTTCCAGAACCCACATGGTAAAAGAAGAGAAATAACTCCTGCAACATGTCCTCTGATCTCAACATACATAATGTGTCACATATAATTATACGTACACAGACACAATAAATAATGTAACAAAAAAAGACAACCTCTAAAAGAAAATCTTCAAGAAGTCGTAAGCCTTTTAGAATAAATAAAGCTATGATAAAGTAAGTTAATGACTTGGACTTAGTAGAACATGCCTGTAATTCTAGTACTGCAGAGGCGGAGGCAGGATTAAGAGTTTGAGGGCTACATATTGAGACCCTGTCTCAAAAAAAGAAAGAAAGGAAGGAAGGAAGGAAGGAAGAAAGAAAAAGAAAGTAAGAAAAAGCAAAGAAAAGAATGACTAACATCGGGGCTGAGGATTAGTGTTTTCCCGGCCTGTATGAGCCTCTGGGTTTGTTCCCAAGAATGCGTAAGCGGGAGGAAACAACACCTACTGCTGAAATTTAAGAATAATCATCTACAGACATATAATTTTCTCATTAAGTGACTCTGGTTCCATGAATTTAAAATTTTATTACAAACTATAATATAATACAGCAAAGAATATAAACAGAAACATGCATTGTAGTGGTTTAACACCCAGCAGGTACTGGAAGCTGCCTGTCAGGTAAAAAGTGGGGTTGTACCAACCCCTGGATGCCCACCTGACTGCCCTTTCCCAAACATGGCTCCCCCTCCCCAGAGGAACGAACATTATGCTTGCTTCCTCCTTTCTTTACATACTTATTCTGTAGTTTTCTTTTATTGCTGGTGTTACAAATGAATTAAGATCAGGTCTCCCCTCCATTCTCTCTACTCCAGTTCTCCTATTCCTCACATCTTGGTTCCCTCCTAATTTCATGGGTTCTTATTTGTTATTTTTTAAACCACAGAGTCCACTTAGTGCTGCCAGTATGTACCCGGATGTAGGGCCATCTACTAGAACATAAGTAGCCTCTTCGGGGCTACATCCTTAAAGAAAACTCACTCCCTCTTCCCTCTCCCAGCAGCCATCGGTTGCCAATAGCTCCTAGCTAGAGGTGGGACTTGATGACTTCCTACCCGTTGCATGCCATGATTTTGTCTGCCTTGCACAGTTGCTGACTTCATATGTGTAGTCGCCCTGTGGTGTTTGGAATACATCACTTTGGTGTAGTCATCATCACCTCTGGCTCTTATTGTCTTTCCACTTCCTCTTTTGTGATGATCCCTGGGCCTTGAGAGGAGGAGATGGGATATAATGTCCCATTTAGGGCTAGGCATTCTGCATAGACTCTTAATTTTTATTCTGTGGAATCATTTATATTATAATCATTTCTGTTTCAAACAATTAGATCTTTCTAATAAAGTCATCTGATATGTAGTTTTCTTTTTAAGAAGCTATGAACTATGAATTTTCTTCCATTAGTTTAATAATTACAATTGTTAAATACTTTATAATTGAAAATACTATTATTTTGGTGACAGAGCCTTATTGTAGCCTAAGCTGGCCTCAGACTCATTATTTAGCTGAGGATGATTTTGAACTCCGAACCCTCCTGCCTCCACCTCCCAAGTGCTGTGATTACAGTCTGTGCTCCCATGTCCAACTTACTGTGTTTTTGTTTTTTCTGTTACATCATGGTTCCTTTTATTTTTTTTTTTTTTTTTTTTTTTTTGTCTACACACCAGATACTTTGTTTGGAAGGTTGTAAAATTAGGTTGAAACTTTGGATAATATTATATTCTTCCAGAAAATATCTGTTTCACTCTTAGATGACTGCAAGAAGTACTAGCAAGCCAATATTACTTTAATCACTTTATGTTTGAAGGATTACTGTTTTCTGGACCACCCAGATGACTTAAAACTACTCCTGGTTCACCCTTCTTCCTGGGACTCAGTCGTTCAGGGCCCCATTAATCCTTAGTTTTAGAAGCACTTGCTCTATTGACAAGCACTATCACCCCTTCCCTAGCTTTAGGAAACTGACGAAATGTTCAATGGCTTCTTATCCATCTCATCTTCTATATAAGGAAAACTCAACTGTGGCTTACTTGTCTGACTGTCTTTGGGCTGAGGTCTGGTAATTCTTCATGCTTTGTTAATCTTTGTGTATTTAGTTTTACTAGTTTCAGCCTAGTTTTTCTAGGAAGGTTGATCAGAATTACCCAGTCTCATTACTGGAAATATAAGTCTATAAATATTTTTAATAAAACCCTCCACTCTCTTGCTACAGAGGAGTTAAGAGAATGGATTCCACAAGCAAGTTTGTGTGTGTGTGTGTGTGTGTATGTGTGTGTGATACAACCTATGCTGGCCATGTACTCACTGTATAACTGAGACTAGCCTCATACTTCCAGTCTTCACGCCTGTTTCTTAAGTGCTGGGATGACAGACATGCACCATGATGCTGGCAAGATTCCTCTTGCCTGAAGTGAAGATAATATCCCCTACTTCACAGAGTTGTGATGAAATGTAATACTGCTGATTTAAAAGTGTTTGAAAGAAAGAGTCTGACACATAGGAAGTATTATGAAAGTGATTTGTTAATACTGTTACTATCCATGGTACTTTGTAATCTTACCTTTGTACAAGAAGATAAACAGCAGTTATTGGTCAGAGTTACTTAAATATAACATTAAGATGTCTAAAATTTTTTATTTTCACTCAAAATAGCAGAATATAGACTGTCTGCTCCTAATGGTTGGGGACTTTTCTGTTTCTAAAACCATTTCATGAAAAATATATTCATAGTAGTAGCAATTAGTAATGTGTATTTGTTTTCAAAACTATTGGGGGCCTTGTGGGTATTAGCAATGCCAGGCATTGCCCTAATTATAAATTTAAATTGTTGAATGCATAATAGATTAACACTCAGATTGAGTCTGCTCTTGAAGATACATGGTACCTAAAAGGATGCACTTTTTTTCCCCCTGAGAGAAGCCAACAAAGACTTAATTCAGATATATATATACAGATATATATTTATATATTATTTATATATATAAATAAAATGAATTGACTGGAAGACTAAATATTGTTACAATCACAATTTGGCCCTTATCTGTCTATACATTTGATATAATTCTTTTCAAGATCTGACCATTTTTTTTAATACAGAAATTAATACAGATGTGCAAAAGACTTAGTATAGCCAAAAACCTCTGAGAAATAAGAGTAAGATTGGGGAATTTACCATACCAAGGTTGAATACATTTTAAAGCTTTAGTAATTAATATTTATTGGCATAAATATAGAAATGTAGATCAGTAGAAGATAATAGACAGTCTTAAAACTAATGAACTGTTGCATTAAAATATGGGTGAAAGATTGGAAGTTATGTCACCAAAGCTTTGTGAGTAGTTGATAAACAGCGAGGCTGTTCAGCATTCCAAACATAAACCGCAGCATGGTACTTCATCTCACTAGGGGGTTTCCTCACTGATGCTGACAAGTGTGAAGAACCACATATGTTGCTTCTGGGGGTGTGAAATGGCACTTTTTTGGAAACAGTTGTGCAGTTAAATGTAGGGTTTTTTTTTTTTTTTTTTTTTTTTTTTTTTTTTTTTACTGTGAGACCCATCAATTCTGTTCCTGAGTGTCTAGTCAAGAACAATGAAAACACGTGCAAAGTTTTTGTGTGCAATTATTCACGAGGCAACAAGTTGACACAGTTAAATTAGTGAGGAATTTTGGTGCAGCTGTAATGGAGCACTGACGAGTGTTCTGTCAGCAATGCGGCAGTGTGGACAGACCTTCACTACTTCAGGCCACGTGGAAAAAGCCTCTGACAAAAGACTTGACATGTGAAATTTCTAAAGTAAATAAATGAGCTAAAATTATAGACACAAAAAGCAGATCATTCGGCCCATCGGTTGAGGATGGGTTAAGGATTGACTTAAATTAAGCAGGAGGGAACATTCTGTGGTTAAAGTTGCAGGTTTATGTATACAGTTATTAAAAACTTCAACCTGTACACTTACAAAGGTGATTTTTCTAAAAGTTCGTTTTAGGTTTAATTACAACATAATGAGTCAGTCTGTCATGGCATTTTCATGTACGTATGTCATTTTTTTGTTCTCATTTCTCCTTCCTTCCCTCACTGCCCTCCCCAACACAATCTCCCCTCAAGCAGATTTTCTTTATTCTTATTTCCCATTATATATTCCATTACTTCCTCTGTTTCCCACCTCTCTTAAGATCTCTTCTTCCCCTCTTACGAACCCCTTTATGATTTAATGATCTAAATGCACACATATACAATACATGCACATATATATTTTTGTGTATGGGTACATGTTTAGGGGTGGGAAGTACAAGTCCATGTGCACAAGTGTGTGTGTTCCTGTGGAGTTCAGAGGACAGCTTCTGGTGGTGTTCCTCAGGGGCCATTCATCTTGTTTTTGAGACAGGAGCTCTTACTGGCTGGAAGCTTACCAAGTAGGTTAGCCTGGCTGCTTGGCAAGCTCCAAGGATCTGCCTGTCTCCACCTTGCCAGCACTGAGATAAAAAGAACTCCACTAGCACCCTGACATTTTATTTTACATGCATTCTGGGGCTCATATATAGGTCCTCATACTTATAGGGCAAGTACTTTACCACCTGAGATGTCTTCCCAGCCTTGTATATAAAATTTTAAACTTAGTTCCCCAGGTAAGGGTAAATGTGGTATTTGTCTTTTTGACTCTGGCTTATTTTATGTAACATAATAGCCGGTTACACCGTTTTTCTGCACATGCCAAAATTTCTTTTTCCTTTATGTCTGCATAAATTCCATTGTGTATATGTGCTGCCCTTTTTTTTAATCTGTCTGTATGTTGATGGATATCTAGGTCGCTTCTCTTTCCTGGCTGTTGTAAACAGGGCAGTGGATGCAAGTATCTCTGTTATTGACTTAGAGTCATTTGGGTGACTATCTAAGAACAACATGTCTCGGTCTGATGGTAGTTCTATTTTTAGGTTTTGAGGAACCTCTATACTGATTTCCATAGTAGCTGGTTATGTGGATAATCCCACCAGCAGTCTATAAGGGAAGTTCCTCTTCTTCACAGTCTCACCAGAGTTTTCTGTCATAGATCTTCTTAATGATAGCCATTCTAACTGGGGTGAGGTGGAATCTCAAAGCAGATTTAATTTGTGTTTCCCTGCTGACTAAGGATATTGAATACTCTTTTTTTTTTTTTTTTTTTTTTTTTGCTTTTCAAGATGGGATTTCTCCATGTAGTTTTGGTGCCTTTCCTCGATCTCACTCTGTAGACTAGGCTAGCCTCGAACTCACAGAGATCAGCCTGCCTCTGCCTCTCGAATGCTAGGATTAAAGGCATGCACCACCACTGCCAGGCTTGAATACTCTTTCAAATGTTTGTTGTTCATTTGTGTTTCTTCCTTGAAAACTTTCTACTTAGTTCATTAGTCCATTTGTTTTATTAAATTCCATTTTATTTAATATGTAGCCAAGTAGAGACTATTTATATGTTATGTAATTCACAATTATATTTTGAGTAGCCCATTTATTGATAGGGTGATTTGTGGGGTTTGGGGTATTTAATTTTTGCCATTCTTTCTATATCCTGGATATAATTGCTTGTCTGACCTGTGGTTAGCAAACATTTTTCCTATTGCATAGGCTGTCTTTACTCCAGGGATTGTTTCCCTTGCTGTGCAGAAGCATCTTGACTTTATGTAATGACATTTGTCAAATCTTGGATTATCTCCTTTCCTCCTGTTTTGCCTTTGGTTGTATCTCACAATGATGAATTTTTGTCATGTGTAAAACATACCTTTTATAGGCTGTTTTATATATTTTTAACTTTACTTTTTTAACTTATAGGTAGAAATTAATTAGTTGTCCCTAAACTAAGTATCAGAGCAGTTGACAACTCAGCTCCGTCAGAATACACAGCTCCGTGTGCCTGTCTGTAACTTAGTTGTTTGTGGTCAGATGGTTTAAGTCAAGTGCAGCTGGGTAACGATTAAGATTTTCTGGAGGAACTTTAAGCTCTAGCAACTTGAGAATATCCCATTTAAATAATATTGATGTCATATGAACTGGAAGAGCTGTGGAATTTGTGGCTGTTTTTGCCAGGTTTTATAAGTGATGAAGTATGCACAGCTCTTTCTCTTGTTCTGGGCTCTGTCCCTGACTCTCAGCTGGAAGCAAGCAAACATAAAGGGCTTTAGGGGATTTTTCCCTCAAACTTGTGGGTTGTAATAACTTATTTAACCAATTGAAGAATATCATTTCAATAAATACATACTTTTACATTTTCTTTTGTTATAAATTTATTCTGCAAATTTAAAGAGTATCATTTCAATAAATATGTACTTTTAAATTTTCCTTTGTTATAAATTTATTATGCAAATTTATCAAATAGTTGTATGCATCTTAGCAGTAAAATGACAGAGGATAAAAATATTTAAGCAGAGCTAAGTGGCGGTGGCAAGCGCCTTTAATCCCAGCACTAGGGAAGCAGAGCCAGGTGGATCTCTGTGAGTTTGAGACCAGCCTGGTCTATAGAGCGAGATCCAGGACAGGCACCAAAACTACACAGAGAAACCCTGTCTCGAAAAACCAAAAAAAAAAAAAAAGTATTTAAGCAGGAAATATTTTCTGGCAACTTTCCACATAACGAAATGGCTGTAGGTCTAGAGCTGTGCAATTTGTTAAAGCTGGAAGCTATTAGAAGTGTGACAGAAAGATGATATAAATCTTTTCAGGCTATGAATTTGCTTTGAAGTATTTCATTAATATTGATTGTTTATATAGTTTTTTTTTAACTGGGTGAATTTCACTATATGATAACTATGATATAGTACTATAGTAAAATAGAATGTTTTCATGTTTTTTTGACTTGTTCTTCATTACCTGACTATGGCTTTGGTTCAACAAAATGTTTTTTCAAGTCACTGAAAAAGAAAAATATTCTGTATCTTTTAGCTACTATAAGAATAGCCAAGTGTTTTTATTTTCAGTAGAAATTATTTCATATATTTTAAATATCCCACAGCATCCTGTTTTATTCATTTTTATTGTCTCATATTCTTTATTATTTATTTTTATGTGTATGGGTGTTTTGCTTGTATATATGTCTGTGTACCATGTGCATGTCTGGTGCCTGTAGAGGCCAGAAGAGAGTGTTGGATCCCCTAAAGACTGTTGTGAGCTGCCATGTATGTGGTGGTAATTGAATCCTGGTCCTATGGAAGAGAAGCCTGTGCTCTTAAGCACTGAAACATCTCTCTACCCCTACCTCATAGTCTTTATTTTCCGTCCATAAAATATTTTCATTCTTTTTATTGAGATAATTCGTATAATGCACTCCTTTACAGTTTAGAATTCAGTAGTTTCTGATGTATTCACATGACTGTAAAATCAACACTGCTATCTAATTCTAGAACATACCCATTCCTTTTACCATCCTTGTCAACCACTATTCTACTCTCTGTTTCTATGAATTTACTTGTTCAGGACTTTTCATATAGACTTGTACAATAGGAGGCTTCCATGCTTGACTTCCTTTACCTAGGATACTGTGTTGGTACTTCGGTTCTTTTTATGGATGATAACATCTTGGTTCTCTGTCTTCAGTGGGCATTACAGTTGGCTCTGCTTTTTTGTTACTATGAACAATACTGCTGTGAACATGTACAAATGTTTGTGTGAGCATCTTTTCCCTTCTCTTTAGTGGAACTGATAGCTTGTATAGTGGTTCTGTGCTTTAATTTTGTGATAAATTATTTTTCTGAAATGACCATACTGTCTTATCAGCAATGTTTAATGGTTTTTGTTCTTTACATGCATGCTTATAAATGTTATTGTCCGCCTTTTTTATTACAGTTATCCCAAGTGGATGTGAAATAGTACCTTATGGTTTTAATTTCCATTTCACCAGTGCCCATTGATTTGAGTAGCTTTTAATATGCTCATTTGTGTATCATCTTTAAAGAGCTATCCATTCAAGTTCTTTGTACATTTTTTTCTTGTTTAGGGGCATTTGGGTTGGTTTGGTTTGGTTTTTAGCTGTTCTGAGAAAATTCTTTCCCCCCAGCCCAGGTTTTCTTTTTGTTGTTTTGTTTTGTGTTTCAGAGACAGGGTTTTATATGAAGCCCAGGCTGTCCTGGAACAAATCTTGTAGCCCAGGCTGGCCTTGAACTAAAAGTGGTTCTCCTTCCTCACCCTCCCAAGTGGGATTACAGGCCTGAGCCAACAGACCAGGCTTCTACTTCTTCTTAAAAAATTATTATTGTAGAAAGTATTATATTTGTCTTCCCTTGCACATCTGTTATCTCAGCACTCAGGAAGAAACAAAGGCTGGAGATTCATGAGATTGAGGCCAGCCTATATTACGAGGTAAGATACCCTGTCTTAAACAGAAAAAGAATGAAGCTGGCCAGTGGTGGTGCATGCCTTTAATCCCAGCACTTGGGAGGCAGAGACAGGCAAATCTTTGAGTTCAAAGTCAGCGTGATCTACAGAGGGAGTTCTAGGACAGCCAGGGATACAGAGAGAAACCCTGTCAAAAAAAAAAATGAACATGAATTATTATTACAGGAAGCCATTAATACTCTTAATTAATATGCCTCAAGTCATTATGAATCTCATAATCACATATATGTTCACCCATAAAATGTAAACCCCCAGGTGGGTTTTCTGAGTGAGGTATAAATGTTGAAGAGCCTTCTGAGCTTCTTCGTTAGGTAAGATACAGCTGTATACAAACCTAAAATATTTCCATCTACAGAAAGTTCTTCTTTCATACTAATTAGCCTTGCCAATTACCAGAGGCAAATGATCCCCATAGGTTACCTTGTGAAGATCAGAAAATATACTTCTGTGTTATGTATTTGGGGGCTTCACTTGGTTAGGAATTAACATTTGTGCACAAGCCTAAAAGATAGTCCAGGTTTGTACCCTGCAGCTATCATAGATCACTGGAATTATAAATGTTGAACCCTCAAATTCAGTGATCTACTATAGATGGAACTATTCTTATCACAATACTTTATATACAGGTTAGAATAGTATAGGTCACTTTAGGGACTAGTTATAGCTTGCTATAATAATTTGCTGAGTAGTTTTTTCTACAAATTTATTTATTTTTGTTTCATGTGTTTGAGTATTTGCCTAATTGTATGTATGCTCACCATATGCATGCCTGGCACCTGCAGAGGCCAGAAGAGGGCATTGGATCCCCTGGAACTGGAGTTACAGACTATTATTGAGCTGCCGTGTGGGTGCTGGGAACTGAACTTAGAGCCTCTGCAAGAGCAGTCAGTGTTCTTAACTGATGAGCCATCTCTCCAGTTCCCAAAAGTTTTTATATGCAAACTACTGGCATTCTTTTTTATTTTATTACTTTTATACTTAAGCTTGAAGTAATTACTTTGCAAAACAAAACCACAGACTCGGAAGTACAGGAACATACCCACATGTGTTACCTCAGGTAATTTTTGTCAAAAGCACCTATACAGTCTAATGGGATAAAGAACTCCCTCAGTAAACAGTGCAAGAGCTTCTGATGATCTGAGGTAGGGAAAACAATGGATTTTTCTCATGGCAAACACTAAGATTAAACTCTGCTCATCTTTAGTGTGAAGAAAATGCAAAGAGCTGGACATAGTGGTGCACATCTTTGATCCTAGCACTTTTGAGATAGAAGCAGGTGGATCTTGGTGAGTTTGAGACCAGCATGGATGGTCTACATAGAGAGCTCCAGGCCAGCCAAGGCTAGACCTTGTCTCAGAGCAAAATAAAAATTATTAATGTGTTGTGATGTGATGTGATATGATATGATGTGATGTGATGTGTGTGTGTGTGTGCGCGTGCGTGCGTGCGTGTGTGTGTGTGTGTGTGTGTGTGTGTGTGTGTATGTGATGAGGAGGGCACATCGGATGATTTAGGTGTGGAGGTCAGAGGTTGAATTTATGGAATCAGTTCTCCCCTTCTACCTTTACATGGGTTCCCAGGGTTGAACTCAGGCCACCAGGCTTGTGACGAGTTCCCTTTATCTGATGAGTCATCTTACTGACCCTGAGAAGTTCTTTTCTGTTTTATTAGTTTATTTATTTATATATTTGTTAGTTTGTTTGTTTTGAGACAGGGTTTGTCTGTGTAGCCCTGGCTGTCCTGGAACTTGCTTTATACACCAGGCCTTGGGGATAGAGAGGAGTAGAACATTAGACAAGCTTGGAATAATGGTGCCAAGGCAGGAGGATCTTGAGGTAGAGGCCAACCTGAGCTATGTATATGGAGACCTTGCCTCAAAACAATATATGGCTAAGAATGTAGCTCAATTGGTTGAGTGCCTAGCAAGAATGTAGTCTTGGGTTTAATCCCTGGAATCAGAAAAACTGAATGTATGGTGACCCATGCCTGCAATCCCAATGATGTTCATGATGAATCAGACCCTTCTTTACTAAACTGTAATTTAAAATACACAGATCACAAATTGAAAGGTCATCCACAGCTACATAACAAGTTTGAGGCCAGCCTGAGATACATAAAACCCTGTCTTGAAAAGAAAATAATAATAAAAGTAAAACAAATAACAAAAACTTTAATATAGTTCTGTATTCTGAACACATATTTAGGAATATGACATCTATAGCTTTTAGAAGTTATTTCTTATTTTCCAAATAAAGCTGTTTTTAGTGTTATCTTTTCAAGAAAGCAGACCACACCTGGAAATTTATGTAAGTACAAGAGAAGTTTTAAAAATATGTTGATACAAAGAAAGTGAAATCCTTTCTGAGCCTAGTATGTTAGTGTATACCTGTAACCCCAACTCTTTAGGGGCAGAGGCAGATGAGTGTCTGAGTTCTAGACAGTTAGAGCTACATGGTAAGACCCTTTCTTAAAAAAGACAAAAACAAAAGAACAAAGTAAAATCCTTTATGGTTGATCAGAGATTGAATCCTGTAGGATGTTCTGAGTTTCATACAGTTTGTATTTCAATATGCCCATAGCTAACCTGAGCATGTTAGCAGCATATATAAAGCAATGAGGCAAACAGTCATTTAATTAAGATTCTGGGTGGCACAGTAGAAGTAAAGGGGGAAATAGGGCAGTGGTGTTGAAGTCTGTTTCCAAATTTACAGCACAACGAGACCTTTGCCTTTCCATTATGTTGCAGAGACCTTTGCCTTTCCATTATGTTGCAGTATAGCCTAACTGGGAGAGTTGGGCTGTGAAATCTTATCTTTTGGCTCTATAGGGTGATGTGGAAAGGGGTTTTCCTGCAAGTGTCTTCCCTAGTCTCCCTTCCCTTTCTTTTCTTCACTCCTGAGGCCGGTAGGTATTATGTTTTTCTTGCTTTACTCACATAGCAGTTCTGTTTGCTTTCTCTCTGGGAATTGTGTTTAGACTCCCCAATACATACTCATAGGCTCTGCATTCAGCCTGCCTGTCTAATCTCATAGAATGTGCACTGAGAACACTAATTGCAGAGATAAATTGGTTCTTGGTGTGCATGACTGATCAAGAGCAAAGTACCTTAATTTCAGATGTCTTCAGAGAGATTTTTCTTTAACCTCTGCCTTTAAGAGGAAGATTATAAAGCATAATCATTACTTCAGGTCAGAATTATATTGCTTTTGGTCAAAAGCTGTTGTAAGATTTACAAAGTAATAGAAAAGAGTAATCTAAGGATAAATTATAAAGATCAAAGCAGTTGAAAATTAAATTGAATTTGAGTGTAAGCTTAGATATGGTTTTAGACTCTTAAAGAAACCGTCCATGCGCAAAGGCCCTGGGTTCGATCCCAAGCACTGAAAAGGGGGGGAGCAGGGACAGGGAGCAAATGCTTGACCATATATCATCATACCTTTTAATTATTGCTTCCAGAGTAGCTTTAATTTTGATATGTTTAGTGAAAAGCAAGGGACTAAAGGATGTATTTAGAAACTAGATTTATGCCAGACATTTCTCTCATTTATTACCAATACAATAAAATGGGGTTATTCAGAGGTCATTTGGGAGGTCCAGCAGAACACACTAGATGCTGGCTTTGGTTTATATCCAGCTATATTTTATTTGCTGATAATTTCCAAATCTATATCTTTTAATGCTGGTTTGCTCCTCATCTACAGACTTGTATTTCCATCCTATAAAATTAATTCAGATATTTTATTGTTTCAAACTGAATTTTTAAATGTATTTTAAGGTCTTTTCTCTTCTTATTTCATTTTGATTTATGACTTCACTATCCCTTCATTCATTGTGGTTTTTGTGTGTGTGTACTAGAGGTAATGGTGTATATTGACACATGGCCTTACTACGTATACGGCCCCAAACTCACCGCAGTCTCCTTGTCTCAGCCTCCTGGTTCATTGTAGAATGCCGCCATGCCTGGCTTTCCTACATTAATTTTTCCCTCTGCCCTTTCCAAAGGACCAGCATATTATAACCTGAAAAAGGCTTTCAAACCTAGACATCACTACTCTCATTGACTACTGTGCACCCTCACTACCTACCTACTTGGTTTTTTTTGGTTTGGTTTGGTTTGGTTTTTCGAGACAGGGTTTCTCTGTGTAGTTTTGGTTCCTGTCCTGGAACCAGGCTGGCCTTGAACTCACAGAGATCCACCTGGCTCTGCCTCCTGAGTGCTGGGATTAAAGGCATGTGCCACCACCGCCCAGCTCACTACCTACTTTTAAAAATACATGTTATTATTGCTATTATTACTGAAGCAAAAGGGTTTTTTTAATGTCAAATATTTCAAAAGTTTCTAAAGTTAAAAAAAAGTCCATTATTTGGCCAACTTCTTCTTTCTGGATTTAACTATTATTTCTGCTTATTGTAAATGTTATCAGATGTTTATATTCCTATCCTCTCTTCCCCACCCCCACTCTTCCACCCTGACACAGGATCTCACTGTGTAGTTTAAGCTGACCTTGAGTTTGCTAGAGTCTGAGGTTAGTTTTAGACTCATGGTCTTCCTGCCTCAGCTTCCCAAGTGCAATGATTATAAGTGTTCAACACAATTGCCCAGTACTTTATAGAAATTTCTAACCTTCTAGAAGTGATTTCAAAAATGTCACCATTTCTGTGTGAACAACTAGACAGTGCCCACTGATCTTCCTCCTGTTAGCCTCTTTCCACTGTATTGCCAGTTTTCTATCAACTAGCAAATCTCACTTTGCTTTAAGACTTCTGTGTAGCCGGGCGGTGGTGGCGCACGCCTTTAATCCCAGCACTCGGGAGGCAGAGCCAGGTGGATCTCTGTGAGTTCGAGGCCAGCCTGGGCTACCAAGTGAGTTCCAGGAGAGGCGCAAAGCTACACAGAGAAACCCTGTCTCGAAAAACCAAAAAAAAAAAAAAAAAGACTTCTGTGTATTCCCTGGTGTTTATAGGTGAGAACCAACCCTCTAGTATTACACTAATGGAAGCTCTTCAGTCTGAGTCCTGCCGCTTGTTTTGCTTCTTATCTCATGGCAATGTTCCTGGGTTAGTCGTGTCTTATTATATCTCCCTATCATTGTACATATGTTCAATCTCTTCACCATCTGCCATTCTCTAAGCTCTTGATCATCCATTGTCTTATTTTTAAAGGAGTCTGTTTTAATTTGCTAAGCCCCTAAACATGTGTTTTGGAAGTATGCGTGTTCTCCACAGGCTCATGTATTTGCATTTGAGCACCCGGTCCCTAGCTGGTGGTACTGCATTGGGAGGTTATAGAGCCTTTTGGACTCTATATAGGCAAATATAGGGCTTTGGGGTTCTAGGCTGGCTTTGTGTTCAGCTCAAACTCTCTCCTTCCTGTTCTGAGAGGCAACAAGCAATATCTCAATCTCCTGCTTCAACTGGACCGGCCATATCAGCCACTGCCTTCCCTACACTAATAGATTATATAGCTTATACTAGAGTCAAACCACATCCCTCCATTAAATTGTTTCTTTCAGGTGTTTGGTCATGGTGATGAACTAATAGAGAAATTTGATACCAGCAATGGGGTTGTTGCTCTGATAAACCTGATCATGTGTTTACACCTGGTTTGTAGGAAGAATATGGAAATGTTTGGAGGTGTGGACTAGAGAAGCCCTGGAGCTTAATGGGCCATTCTGGTAGTTCAGAAGATCAGAGTATCTAGAAATGCATATAATAAAAGGCAGGCTTATGAAATTTCAGAGGGGAATAAGGACTATTGAAAATTGGACTAGAGACTATTCATGTTATATTTTGGACAAAGGATCTAAGTACAGTCCTGAAAATTAGAGTGAGACTAAATTAAAAAGTAACATACTAGGGCTGGCAAAATGTCTCAGTGGGTAAAGACACTTGCTGCCAAGTCTGATGACCTGAATTCCATCCCTAGAACATACATGGTAGAAAGAGAACCAGCTTCTACAAATTGTCCTCTTACCTCCACACATGTGCTGTCACACACACACACAAATAAATGTAACAAATATTTTTCCTTCTTTTTCTTTGTTCTTCACTCATACATTGCATCCAGACCACAGTCTCCCCTCCCTCCACTCTTCCTCCATTTCCTTTCAGAAAAGAGAAGGCTTCCCAGGGATGTCAACTGAACATGGCATAACAAGTTACAATAAGACTAGGCACAAATCCTCATGTCAAGGCTAGATGAGGCAACCCAGCAGGAGAAAAAGGGCCCCAAGAGCAGGCAAGAGAGTCAGAGACACATTTCCACTGTTAGGAGTCTCACAAGAACACCCTACTGCACAACTGTAACATATATACAGAGAACCTAGCACAGACCCATGCAGGCTCAGGGATTGTCCCTTCAGTCTCTGTGAGCCTGTATGAGCCCTGCTTAGTTGATTCCATGGGCTCTTTTCTTGTGGCGTTCTTTTTTTTTTTTTAATTTATTTATCTTTACTTTATTTGCATTGATGCTTTTGCCTGCATGTATGTCTATGTGAAGGTGTCAGATCTTGGAGTTACAGACAGTTGTTAGCTGTCATGTGGGAGCTGGGAATTGAACCTGGGTCCTCTGGAAGAATAGCCAGTGCTCTTAACCCCTGAGCCATCTCTCTAGCCCCTCTCATGGTGTTCTTGACCCCTCTGGTTCTTAACCCCCCCACCCCCCCCCCACCCCCCCCCCCGCTTCTTCTGCAGGGTTCCCTTTGCTCCACCTAGTGTAACAAATGTTTTTTAAGTTTTTGTTTATTTGGTTGGTTGGTTTTTTGAGACAAGATTTCTTTGTTCAACAGCTCTGGCTGTCCTAGAACTCACTCTGTAGACCAGGTTGGCCTCGAAGAGAGATGGGCCTGTCTCTGCCTCCCAAGTGCTGGGATTAAAGGTGTGCGCCACCACTGTCCAGCTTGTTTTTTTAACTTTTAAGTACTGGACTAATTTGTTTGATTGAGGAAATTTTAAGACAGCATAGCAGTTAGGCTGTGACATAGTCAGGACTCACTATTTTCTTCCACACTCACAAAGAAGAGAGTAGAAAGTAGAGTGGAAAGGTATGAAAACTGCATTTTGACTAGGAAAGGAGCTTGAACTCAGTTCAAGTTGCAGACAAAGCCAGTAAGGCCACTATAATTGATAAAGAAATCATCACCTTATAAAAAGGCTTCAT
This sequence comes from Peromyscus eremicus, assembly GCF_949786415.1. Classification (NCBI taxonomy): domain Eukaryota; kingdom Metazoa; phylum Chordata; class Mammalia; order Rodentia; family Cricetidae; genus Peromyscus; species Peromyscus eremicus. The sequence continues at coordinate 78,153,793 of NC_081421.1, forward strand.
ACTTTGTACTGGGCAAGACCCCACACATTAAAATGTCCAGGGTGTAGACTGGAGACCGTTTAAAAAACATGAAGGAAGAGTTCCGGCAAAGACAGAGCCTTTAGTGTGCTGTGCTGAAGACAGCTACCTAGGGAAATGTTGTCCCTGATTCAGCCACAGAGACATGCAGAGGCCTCTGCAGCCATGGTCTAACAGGTCTAATTTGAGGCTGCCTCTGGAATTGGCAGTGAGACTTGGCATCATCCTGTGTTGCTACTTTTGCAGGCATGTAGGACATAAGAGTGAAGTTTGCAACAAAGTTCCAGAAAGTCTCCGAAGCCAGGCAGTACATTGCAGGGTCAGATTCCACAGAGAAGCACCTAGAACGGGATGTGTGAAGCTATGAAAGTGAAGCTTAAGTTGCAGTAAAGACCCCAAGATATTGGAGATGCCAGGAACATGAGATATCTGTCAAAAAAAAAAAAAGCAGGCACTGAGTGGGATGACCCAGGAGAGTGGCCAGATATGTTGCAAATACAGGGATGTAGTGGCGCAGCCACCCAAGCTTGTGGGAATTCAGATGATGCTATGATGAACCCTGGGTGCTAGACATGTTACTATAGTGTTTGTTCTTGCTGTAGGATGTCAGCAGCCTTGCTTTGGTCTGGTCTTTCCTTGTTATCCTCCTATCCTGAATGGGAATGTTTTATCTGTGCCATTGTGTATCTCAAGTCTGTAACTTTTTTTTTTTATAGTCTCACATTTAAAAGATAGTTTTGAGTCTTAGAAGAGATTTTGGACTTTTGAATAGTGTTGAATTATAAGACTATGGAGACTTGAAATTGGAATGAATGCATTTTTCATTATAAGATGGCCATGAGCCTGTAGAGGCTGATGGAGGAATGTTATTTCTAGAATGGGAAGTGACCCCCATGGGCTTATATGTTCAAGTACTTGTTCCTCATCTGGTAGCACTGTTTAAGAAGTTGTGGAACCTTCTGAACATGAGACCTAGCTGGCAGACATAGGGCTGTATGGGGGGGCTTCAAGATTCTAGGCTGGCTTTACTTCTGGCTGGTACTCTGCTTCTTAGTCCTTCAAGGTATAGGAAGCCACATTACAACGGCACCCCACGGACCCTGATGTTTCAGCCACCATGCCTTCCCTGCCATGATAGACTGTGTCCCCCAAACCATGAGCCAAAATAAACCTCTCTTCCCTTAAGTTGCTTTCGTCAGAGTGGCATAAACTAATGAGCACAATACAGTTCAATGTCCTCTGCTCCTTCAGCACCCCAGTCATATTTTGGCAGAGGGGTTCTTTTTTAATGATTCTGTTCCCTGTCTGTAAGAAGGGCCTCTTGGGAGTTGGAGAGGTGGATCAGCAAGAGCACTTGTTGCTCTTGCAGAAGACCTGGGTCTGGTTTCCCAGCACCCATATGGTGGTTCACAACCATACATAACTTTAGTTTCCGGGGATCTGATGCTTTCTTCTGCCTTCTGCTGACACCAGGCATGCATGTGGTGCACAGATTATACATGCAAGCAAAACACACATAAATAAATAAGTAAATCTAAAAGTTAAACAATTCTTGTGGCTCAGCAATTAAGGACACTGACCTTTCTTCCAGAGGTCTTGAGTTCAATTCCTAGCAACTACATAGTGGCTCACAACCATCTCTAGTGGGATCTTCTGGCATAAGGCATACATGCAGATAGAGCACTCATATACATTAAGATAAATAAATCTTTAAAACAAAGCAAAAAAACAAAAAATAATTCTCATACATTTTAGAAAACTATCTTTAAAAAAAGTAGCCTCTTGTCTTAGTTATCATTTTATATTGATGCTCTGCCTAGTATATAACACTCAATAAATATTGGTAAAATAGATGTACATAGTTTAGAGTTATGTTTTTTTAATTAGAGATCAGCATTTTATGCTCATTAATGTTTTAAGCCATTTCCTTTAAGTTTTTACAAGTTTGGTTAATGATAGTGTATTTTACTTTTAAGGATAGTATAAGCATGATGTCATTTCTTAACATTATTAAATAATTCAACTTTTAATGAATAATTGTATATTAATTAAAATGTTGGTTCTGTATAGAGGCAGAAAGAGAGATTTAAGATTACTGTGTGAAGTAAGAAGTATGTTGCACAACAGTTTGATCCAACAGTCAGTATAGTATGTACAGGAGCTAGGACCATAGCTCAGTTGTCATGTGCTTGTTAGCATGTGCATGCCCTGTGTTCATTCCCCAGCATCATACCAAAAAGTGTTCTATGCGTGAAAGGAATCTAAGTGGACAAAACATTATCTTTATCTTTTCTTTTATTCTCCAAACATGAAATGCTTTCTTTTTTATTGCATAGCTCTGTTAACTTCTGTGGTTTTATACATTGCACATGTGCTTTTCTTTTTTGTTGTTGTTGTTGTTTTTAGGTTTTTTGAGACAGGGTTTCTCTGTGTAGCTTTGGAGCCTGTCCTGGAACTTGCTCAGAGATCCGCCTGCCTCCCGAGTGCTGGGATTAAAGGCATGCGCCACCACTGCCCGGCGCACATGTGCTTTTCTAAGCAGAAAAAGACTAAAATAAAACCATCTTTCAGTTTTTTTTACTTTATTCTCCTTATAGAAATAAAGTCTAGGTAGCTTTTCATTGTTGTTGTTTGTTTTGTTTTTGTTTCTCCAGAGTTAGAATATGCCTGTGACAGGGCTGGGATAATGACTCAGTGGGTAAAATGCGAACTGCACAACCACGGAGACTTGAGTTCCGATTCCCAGCACCTGTGTAAAGCCAGGGGTGGTGGGCTTGTATGTCTGTCACCCAGCACTGGGGGGGGGGCGGCTGTCAGCTGTGACAGAGACAGGGAAATCCAGGGGCTCCCTGGCCAATCATTCTAGCCAAAACAGTGAGCTCCAGGGTCAATGAAAGACCCTATCTCAAAAAAGTGAGTTGGTGATGCCAGGGAGGTGGCTTGACAGGTAAATGTGCTTGCTGATGATGCAAGCGTGACAGCCCTAGTTCAATTCCCAGAGCCTGTGTAAAGGTGGAAGAGAAAACCAACTCCACAAGGTTGTTCTCTGACCTCAGGCACACACACACACACACACACAAAAAAAAAAACAAAACAAAACAAAACAAAACAAAACAAAACAACCTACTACTACTTAATAATAATAGCTACAACAATAAAGAAAAATTTTGAAAATAGGGAGTAATAGAAGAAGACATCTAACATTGAGGTCTAGCCTCCACAGTCTACACCTGTGTACACACAGGCTCACACACACACCTCCATATTAAAAATGTCTTTAAGTAAAAACTGATATATGAGTTTGAAGACATTTTGTTTTATATATCAGCTCAGCTCAATTCATTATTTCAGTGACTATTTTAGGTAGTAGAATGTGCTGGGTACTGTAGAGAGTATGAAGGATAGAGTTTCTGTTGTCCATTAACATACAGCCTACACTGGATAGCTGTAATTCCTGAATAGCAATTTCTGGAGGGCATAAAATAAGTATTGTAATAACGTTATATCTCATTTTAAGTGCACTCTTGTGTATTTATGTTAGGGATTGAAGCCAAGGCCTGGAACATGTTGAGAACATGGCCTACATTGAGCTGTCCCCAAGATCCATTAAGTACATTAAAAAAATATTTATTTTTATTTTATGGGTGTTTTTCCTGTATAGATGTATGTGCATCATGTGCATTCCTGATGTCCACAAAGACTGAAACAGAGCCTTGGATCCTCTGGTACTAAAGTTATAGATGGTTGTGAGCTGCCATATGGGTGCTGGGAATCAAACTCAAGACCTTTGAAAGCAATAAATGCTTTAACCACTAAGCTAATTCTCTAGCAGCAGGCTCTATTTTTTTAACTGAATTTTTTCTTATATTTTAGGAGCCAAATTTTATTTTGGTAGAAATTGAAAGAATATTTTGCTTTGAAGTCAAAGGACATTTGGGCTAAGGATTTATTTCAGTGGTCAGAGTTACTATGCAGTGTGCGTGGCATCCTGGGTTCCAATGTCGACCTCAAACCGAAGCAAAATACAAATCAAATGAAAAATATGAATTGTAGTTTCCTATTAATGTGCTGTATTTATTTATGTACTGTGTACATTGGTGCTGAGAATGGTTGACAGTGAAAATGTAGGTATATAGTTACTCTTCAAAAAATGTTTCCTGGACATGTTAAGTTGATATGATTAACCAAGTGTCTTTGCCTACATGTACCCAAACACTAAATACCATGTTATAAGCTTTGTTTAAAGCCTTCACACTCTAAATGAAAATGAATGGGGCTTCCCTCCTCCCCCCCACCCCCCCCACCCCCCCCACCCCCCCCCACCCCCCCCACCCCCCCCCCCCGCATTTCTAAATTAGAGTTTTAGTAGAAAGGCCATGAGTTAAGAATTAAACTGTTTTCCTCTGGAGCTGTGACACTGGCCTTCCAATGCCATCCCACTGTGATAACACTGTGCTTCCTACTGAAGACACTCTCAGTGCACATGCAGGGAGCGTGAGGGATCGTGTCAGAGGTCAGCCATTGCAGTCCATTTTCCCACAGTCGCCTGGTGTGAGTGATCTTTTACTGTGTTTCAAAAAAAATGGGCAAGGATTAGAGAGGATTAGAAAGAATATTACCCGCCTGAATATAGGCCCAGGGCGCTGAGGAGAGAGAACCCAACCAGGCAGCAAATGGGCTTTGCCTGACCAAGACGCAACCTCTGCTGCATTCCTTTTAAGAAACTGAATGGGAAATGTTAAGTACCCAAACTGGATTAGTAAATAATCTCATAGTTTGTGACATCTGCTAAAATAAATTGATGAGCAGACTGCATTCTTACACTTTGAGGAGCCAGAAACATCAAGAGTAGGAGTAATTAAAGCTGGGCAGCGAGCTCAGTAATGCATGGAGAGGCGCACTTCATAAACAAAGAAATATCATTTTAGATGATTAGTACAGTGAGTATGTAGTATGAATTACTTAAGGCTTAAGATTTGACATCCTTACAGCCTTTTTTATTTCTAAGATTCTCCCTGGATCTATTATTGCTTATAATAAAGCTTAAAATTTACAGCTCTGTCTCTTTATGTTCTTTACAACTTACACTCTGTAAGATGTGTGACTATATCTTTTGAGACGCCCTCTCTTTACATTTTACATAATTTTTAAATTTTATATAATGTATGTAGGATTTGGACTTCATGACACATTAGTTAGTAGCAAATTGCTTATGCAGAGAGGTTCTTCAAATCTGCTCTAGAAGGGAAGTGCATAGACCTCAGGCTTCAAAGGAAATTTAGCTAAATTCTTAAGGTTTTGTTTAAACTCTGCCACTTAATATTAGATCTGGTGTACCAGTGGTTACTTTTATATCTTTCTTAATGAAAGTCATAAACTTGGTTAATGTAATAACTATGATTATACTGATTTTAGTGTCTGCTTTTGTGTTTCTGTTTTTTTGACATGCTGAAGATTGAGCTCAGATCCTTGAACATGCTAAGCAAGTGCTTTACCACTGAGCTGAACCCCAACCCCCTCTATTTTTTGTTGTAGATTATAAAATTAGAAGGAATGTTTGCTTCAAGAGTTTGAGATAAGCTAGGCATCATGGTGGTACGTACCTATAATCCTAGCTCTTAAGAGGTTGTGGCAGAAGAATTACAAGTTTGAAGCTAACCTGGGTTACATAATAAGACACTGTCTCTGAGTAAATGAATGGTATGAGATAAAATTTTGTTTCATGTGTGGAGAAAATGTTTAACAGGCACTTCACCCATGCCTTCAGTGCGTGGTGCTCTATGCTTTCTGGTGCGGTGACTGTGCTTACCTTGGGCCTGTGTTTTCAGTGTGTCTTCTCTCCTCACATCTGCTCACTCCCAGTAATGATCCATATTCTGATCACCTTTAAATATCAACTCAAATCAACATATATATATGATCGTATAGCTCAGCATTACCACCCAAGGTGTTTACTCAAGAGAAATGAGACATAATCCTACCAAAGCTTGTGTATAAATACTTGTTAATATTACCATTTGCTTTTGTTGCTTGCTTGCTTGCTTTTTCTGATTTTTGTTTTGTTTTGTTTTTGAGACAGGTTCTCATGTATGCCACCCTGGCCTTGAACTCAAAGTGTAATCAAGGATGACCTTGAACTCTGATCCTTCTGCCTCTACCTCCTGAGTATTAGGATTACAGGTGTGCACCACCACATTGGGTTTAGGTGCTAGGTATCAAATCCAGGGCTTGATGCGTGCTAGGCAAGCACTCCACCAACTGAGCCATGTCCCTAGCCCAGCATTATTATTTCTAAAAGCCAAAAAGTGGAAAGGACACATGTCTGACAGCTAATGACTGTGTATTTATGAGGAATGTTATTTAACTCTAAAGAGAAAGGGGTACCAATATGTGTTGTGACCTAGATGAACCTCAAAACTGCTAAGTGAAAGAAACCAGTTACAAGTTTCTACATATCATATATTATCGCAGTAGTATTATGAAAACATTATATTATTCCATCTGTATGAAGTATTCAGAATAGGCAGTTATGGAGACAGAAGATAGGTTAATGCTTGGTTCAGAGAGACAGGGAAAAATGAGGCAGTGAGAATGAATGATAGCAGAGGGTCCAGTGTTCTCCTCTGGGGTAATGGAATATGTTCAAATGGTGATGATGGTTGCACATGTTTCTGAATGTAATAAAAACCATTGAATTATCTATTTCAAATAATCTAGTTCTGTGCTATGTGAATTACAGCTCAACAAAGCTGTTTTAAAAACAAGATAAAATTAGTATTTCCTACTCACATAGACATTGCTTATACTTTTATACGGGCCCACCACAATCTGATTATAGTTGTTTACTAAGAAATCTGTTTTTCTCATTATGTTATGGGTTTTTTTGGTGTTCCCTAGTGAGCATACTGTCTTGTACTTAGTGAATATTAATTAATTGACTTTACCCCACAGTTAAGTTTTCCACCCATAAAATAGTAATAAAAGAAAACAGAATTGAATGATGCCACAAAGTACTTTCAAGAAAATGTATTTTATGACTTTATATTTAATTGTTGTTTGGAACATATTTGCTCTCACATTATTTCCTCAATTTAACTTTCTGTTTTGTATTTTTGCAAGGTCACATAAGCTGTTTGTCAATTTCTTTTTATCTATAGGAAATTCTCACTTTAGAAGTTTGCAAGTATAACAAGCACTTTAGGGGCTGGAGAGATGGCTCAGAGGTTAAGAGCACTGGTTGCTCTTCCACAGGTCCTGAGTTCAATTCTCAGCAACCACATGGTGGCTCACAACCATCTGTAATGAGATCTGGTGCCCTCTTCTGGCATGCAGGCATACATGCAGGCAGAACACTATACATAATAAATAAATCTTAAAAAAACAAACAAACAAGCACTTCAGACAAGTTTTCAGTTGGAACTGCATGTTATTTTAACTAGTTTAATGTGTGTGTGTGTGTGTGTGTGTATGTGTGTGTGTGTGTGTGTGTGTCTATGTGTGTTTAAACCAATTGTAACATTTGAATAAATGTTTTGTGGATGTTTTCACTTAACATAATTTAATTTCTTGATGTGGATGTGTTGTTTTTGCAGTACTTACTAGAGATGAAAAGTTTAATTTTACCTCCGGAACACATTCTGAAGCGAGGAGATAGTGAAGCAATTGCCTATGCTTTCTTTCATCTGCAGCACTGGAAACGGATAGAAGGTGCTCTGAATCTCTTGCAGTGTACATGGGAAGGCAGTAAGTATTCTTTGCCAGATGTAATGCTAATCTCTCTCTTAATGTTCATTGCATCCACATGCAATCTTTTCACATGAGATTGTGTGAGTTTCAGAAGGACTTGGATTGGTTTCAAATGATCTCTGTGGCGTTATATTTTGTAGAAGAAATAATTTAATATATATGGATGCCACATTTGGGAAAAGCAGAATGAGAAACTATTAGGGTATTTTGCTAAAACTGAGTATTTGTAGTGAGAGAAAATGAAAATGTATGCCTTTTAGTTTATAAGCTTTTTAAATGTGGTTAAGTTTTATTGTTGCTTTAGTTGTTTAGTTTGGTTTAGTTTTTGTGATGAGGTGAGAGAGGTTGAAATCAAAGCCTTAATTATACTAATAGCATATGCTATATCACTGAGCTGTACACCCAGCCCTGTTCTAATACCAAAAAAACAAACAAAAGAACAACAACAACAACAAACAAAAAGAAAAAAAAACCTGGTTTATGAGCAGGAGAAATGGCTCAGTTAGAGCACTTGTTGCTTTTGGAGAGTACCTGAGTTTGGTTCTCAGCATCCACATGGTGACACACAACCTCCCGAACTCCAGTTCTAGGAGATCATTGTCCTCTTCTGACTTCCAGTGGCACCAGACACACAACTGATGCACACATACACAGCAGGCAAAGCGTTCATTCACAGAAAATTAAATAAATTTTAAAATATAAGAATAAGAAATGGTCTGGGTTTTTGTTGTTGTTGTTGTTGTTGTTGTTGTTTCAGATGTGTTCTAGCAACTGTTCTGGTTTGTTTTCCGTCACTGTGATAAACAGTATGGCCAGTAGCAGCTTTCATCTTACAGTTTACGGTCCATCATTGAGGGAAGCGAAAGCAGAAACTCAAGGCAGGAGCTTCATGCAGAAACCAAAGAAGGAGGAACATTTTATTTGCTTGCTTTCTCTGGCTCGCTCAGTTTGCTTTACTACACAGCACAGACCCGCCTGCCCGGGGTGACACCATCCACAGTGGGCTGGGCCCGCCTACATCAGTTAGCAGTTGTGACACTGTCCTGTAGAACATGCCCACTGGCCAGTCTGGTGGAAGCAATTCCTCAGTTGAAGTTCTCTCTTCTCAGGTGACTCTGGTTTGTGTCAAGTTGACAATAAAAGCTGGTCAGTGTAGCAACTCTCTTCATTCCCTCTCCCTCTGCCTCAGTGTCTCACGTAGTTCAGGCAGCCTTAAGCTCACTATGTAGCTGATGATGGTCTTAAATTTCTGATTCCTGCTTCCACCTTCCAAGTACTAGAACTGTGAGCCTGTATCGCCACACCTACCTTCAGTTTGTAATTGTGGTAGAACTTTGATTACATAAAATGTACCGCTGTAGCTGTTCTGTATCCAGTTCAGGAGTGTTGTGTGTGGTCACATTGTTGAGCACCTAGCATCAGCATCCGTTTCCAGAACCTTTTCATCTTCCCAAACTGAAATTCACATCATAATCTTTTCTTTTAAGATTTTATGTAATTTTATTTTATATGCATTGGTGTTTTGTCTGCATTCATGTCTGTGTAAGGGTGTTAGATTCTTGGAACTGGAGTTACAGACAGTTCTGAGCTGCCATGTGGGTGCTGGGAATTGAACCTGGGTCCTGGGGAAGAGCAGCCAGTGCTCCTAACCACTGGGCTTTTTCCAGCCCACACATAAATATCTTCATTCTCACCTTTCCAGCCACTGACTTACGAGTTTAGTACTTCATATAGTGCGGTTGCACAGTAGTTATCCTTTTGGATTTCTCTTATTTAGCGTAATATTGACAATGTTCATCTGTGTTGTAGTATGTGTCAGTATTTTGCTACGTTTTTGCTGGGGCTTTGCTTTGTTTTGTTTTTTTCTGTTGATACAGTCTCACTCTGGCTGGCCTACCACTTACTGTGAAGCTGCCCCTGCCCCTTTCTTTTCTTTGAGACAGGATCTCACTGTTGTTCTGGCTGGTCTAGAACTTCATTCTTTGTCTAAAATGTGTGTCTTTGCATAATAACAAACAAAGAAAGTAGCTAATTTATTGCTGTACTTTTTTTCTTTTGACCATACATTGTCATCCAATGATATCTAGAAACCTTAGATGTGGTAAAATAACCAACACTGTGCACAGAAGACAAAGTACTTTATGAAAACTACACATATAAAGCTATGGTCATAACTGAAAACCATCGTCTAGATGTGAGATGCTAGCGAAGAACCTTCCTTTGCCCTTCTTCCTTTCCCTCTTTACCACTCCAGTGAACAGTGCTAGCTCCCTGAGGTAGACTACTAAAGGTCACTCCCAGAAGACAATTCTTCTGATTGTTCTACTAGAACTCTATTATATATTTTTAATGGAAGTACTCAACATCTGTCAGATACCACTCAAATTGTTCACTCCAGGTAGAATCCAGTTTCATCATATATCCGTCTCTGTCTAGTGTCTTCATAATTCTACAGTTTTGTTTTGTTAGTTGCTATGACTAAAAGAAGTAGCATGATGGGAATCAGTGTGGAGCAGGAAATGATGATGGTGGTGTCTGATCCAGTCCCAAGGTAGAGAAATTATGCAGTGTCCAAGAGGTTCCTAAATATATTTCATTAGTAAGAAATGTTTTGAGATGTCTATCTTTATGTTGTCATTCAGGTCAGCACCGAACTGGAGCTTTTGCTATCTTCCTACTTTGGCCTCCTGAGTAGTTGACACTACAGGTTCAAACACCACAGCCTATTGAAATTATGTTTACTTTAAAAGGAAGTATGAATTAAACTTTTCAATTTATGTATATTTTTTTAAATTTCTGAGTTTTTTGTTTTGTTTTGTTTTGTTTTGTTTTTGAGACAGGGTTTCTCTGTGTAGTTTTGGTGCCTGTCCTGGATCTCGCTCTGTGGACCAGGCTGGCCTCGAACTCACAGAGATCTGCCTGGCTCTGCGTCCTGAGTGCCAGGATTAAACGCGTGTGCCACCACTGCCCGGCACACATTTCTGAGATCTTAGAACATAGTCTTTTAAAGTTGTTTGGACCTACTAATTAGTAAGCCATATTTACGAAGGCCCCAATGTATAATACAAGCTTAGTGTGCTTGAGGCCCTGCATTCTATAACCACTACCACCACCACCACCACCATCATCAGTAAGACATGAGGACATCATTATCTGTGAACCAAGAGTTTGGAAATCTCTATATAACCACTTATTAACAACAATCATACCCTGTGCTTGACACTGACAATAGAAAACGAAATCAAATTGAAATTTTGCAATTGAGTAGTTGAATGCCTTTGAGTGGTTAGGCTTCTTCCAGTTGATTATAAGGTCTTCAGAGCCAGGGACTTTCTCATTCATTTCATATATGTCTCTACTGCCTGGTATTCTGCTTAGCCCTTGAGGGGTTTTCACCAAATATATAACTTACGATGCATTTCATGCATCTTGATGAATGATTTCCTTCCTTGTGTTAGCACTGATTGTCGAATGACATTGGACAGATAATGACTTTCATGATCCCTGAACCAGATTTGAATAGTCTTTCTTTTTTTTAAATTTATTTTATGTGTGTGGGTATATGACTGTGCATTCTTTTAGAAGACTTTTGTGAGCCTCATAGGTGAAGTACTAAGCCAGCAAGAACTCTTTTAGCTTGAGAGCCACAAGTATACACATTCCTCTGTCTTAAAGATTCCTATAGAAGCAGGATTTATACTTGTGGAGTTAAGTCCATGATTGTGATGAGGAGACTGAGGAAAGAAGACCTCAGCCAGTGTTATCTTCTAGCATTCATTCCATTTAGACTGAGACTAGACCACTCACTGTTCTCTTAGTAAATCTTATTCTTTCCTCATGCATTCCTCCCCCATATGTTCTTCTGTTCACTTTAGTTCATCTAAAATGTCTCTCCAGAAAAGAAGATAAAATGCTTTGTGAAAAAATTATAAAAATATGTCTGCAGACTAGGTTTGATTTATAGCATAGATGAGTGAGATAAAATTGAATGCTAATGTGTTTTTCCTCTCAGCTTTTAGAATGATTCCATACCCGTTAGAGAAAGGACATCTATTTTACCCTTATCCCAGCTGCACAGAGACTGCTGACAGAGAGCTGTTGCCTAGTAAGTAAATACTTCGTTTTCTTCAACTTGCAACTACTTATTTAGATTATTTTTAGACTGGTTTCTGTCTTAGTCACCTTTTTGTTTGTTAGTTTCATTTGTGTGTGTGTGTGTGTGTGTGTGTGTGTGTGTGTGTGTGTGTGTGTGTATTTTGGGGTTGTTTTGTTGTTGTTATTGTTTGTCTGTTTGTTTTCTTAGAGACAGGGTCTCACTATGTATCCTTGGCCTGGAAATCCCTAGGCAGACCACAGAAGCCTTGAACTCACAGAGATTTACCCACCTCTGAGTGCTGGGATTAAAGGTGGGAGTGCCCTAATAGTCGCCTTTTTGTTACTATAATGAAATACATGATACAGGGTTTGTGAAGAAAGATTACTGAGCTTGGGTTTTAGAGGTTCAGAGTATACAGGGCAAAGCTCAGGCTCTGAATAGGGGCTGCCCCTTGGCAGATCAGCCAGTGAAGTACATAGCAAGGGCAGGAGCATGCATGCAAATAAGCAAGTGTTTCTTTCTTGAACCAGAAAGAGGGAGGGAGAGAAAGAAAGAGAGGCAAGCTTGCTTCCCACAGTCCCTTCTGTTGGCTCAAGGTCCTTCTGCTAGACCCATCTCTTCCTCATATTGCCACCTGAGAGACAAAATTTCTAACACATGGATTTTTGAAAGGACAAACAATAGTGTTTTCTATCTTAATTTTTTTCATTTTATTTTTATTTATGTGTCTGTGTATGTACACGTTGGTATACAGGTACCCACAGAAGCTAGAAAAGGATGCTGGAGTACAGGAAGTTGAGAGCTGCCTGATTTGGCTACAGTGAACTCAGGCCCTCTGCAAGAGCAGCAAACACTCAGAACTGCTGACCCATCTCTCCAGCTTCTGAGTGTGTGTGTGTGTGTGTGTGTGTGTGTGTGTGTGTGTGTGTGTGTTCGTTCACACTGTTGTATGTATTTGCATGTGGAGGCCAGAGGGCAACACTGGGTGTTCTCCTTGATGGCTTTCCATCTTATGTTTTTCAACAAGGTCTTTCACGAAATCTGGAGCTCAGGCTACCTAGCCCGTGAGCACCACAGATCTGCCTGACTGTGACTTCCTAGCTCTAGAGTTACAGGCGGTGGCATTTGGGTTTTTCTGTGGGTGCTGGGACCCTGAACTCAGGTGCTCATGCTTGACAGCAGTCATTTTACTAAGCTATCTCAGCAGCCCCACAGCTCTTGGAGAGCTTGTATTTTATTTAAATGTTCATGCCTAGTCCAGTTAGTGTACACTAGAAACTAGATCAGGTTATTTGAATAGAATTGCCAGGGGCCCTGAAATTTCTTTCTCTGTCTCACAAAAGAGACTAAGAGTCCTCATTTCTAAGTAACCATAGGAGTCCTTCACAAGGCTGAGATTACAAGGGGGGACAGTAGGGTAGAACCAAGTGGACACATAATCTTCTAAGGAGCTGATGGGAAGAAAGTGAGTGAAAATTTAGAGGAGGAGCAGTCAGAGACAAGAACTAGATATCCTAGTAACTCAAGGAGAAGGAACTTCCCAGTGAGGAGGAGGAGCTGAGATACCAGGAAAGGCTGTTACTGAGAAGAATCTATTGACTTTGGCAATTAGGAGGTCATTAGTGAGAGAAATTGCATTTGCCTACGTAGAGTGAGGTTAACTATTATTTTTCCATTTAAAAAGGAACAGAGATTTTTAAGGCAAAGATTTCAATTTTTAAGTCAATCAATACACAAGTATGTTGTACCTGGGCATGGGAGCAAATGCCTATAATCCTAGCCTTAGGGAGGCTGAGGAGTGACGACTCTGAGTCTGAGACCAGTCTGGACTACAAATAGCAAGGCCTTGTCTCAAAAAATACAGTGAAATAATGAACATTTTTATTGTATTACAATAATACATTTATACTAAAAGAATTAATATTTCTTTTTTTAATGATTTATTTTTATTTCATATGCATTGGTGTTTTGCCTACATGTATTTCTGTATGAGGGCATTGGATCCTCTGGAACTGGAGTTACAGCAGCTATGAGGGGCCATGTGGGTGCTGGGAATTGAACCTGGGTCCTTTGGAAGAGCAGTCAGTGCTCTTAACCACTGAGACATCTCCCCAGCCTGCATATTAATATTTCTTATGTCAGAATCAGGAGCTACAAGATCACACAGTTAAAGGGTTTTTTTTTATATAGATTTTTAAAATCTTAATTTATTTTTTATGTATATGGGTGTTTGCCTACATATATCTTCATGTATGCCCAAAGGCCAGAAGAGGATGTCAGCTCCCCTAGAATTATAGACAGTTGTGAGCTGCCATGTGAGTGCTGAGATTAAACCTGGTTCCACTGGAAGAGTAGCCAGTACTCTTAACCACTGAGCCATCTCTCCAGCCCCCAGTTAGGTTTTTTTGGTAAGCTTTCATTAAGTCTTACCTTCACACAGGGTACAAGCAAGCTCCAGGACATAGACATAGAGGGATATGCTAGAGGGTCTTGTTTGATTGTAGTATATGTTTTTACAGTATACTTTTCTGTTTCTGACTGTGGTGGAATGAACAAATTTTTAATAATGTGGAGTTCTAATACCCAGGAGTACTTACTGGTTTTTGTTTTTAATTCTCTTTCAGCCTTGATATGACTTACAGCTTTCTGGAATTTGCTTATAGACTCATAAGTGGAGACTTGAACTATTCCCCCCAGTTAATATGGCTGTTTTGTCGTTTCTTATACCTCCTGATAAATTTTTCTTTACAAGCCAGTGATGAAATTTGAACTTTCATTCCAAGGGAGTTTCTGTACTAGTCAGTCATCTATTATATTGATGTATTAGCCAGACATTGACTGACAAGTGAATCTACAGGAAGCAGTCCAAGAAGAAATAATTAGGTCTCTCCTACAATACAGAAGTCTCATGTTTTAGGAAGTTTTCTTACTAAAGCTGTGCAGTCTTACTGTTATACAATGAAAATAATACTATCTCTCTTCAGGTTATTTCAACAATTAAGTGAGAACTTTAAAAACCAAAAAGTGCTTTAGGGTTTAGGTAATATTAATTTTACTGTCTCATTCCCTGCCTTCTACCAGAGTTTGTTTCTCTTGGTTTGCTGGAAGAAGTCAACCTCTTGTGGATGAGGGATAGGCGGAAGGGATTGCTTTTAGCTTTGCCAGGTTCACTGCTGTTGTGCTTTTACATGAAATATGGCTTGAGGCTCTGGAAATCTGAATTTTTTAAATGAATTTAGTTTTTTATATATACTTTCTGAGTATAGTATAAGATATATAAAATATTATAGCTATTGAAGGAAATGAGTATAACCTTCTCTGTTAATAGTTATGTTTTTAAAAATTGAAATTTATAGCCGACCTTGGTTCAGCATGGAATTAGTCATTCCTTACTGCTGTAGGATATTACATCAGGAATTCCTGGGTTGGTGTCCTAGCAGTCAACTTCCTGACTAATGAAGTCTTCACATAGCTCTCAGTTTTAAAGGAATTTATTGAGCACCTACTGTGCATTGGACACTCTATAGGCTTAGCTCTAGATTATTGTTATCCAAGTACTTGGACTCATATATAAGTACTTGAATAAATTTGGTAATGAGATTTCAAACACTAGAAAAATAACACTCAGGTGTATAAATGTGATAAAATAAGGCCAAGAGCTTCATTTACAGCCAGAGCCTTGGCTTCCTAGTTCTGTTTTCATAGCTCTCGGTGAAGTGTCACACAGGGATGCAGTAATAACTGAGTACAAGTATTAAGCAGTGATTCTTGGAAATCCCCCAAGACATGTCCATCTCTTTATCTCTACACTACTTGCTGAGCTTCAAAGAATGAGAATTAATAACAACTCACATTTATTAAGTGCTTACACTGTTCATCGTAACAACTCCATAGCAACTTCTATAGGGTTTAGTGCACAGCTAATAAGTGACAAAGCTCTTTTTCAAAACCACCTCAGCATGAATTTAGAATTCCTGTTCTTTCCCACGATGCCATCCTGTTCCCAGACCCCAGTACAGTCATCTGACTATGCAAATGCACTGAATAGCTTTCGCTTACCTTTGTTTGTGTTACTTTTTAACCCTATTTTTAATTTTCAAAGCTAGGTTTAATTTAAAAATATTAAAACTGGTTTGTGCTGAAATAAAATTCACTCTTACCAATTTTCCCTTGCAGCTTTTCATCATGTTTCTGTTTATCCAAAAAAGGAGCTTCCTTTCTTCATCCACTTTACAGCAGGACTCTGTTCTTCTACAGCAATGATAGCATTTCTCACACACCAGTTTCCTGAAGTCATGGGTGTTTTTGCTAAAGCTGTGAGTATGATCTCAAGGACTTGTGTGGAGTATTTATAAAACTGCACAGGAAAGTGGCTCTGATCTGTCTGTGCTAGACCACACGAGCAGTGAAAGAAACTTGGAAACAGCAAGAACTGCTTTGTAAAGCTTCTACCATAAATATGTCAAACATGAATTCCGGTGATGTGAACTTACTTCTGTTGCTCAAAAGTTAAAAATACAATGCTATAACATTATAAAGTTGGCCTTTGTAATTACTTTTGGTGATTAAGACAGCATTCCTTACCAACTAAAGAATAATCCAATTTTTCTTTATCTTTAATGTATTTTCTTGTCTTGGCTGTCCTGGAACTCACTCTGTAGACCAGGCTGGCCTCAAATTCACAGAGAGCCTGCCTCTGCCTCCTGAGTGCTGGGATTAAAGGCGTGTCTGGCTGATGATTGATATTAAAATGATAACTCTTTTCATTCCTCTACACAGATATATTAACTAATATCACCAAAAATAATTTTCTTTTAATAATTGTCATTTAAAAATGCATATTTCTTGGGGATTGGCAAGATGGTTCAACAGGTAAAGGACTTGTTACTATCTAAGCACTCCAAGTTCGAACCCACATAGAGGTAGAGAGAACCAAGTCTGTAGAGTCGTCCTCTGACCTTCATACATGTTATGACACATGTGCCTCCCCCATGGTGCAAGCACAATAATAATAAATGAAGCATGAACAAATAAATAAAAATGTTTATCCCTTTTACAGCCTAGCATATTTACCAAATAATGGGTTAAAACGCAAAAGAATGTGTTGTTTTGTTATATTCCCAAACATAAAACATGCACTGAGAACAATGGAAGAACCAATTTACTTGGTAGTATATTTCCTATATCTATGTGCTTCTATTATAACTAGTGTTTTTCTATAGCTTCTTTTCCTGCCATAAGTATAGTTTATTTTAGCCAACAGAGGTGGCACAGGCACTTAATTCTAGCACTCAGGAGGTAGAGGCAGGCAGATCTTTGTGATTTCGAAGCCAGCCTGGTCTACAGAGTAAGTTCCAGGACAGCCAGGGCTACACAGAGAAACTCTGTCTTGAAGGAAAAAAAAGTTGATTTTGTGCCTTACAGATTAGTTAGCTCTTATGGCACCTGTGCTACAGACACAGTTTCCCCTTTTCCCTGAAAGTCCACTGTGTAATGTGTTAAAATGCCACTGTCTGTAAGCCTAGGAGTCCGATATGCATTTGATTTTGAGTCAAGCTCCAAAATGACTGACTTCCCACTGCTGCTCAGGGAGTGTAGATGTGTGAGTTGCAGACTGACTGTTCAATTCCCTCTTAGTGTAGAAAGGCACCTTAGTAATGACTTTTACTGTTGATTACAGTGATGCTGATGGGAATGAGTGATTCTCAAACTGACATGCCTCACTATGTGAGGAGCATGGAAAACATGGGCCAGAAAGGGAATCCTATCCACTTAAAAGCTAGAAGAGAAGAAGAAAAAGAAGTGGGGGAGGCCCTTAATCCATGTGTTTCAAAGATACAGACAAGCAGAGAGAGATGGTTCCTGAGTGTTTCTCAAGGCAGCGGAGGAGGAAGGAAGAGAAATAGGGCAGGAGAGCAAGGGGAGAGATCTGGAATCTGGAATAGAGATGTAGCAGCCAACAGTGTATTTCCTGAAGTTCTGGCTAAAATGGCTGTGGAGTGTACTCTAGTCTCTATCCATCAGTGTTCATATAGTAACTGCCCTTGCTGAAGAGGTCGCTAATGGCACCAGAAGAGCCTTAAGGTTACATAGTGCAATTTCCTTAGCACTCTTAGCAGAGACTTGAGAATGAAGAATTACGTATTTGAAAGAAGATGTTTCTCTTTTTTTTTGACCTGAAGTTACTAATATATTATTATTCTAGTTGCTGAACAATAAACATTTATATACTATATTTTATCTGTATAGTTGGTATACATAATATTTAAGAAGTTACTGAGAGTGAGATTTTATAGCCACATTTTATCCCTATGGCTCTTACATGTATATTTTAAATTTCTAAAAGCCACATACTTACTGATGAAACCTGCACATCAGTATGTGACATGCAGTTATTCCAAAGACAGGCCCTGTGTAAAAGCTAATGATTGTGAATAGGCAGACTGCCCTTTTACAATGCTTAAATACCTTGACAGTAGACATACAGAAAAGAACTAGAGGCTTCTATTATAGTTCTTCACTATAGCAGGCTTTTTTTGACTGCCAGCCCCCAAATCATGACACAGAGATTATTATTAATTATAACTGCTTGGTCTCAACTTAGGCTTGTTTCTAACTATCTTTTTTTAACTTAATCCATTTCTGTTAATCTATGTGCTGCCCTGAGGCTCATTTACCTCATCTACTGTACTGTCCACCCTGCTTTCCTACTTCCTCCATGTCTGGTTGGCTGCCCTTCCAACCCTCACCCCCTCATCCCCCCTCACCCAACCCCCCACCCTACCCCACCCATGATGGTTGGCTCCCCTTTTCTATCTGCCTGCTAGCCCTGCCTATCCCTCCTCTGCCTAGCTATTGGCTAGTCAGCTTTTTATTAGACCAATCAGGTGCCTTAAGCAGGTAAGAGGAAACAGCAACACATCTCTACATAATTAAACAAATGCAGCATATCTTTTACATAGTTAAACAATTATTCTGCAACATAAGCAAATGCAACACATCTTTACATAGTTAAACAAGTATTCTACTCCACAACACATCACCACTTCATAAAGTATGATCTGTGCACTAGAAACACCACCCTCCTCTAGGAGCTTGTTTAAAATGTACAGCTTCAGGCTTTGCTGCAGTCCTCCTGAATCAGAGTCTGCGTCTTAACAGGTTATCATCCTACATGCATAGTTAAAGCTTGAGAAGCCCTGTTCTACCCTGTACCCAATATGAGGGATTTGGAACACCAGGCTAGCAGGCTGCCTTATTAGGGTAGAGAAGGGGCAGTATTACAGGGTGGTTATGAGCAACACTCTGGAACCAAACTGCTTTGCTCTGATCCCAGCCCTGACACTTAACTGTCTATGCAACCTCATATAAGTTATGTTATCTTCTCTACCCTTAGTTGTAAAGTGAAAATAGTACTGCATAGGTTTTGTTGGGGGTGAAAGGGTTGAATATCTATCAAGTGTTTAGCACTCTGTTTGTCCCCAGTGAGAAGAAAGTGGATAGTATTCCTCCCATTGTCACCATTGTCACCACTAAAGAGAGGCTGCGGTGGAAGAGCCTACCTCCTTACCTTTGGAGGATAGTAACAAGCTCAAATGAGTGTTCTCACAGTAATTGGAGTAGAAATGATAGTTGGATGTCATTTAAATAATTAAATTATGCAGTTGATACATTGTGTGTGTGAACCACAAAAAGAAGAAAAATGTTTCCACTTCCTGGTACTGGCAAACTGCTTTGTAGAACAGAATGTTTTGGCAAGTTGTAAACTGTGTAAGGATTTTTCAGTTAGATCAGATCTATAATGACAATATAAAGTAGAAACTGATGAAATATACTTGTCCTACTTCTTAATAAGGCAAAGCCACTTAAAAAACTTAGCAAATTCTTATCTCTTCATCTTCCTACCCCATTTCTGCTGCACACACACACACACCCCGCCACTTTTGTTGTTTTTAGAGATCAGTCTCACCTTGTTGCCAGGGTGGGTCACAAACTCATGGGCTCAAGTGATCCTCAACCTCAGCCTTCAGAATATCCCTGACTATAGGCATGTGTTACCATGTCTGATTAAATCTCAATATTTTTTTGTTATTACCATTTTATCTTATTTCTCTAGTCTCTTTTTTTATTAGGCCACATGCTAAAGCAAATTCTATTTGAATTTCTTAAAATATGTTTATTACAAAAATGTGTTTTTATAATGCCAGGCACTGGAGATTAATGATTTGGGGTATTTTATTTTTTGAGGCGAAGTCTTGTGTATGCCAGGTGTTCTGGAACTCACTATCTAGTGAAGGATGGCCTTGAATTCTTAGGGCTCTGAGCATGGTGAACTAGCTCTCCACAAACTGAGCTACATCCCCAGCCCTAAGATTAATGATTTTTAAAATTCTCACTGTGTATCAAATGTAAAGAAATGGAAGAGAATGAACGAGCTAGAATGACTATTGGTTTTAGCACCCTTTCCCCTTTTTCGTGCTATAAAGCTATGTGGAATCACACTTAGTTTTAAGCAAGTCAGGCTATTTTTCTCCAGACTAAGATGAAAACCTCATCTGACATTATGCACAGAGCAGTGAAAAGGTTGCATAAATCCCTGAAGATGTGGAATGTACTGATACCAGAGCTGATATTCTCCAAGGCCAGGATTCCTGAAAAAGGAAAAATTGCTTTTAAGTGGTAGGTCATTTTCTCACCTGCTTTGAAGCCTGCTGGGTTAAATATGAGGGTTCAAAGAAAGGGTAGCCAGCACACCAGCCCTGGGAATCTGATTCTGCTTATCTGAAAGGAGTGTCTCTTTCAGAGCAACACTGCCCTCTCCTTAGCGAGCTGGTCTTCACCCACTCTGGCCCCTTTGCGTGTTGCAGAAAGCTTTCTTCTTAGTAAGGCTTGGAGGCTGTTATCACAAAAGACTTAAAGATGCTCTGTGGGGATTTCACTAGCTTACTGATGAATTCAGGCTTGAAGCTGTGGCTCTAGTGCTTTGCATCAAGAAATGTGTTTGAGTGCCAAAGTCCGTCATTGACTTTTAACTAAATAGGACAGTCACTGTGATGTTGGCAGAAAAGGTATTAGGGTTAAGGCAAGAATAAAAAAGAGTACCAAATAAATTGTTTTACTCTGTTGAGTTTTGCTGAGAGCACACTGTAGCTGTGCTGGGGTGGGAACAGGCCTTGTCTCCACATACTTCCACTAATCTTTATGTGGGAAAATGCTGTTGGATGTACCAGTGATGAATTTCAGAGGAACTCATAATTGGCTGGCTCCACTGTAGCCAAGGCCTTACAATCTGCTTGATTAATTCTTTAAGGACTACATTAGCCAAGTTGCATGATTTCCAAAGATATAGAAGGTCAGTTCTTACACTAACAAAGGACCCCTCCACAAAATGCCTCACTGGGGATTCTTCAGGCCCTTCCTAAAAATAATTAAAATTTTTCTTCCAAAATTACATTTTAAAAAATAATAAGCACATATAAATGCCAAATATCTTTTACTGAATAGTGAAAGAACTTTGGAGAAAGTTTATCTACTATCTCTCGTTATTTTCCCCCAAGGGGCAAAGATCAGTTTAAAAACTAGGAAGTTGCTAAACAATTATAACCATATTAGTATACAAAATAAAAAAGACATATGACTATTTTGAAAGGTTCTTTTTTTAATCATCATAATCGGTAAATGTGAAAGTTGTTTGTAGGTGAAAGAATATTTCCTATATTCTCCATTTGGCCTAAACTTATAACTCCTTTTTGCTTAATAGATAGGATTGCATTCAGAATTGTGATTGACAGCTGGGGATAGGGCTCAGTTAGTCAGTTTGCTTGCCTACAATAAACAGAGCCCTAGATCTGACCCCTGGGAGGTAGAGGCCGAAGGACTGGAAGTTCAAGGTCATCATTAGCTACAGACCAAGTTTGAGGCCAGCCTGGGCTCCATGAGACCCTACATCAAAAAAATGAAACCGACTAAGTTTCTTCACTTATTTGCAAATTAGTCTCTAAATATTTTAAACTTATATTCCTGCAAAATAGTGTTCTGTAATCATACTATTTCTACAGTAATGCAGCTGAGGCATTTCCCAGAAACTCTCACGGTAACAGAATGAACCTATGGTATGACAGGCCAATTTTTTTTTTTAATTTTAAAGATTTTTTTGTATCTATCTATCTATCTATCTATCTATCTATCTATATTGTTTTTACACCCCAACTGCAGTTTCCCCTCTCTCCTTTTTCCTCCCAGTCTCTTCCCCCACCCTCTACCCCCTTTTATTCCTCCTCCTCCTTTCTTTTCAGAAAAGGACAGGCCTCCCATGGATATCAACCAGCCATAGTATATCAGGTTGCAAGCTACGCAACTGTCCATACAGAGTGCCTAGGTCAGTCCCATGCAGGCTCCCTGGTTGTCAGTTCAGTCTCTGTGAGCCTCTATGAGTCCAGGTTAGTTGACCTTGACCCCTCTTGCTCCTACAATCTTTTCTTCCCCTCTTCCACAGGATTCCTTGAGCTCCACCTAATGCTTGGTTGTGGGTCTCTGCATCCGTTTCCATGAATAGCTGGACGAAGTCTCTTTGATGACATTTACCACTCTATGAGTATAGCAGAATATTGTTAGACATCATTACATTGATTTTTTGTTTGTTTGTTTTGTTTTTGGCCAGTCATGTTTGATTCTATCCTAGGTCTCTGAGCTATCCAGCCTCTGGGTCCTGGTGCTCCAGGCAGTGTCAGGGGTGGGCTCCCTCTTGTGGCATGAGTCTCAGTCTGGACCAGTCATTGGTTGGCCACTCCCACAATCTCTGTGCCACCTTTACCCCAGCACATCTTGTAAGCAGGACAGATTGTAGGTTGAAGGTTATGTGGCTGGGTTGGTTTCCCATTCCCTTCACTGGAGTCTTGTCTGGTCACAGGAGATGGCTGGTTCAGGTTCTGTACCCCCATTGGTAGGAATCTTAGATAGGGTCACCCTCATAGATTCCTGAGAGTTTCCATTGCACTAGGTTTCTAGCTAATCCCAGAGATGATCTCTCCCAGTACTCTCCCCCTCCTTCCTCCACCTAAATATTTATTTTTATTATTTTATATTATGTGTGTGAGTGTGTGTGTCTGTGTCTGTGTCTGATTATGGGTATGGGTATGTGCACATGACTCTAGGTGCCTACCTCCATAGGTATCAGATCCCCTGTAGCTAGAGTTACATGTGGCTATAAGCCACCTGATGTAGGTGCTGGGAATTGAACTTGGTTCTCTGTAGAGGTGTATATGTTCTTAACTGCTGAGCCGTTTCTCCAGCCCCAGATCAAAAATTTTAAATGTGTACAGTTTTATTTCTTTGTTACTGCTTCAGGTCTTTATTTGGATAGTCTGATATCCACTCCTTCCCTCCCTTCCTTTCTCCTTCCCCCCTCTTCCTTCCCTTCCTTTCTTCCTGTGATTCTGAGAGCCAAACCCAGTTCCTGTGCGTTGTAGGTAATTCTCTACCACTGAGCTATAGCTCTAGTTCTGTGATCTTTTAGCAAAACAAAAAGATGCAGTCTGCTTCCTGTAAGGCATTTCATATGCTTCATTCTCATTGTTTTCCCTCAGATATGTCCAGATTGAGGGGTTGGGGAAATGGCTCAATTGGTAAAGAGTTGATGATACTCAAGTATGCGGATCTGAGTTTGGATCTGTACCCATGTTTTTTAAAAAAGGCAGGCACTGGGGTGTAGCAGGAATCTTAAAAGTTCTTATTAATAAAACAAACCCGGAGCCAAGTATTGGGGTGAATACTGGAAGATCAGAGAGACAGAACAAGCCACAGCTAACCTCACCTGGCCAACTTCTCAGCTGATCTTGTTTTCTCAGACTGGAAGCCTCTGTGTCCTCATCCAGAATGGATCTCAGCTGAACTGTGCTGCTCAAAACCTAAAAGCTTAACCAGCCAAATGCTTAACCAGCCAAATACTTCTAGTTTCTGGTCCTCACACCTTATATACCTTTCTGCTTTCTACCACCACTCCCTGGGATTAAAGGCTCGCTTTCTGGGATTAAAGACTTGAGTCACCATGCTTGGCTGTATCCTTGAACACATGGATTTCTGCCTCTAGAATGCTAGGATTAATGGCGTGTGCTACCACTGCCTATCCTAACTATCTAGTGGCTTTTCTGTTCTCTGACCCCAGATAAGTTTATTAGGGTACACAATATTTTGGGGAACACAATACCACCACACAGGGGTGCAGCTACAGTTGTGTACTGGGGAGGCAGAGACAGGAAGCTTCCTGGAGCTCAATGGCAGCTGGCCTAGCTCCAGATTCATTGAGGATACCCTTTCTTAAAAGATAAAGTGAAGTGTAGTTGGAAGTTTTCCTGTGTCCTGCCCGGTCTGCAGCCTCTGAGACCCGAGTAAATACAGAGAGGTTTATATTAATTACGAACTGTATGGCCATTAGCTTTATTACTAACTCATACACTTAAATTAACCCATAATTCTTATTTATGTTTAGCCACGTGGCTTGGTACCTTTTCTCAGATCTGCCTTGTCATCTTGCTTCCTCTGCGTCTGGCTGGTGACTCCTGACTCTGCCCTTCCTCTTCCCAGAATTCCCCTTGTCTGCTTATCCTGCCTATACTTCCTGCTGGGCTACTGGCCAATCAGCATTTTATTTATCAACCAATTAGAGCAACACATTCACAGCATACAGGACATCCCACAGCAGTGGAGAGCAACTGAGGAAGGCACCTGACATTGACCTCTGACCCCTGTATATACATACACAAACAGGCACACAGTGCATCGCACACAAATAAATAAGTAAATATCCAGACTTAGATGTTCATGAAATTTCAAGTTTTTTTTTTCCCCACATTTTTCAAGTACTGAAATCTTTCAAGGTGGGAAAAAAAGAATGTGACACTGCCAGATCACTGCCTCAGAGCTTGACCTGAAGCTTATGGAAAGCACCCTTCTTTTTCTTTACATATGCCAGAGAGTCTCAAAAGCTCCCCCTGAATATTTTTGGCAGTATATTTAATCACTTTCTTAATCAAAATGAGTCTCAGTACCAAAGTTTAGGATGTCCTATCACTATTACTGATATATTTACAGCTTAATTGGTTATGTGTGGGTACATGGACTTCTCAGCAGTCTTGGAAGACTTGTGCTTAGATGTTAATATGAACTGCACATCCCACACTCATCATAATGTTTATATTGGAATCCAGCAACTTATTTGTTGCTTTTGAAATGGTTTTTGTCTTGTAGATGCATTAAAGTTCTTTAAATGGAGAGAATAGTGGGATACAAAAGAAAATTATAATTCTGAGGAATATTTTTTTAGCTTTTTCTTCTTGAGTAGAGTTTCATGCCCTTCCCTGGTGAACTAAATTTCTAATATTCAAAGAACTAAATTAGTAAGATTATTTAAGGTTTTTAAACACTTTAATTTTCAGGTTTTTTATTTTTAAAGACTTTATACTTATTATATATATATATATATATATTTTTTTTTTTTTTTTTTTTTTTTTTTGGTTTTTCGAGACAGGGTTTCTCTGTGTAGCCTTGCGCCTTTCCTGGAACTCGCTGGCCTTGAACTCACAGAGATCCGCCTGCCTCTGCCTCCCAAGTGCTGGGATTAAAGGCGTGTGCCACTGCCGCCCCGGCTACTTATTATATTCTTATTAGAAAACATTATTTTACAGTGTTACGGCTGGAAAGTTTGAGTCATGAAAGTTAATTGCCTATGATTTCACAATATATAAAACAGCCTTTTACTTTTAGTCATGATGTATATTTTTGGTTTCAGTAATGTATCATAGACTGTGCATAGTGTTATATATATATAAAATCTCAACCCTCAGGAGGCTGAGGCAAGAGTTGAGTTCAAAGCCAGAGTGGGTACATAGTTTGCGCGCGCGCATGCGCGCGCGCACACACACACACACACACACACACACACACACACACACACACACTCACAGCACCTCATAACTTATCTCAAAACAAGTGGAAAAGAATAAATTTCATACCTAGAAGAGTAATATTGAGGGACTATAGAATAGCACAGTGGTGCCTACTGCAGTGATGCCCACCTTTAATCCCAGCACTCAGGAGGCAGGAGAGGTTAGATTGAGGCCAGCCTGAGCTACACAGCAAAAGTCTATTAGAAAACAACAACAGAAGACAAACTGGTGATAGCCAAATGGCTTTGCTAGAAAAGTCTTCCTGGGAGGGTTGACTATAGAGAAGATTTTTAAATTAAAAAGCTGATGTGGATGCCAGAGAAATAGGAAGGCTGTTTAGATTCAAGAAATGCAAGGCAGAGCTGCTGGGGAGACCTGCGAGTGTGTTGGTGAGCTCTGATGTTTTATGCATGGTGACAGACACGGATCTATTTGTAATCTTTTACATGTTGACTCCAGTTATGCCAGCACCATTTGTTGAATATACTTTCTTTTTTCCATTGTACAGTTTTGGCTTCTTTGTCAAAAATCAGGTGTTCATATGAGCTCTGATGTTTTAAAAGACTGCACACTCGCTTTTCTGGAAATCTTTGTGTCAGTGAGCTCTGATGCTCTAAGATAAAGACTGCACACTCGCTTTTCTGTCAGTGAGCTTTGATGCCTTCAGACTTCACTCTTCTTGCTGATCAGTGATTTAAGAGTGAAGAGTGCTGTTCGGTTATTTATACCAGGTACTTAACTGAATGAAATACTTTAGTGTCTCCATTTAAAATAAAGGAATGGTGGCCCTTGGCTTATAATATTTCAAAAGGAATCTAAGTAACTTAAAGAGTCAAAACAAATTTTGGAGCTGGTAATTTTGGTAGTATAGTAATAGAGCATCTATCTGGCCAAGTGTGAAGTTCTAGTTTAGGTTGCCAGCAATCTTCCTGATTCAGCCTCTCAAATACTGGGATTAGCCTTTAAAAATCACACACACACATAACACACACACATGTCATGCATGTCTACATGCTTGGGATCAGGACCTTGATATTCTAGAGGAATGCTCTATCATTGAGCTATTCAGCAATCCTAAAAAAAAAGTTTCACCATAAAATATAAATAAATGCCTATCTTATATTTCAACATGAAACTTCTCTCAAAATAAAATTATAAGTTTGTGCAGGATTATGGGGGTAGGGTTAGCTGAACAGAGTAAACTCTTGGTCTAAATGCCCTAACTTTCTCTTTTGCTGCAGTGGGTTTGGGGCAGCAGTTAGACTTCTAATAGTTTTATCAGTGGTATGCCCCTTACTGCCAATGGGGTCTCAGAAAAAGCTTGTGTTTATGGGTATTTACCAATTTAAAAGAAGAAATTATTTGTCAGTAATAACATTAAGATTGCCATAGGGGCTGGGTGTGATGGCACCCACCTTTAATCTCAGCACTCAGGAGGCAGAGGCTAGAGAATCTCTGTGAATTTGAGGCTAGCCTGGTCTATGTAGTAAGTTCCAGGAGAGCTAGGGCTAAGTAGAAAAACCCTGTCTCAAAAACAAACAAACAAGATTGCCTTAAGGGATTGACAAGATGGCTCAGCGGGTAAAGGTGCTTTCTGCATAAGCCTGGAGACCTGAGTTCAATTCCAGGAACCTTTGTAAAAGAGGAAAGAATGGAACTGACCCCACAAAGTTGTTCCCTGACCTCCATCCATGTGTGCACTGCTGGGGCGCGCGCACACACACACACACACACACACACACACACACACACACACGATGCACGCATGCAACAATAAACAATTTTTAATTTAAAAATAGACATAAATTTGTGGAAAAATAGACATAAATTTTTTTGTCCATCTTGACAATAACGAACTTCAAGGAAATAAATTACTTGAGTTTCACATGATGCTCAATAAAGTTAAAGGACTTTACTATGAGTGTTCTCTTCATTCTGAAGTTTCAAGCATTCTGGAGGTAAAATGTGTATGTGATGCCTATGACCAGTGTGTGAAAAAGACGCTACTTGAGAAGCTACGACAGCATGCAGGAGCATGCTGGCTCTCGTTCTCATCTGTTCAATATGCTTTTGTCCTAACTTCTTCCTGAAGCCAGAATTCAGTCTTTTACTCCCAGCAGCAGCAGCATTACAACTAAATCTTCGTCCTCAAGTTGTTAGAATCCTATCCTGAGTACAGCCACAGCTGTTCTTGGCGGGCAAATGCATTGCTGTTTTTCCCTCAGTCACGGTGAGATAGAAAAATGTTCTCTGGCTGGAGTGTGGATGGAGGCACTTCACTAATCTTATACATAATTCATCCTCTGTTGCTGGGATACTCAAAGTTGAAACTCTGCCCTCTGATAAAATTCAGCTGGATTTTTTATTTACTTGACTCTGATCCCTCTGGGGGTTTCGCCTTTACTGGGAGCCCAGGGATTCTAATTTAGTGAAGACTATTCTTATTCATTTGCTCTTGGTCTATTTTAGCTATTGTAATACCACCTTTTAAAAACAAAAACAAAAACTACCCTGGAACATGCAGTTCAGAGAGTCCTGGATACCCTGGAGAAAAAAAAAAAACTTTCAGTATCAGCTTGTTGAATGGAAGAACTCCAAAAGGCTTATCTTAATTTGTTTTCAAAGTTTAGACTTTTAAAAGAGTCTCAGCATTAAAAAGAATATGCTAACTATTAAGCACACCATAAATCTTTGAGTCTCAAATTCATTGCATTAAGGTATTACTACCACTGGATTGGTTTGTTTTTCTTTGGTGTTTTTGTGTATGTGCTTATGTGTACAGCATGAGCGCCTGTCATGTGCATGTGAAGCCAGCTGTCAACGTTGGCTATCTTCCTTTATCACTCTCCATCTTGGTTTCTGAGACAGCATCTCACTGAACCTGGAACACACTGATTAGCTAGACTCCTCCTGTCTCTTCCCTCCCAGTACTGGGATTAGAGGCACACACCGCTGTGCCTCGCTTTTTACATAGGTGCTAAGAATTCAAACCCAGGGCTTCTTGTTTATGCTGCAATCACTTTACCAACTGAGCCATCCCCCCAGCCCTTGTTAACTCTTGAATGCAATAAAACAATTATTAGTTTCCTTTATGAAGTATAAGATACAATTCTTGTTCACAAATAGCTCATAGTCTTGTGGTGGAGGGCTGAGCAGGACATGAAGATGTGTAAGTATGAGGTAGGAATTATTGCCATAGTAGGGAGTCATCCTCTTTCTCTCCCCCCGCCTTTCCTTATTTATTTGTTTGTTTGTTTATTCATTCATTCATTCATTCATTTTTTGAGACAGGGTTTCTCTGTGTAGCCCTGGCTGTCCTGGAACTCGCTCTATAGACCAGACCTGCCTCTGTCTCCTAAGTGCTGGGATTAAAGGCATGTGCTATTACTACCCAGCTCATCATTTCATTTTATTTTATTTCATTTATTTTTCTCTGAGACAGGGTTTCTCTGTAACTTTGGAGCCTGTCCTAGAACTTGCTCTGTAGACCAGTCTGGCCTTGAACTCACAGAGATCCACTTATTTGCCTCCTAAGTGCTAGGACTAAAGGTGTGCACCACCAACGCCCCGCTCATCCTTTCATTTTAATTTGCTTTATTTCAGTTGCCTCCAAAACGACTACAGAAGTCAATCTAGACTCATAAAGGCCTTCCTTTCTGAATCCATCTGACTAGAGTTCTTTTTTTTTTTTTTTTTTTTTTTTTGGTTTTTCGAGACAGGGTTTCTCTGTGTAGCTTTGCGCCTTTCCTGGAACTCACTTGGTAGCCCAGGCTGGCCTCGAACTCACAGAGATCCGCCTGGCTCTGCCTCCCGAGTGCTGAGATTAAAGGCGTGCGCCACCACCGCCTGGCTGACTAGAGTTCTTAAGTCCAGCAAGATACAGAAAGAAGTGTATTCTCTTTCAAAGATGTAACATGGAATATTTTCATCTTTATACCTCACTGCCTAAGTTCATAGTTTTATAAAGGTAATATTCAGTATAATATCTATATGAATGGTTTAGAAATTAACACAAAATGAAGAGCTCCTCAATGACACATTTAAGAAAAGTCTTACCTCCTAGTCACATAGTAACTGCCATAAAATCTCCTACCCCATATGTTTTCCTCTTTTATATTATCTCATTCCTAATAGGGACAGGCTAATAGTGGCTGAAGGACATCCCAGGTGAAAATGAAATCCTCTGATGTCATGGGAGCAGACTAGAATAGTGAGTTAGAACCAGTTCCGTGACTTCTGTTTATGTGGGTAGAGGACAGGAGGCAATGCCCCTGCATCTCCCAGAGCTCACACACTTGCCACATAGCTGTCTAACCCTGCAGCACCAACCATAGGCACATGCTGTACACATTTTAAAAACCAAACAGAAGGATATTGGGAAAAACAGGAAGTTCCTATTGTGTACTCTTCCAAGCTGAATGCTGCTGTTCAACTCTGAATTCTTCCCAAGTCTTTCTTTATAGGAGGGATCTCCAAGATTGCTTGCTTTACAAGTGAAAATAGTTCTTTTTTTTTTTAATTTTATTTATTTGTATTTTATGTACATTGGTGTTTTGTCTGCATGTATGTCTGTGTGTGAGTGTCAGATTCCCTGGCACTAAAGTTACAGACAATTGTGAGCTACCATGTGGGTAACGGGAATTGAACCCAGGTCCTCTGGAAGAACAGCCAGTGTTCCTAACTACTGAACCACATCTCTCCAGCCATGAATATAGTTCTTGTCTTTATTGTGCCGCCTCAGTCAAGTAATATGCACTAGGCCAGGCGGTGGTGGCGCATGCCTTTAATCCCAGCACTTGGGAGGCAGAGCCAGGCAGGTCTCCGTGAGTTCTAGGCCAGCCTATTCTACAGAGTGAGATCCAGGACAGGTACCAAAACTACATGAAAAAACTTGTCTCGAAAAACCAAAAAAAAAAAAAAAAAAAAGTAATATTCACTAACTGGATGCCTGAGGTTATGACCTTACATTATTCATATTTTGAAACAGGGTCTCACTGTGTAGGCCAGGCTGACCTCAAATCCCAATCCTTCTTGCCTCAGCCTTCTGAGTACTAGAATTACTGTGTACATATAGAATAGACACAGACCTGTGCCTACTGAGTTTATACAAGTCAGATACGTACTCAGTGAAAATGGAAACTGATTAAATGATGAAGTATGTGGAATAGAAGAGAAGGCCCAAAAACTGCACTAGAGGGTTGAAGAATATGCTGAATTAACTCAGTGCTATAGCAGATGAAAGGATATCAGATAATTTGAGTAATGACTTGAAGGCAGAAGGTGGAAGCTTTGGAATTTCCTGGTGACTGTTACTTCTCTGGCAATTTCTCTAACCTGGCCAAACCTACTGAAGTAAGCAGAAATGCTCACTTTCTGAGTAGGTAAACAGAATGTCCATTTCTAGATGGAAAGTTAGATGCGTAATGGCAACCTCTATACAGAATCTTAATTCGTGACATGAAGGTAAGAAGGCACACTCATCTTTCTGTGTGGTAGGGAGCCCATTCCCAACCATCATTCACCTGCATTCCTATGACACTACTGACTGTCTGCTGGCAGTCGGTCTCTAGGAAGACTTAACTCCAGCCCTTTGAACTATGTGAAGCGACTCCCCACTCTCACAGCACTGGAACAAAGATAAGGAACATGGCTATTTAGCCTTTTTCTTGAACTTTTATCTTCTGGATGGCATTAAGAGAAACCATATCTCTGTTTCAGCCTCAAATTCCATATTGAATTTTTTAAAATTGCTTTTTGAGCAATAACTTTTCCCTTGTTGCTTAACCAGTCATGCAAGTTGAGGCTTCTGTCTCTAGCCTATTTTATAAAAGCTGCCCTGGGAGAACAGATGAAAAATAAGACAGTTAGATATTTTATGAGTATTGAAATCCCCTCCATTCAGAAATGTAAATAAAATAACCAGCACGAGCAATCAGCTTATGTCAGATTCCATGGGTTTACATTACATGGAGAAATTATAGTGCAACCTGAAACATGCTGCTTAATGAATTCATAGTGGTGTCACAATTGAATGTAAACCCCTGAGCTTTCCCTTTGTGAAGGGTTTCAGAAATCCCCTTTAATAAACTGCCCAGGAGAGGCGGGATGAAAAACTGAGATGACACTAACAAATGCTATCGCTGTAAAGTCGCTGCCTGTCTTCCAGCACCCTCCCATGCCAGCCAAGTGAAGCAGAAACCTAAGATACTGCTCACCTTTGGGCTTATTCAAGGAGCAGTAAAGTCCATGTGCTCAGCACCACACTGTATTTATGCGGTTTTTCCAAGTGGCATCAGGAAACTGGATAGAGGGGGCAGGCTTGCCCCTGTGCTGTGTGTGCTTGTAAGTTAGGGAAATTCTGTCAAGTACAACAGAAGCCTGATAAAAGCTGTTTTTACCTTCAGCAAATCTAACCAACTGCAAGATCCAGTTGGAGACCACGGTCTCAGAATTTGTCCCCCTTTGGCTGTTGGTCCAGTGCCCTGTAGTTAAAACTGCCTTCTCGTTTATCAGTCAACTTGTTTGGTAGTCTCTAAAGTTCTTCTGAAGTTTCCCTCTGTCCACTGTGTCCTCAGATGTGATAGATCTGTGGCCTCAAAGATGCAGTATACCAAATGGAATACGAGAGTCAAGTTTTAAGGTTTAGAGGGAAGGGAAGAAATGTATTTTCTATTGTAAATGATTTCTTTTTTACATTCTTATTCCTTATGCATTTGACTTGATTGATGTCAGGTTTTAGACCTAAAACTACATTAATGTATCATAGCTCTGAATATCCAGTATCATTTAATTAACCCAGAATTTCAAATGATCAGAATCTGTAGTTAACGATGCATAGCACTTTGGTGGATTTCCCAAACACCCATTTCTTTGAGTCCTTGTATGTGGATCAGATGAACTCATCCCAGTGCTCTCTCTCCCCTAGATGCCTTGGGAGTTCACTGACATAGCTGTTGTGTGGCTCTTAGGGGACTCTGGACCGTTTGACACGGTCACCTCATAATAAAGCTCTGGTCTCAGCATTCCGATTTCTCTCTATTCCCCAATGTATATGGTATGAACTTGCTTGAAATTCTTCATATATATTGCTTGTACATTCTTGCTTGTAAACTTCAGCATACACCAGTTCCTTCCACATAGAATACCTTCCTCTGTCTGCCTTCTGCTGTTCATGCCTTATCTTATAATATTCCAGCTCTCAAGCACCTCCTTTGGAAAACCATCTCTGATGACTCTCATTCACATTTCCTTTCATCTAAAACTTGCTTCCCTGTCTCTTAACTGTTTGTCTCTTTGTAACTCTGTTTCTGCATGTTGTCTCCCAACAACCATGATGCTAACAGCGATGATCATTCTCTAACTCCTGTGCCTTTTCTATTCTACACAAACCTCTGAAGGCCTGCTGGTGGTGGCCTTTTCAACGTCCTCAGGTCCTAGTGCACCTCCACTCCCTTTCCCTTCACGGTATAGTTGTATCCTAGAGAAACAAGGCATCTGTTGAGGGCTACGCCTCCACATCAGCATGCGGGTCCTGTGATTAGGAAACGTGAGCCCTTTGATTTGTCCATCTTTGCATTCTTCTCAGACACCTTCAGGCTACACACACGAGACCAGGAGTAGATCCAAAGACAGACGTAGGAAAGTTCCACCGAAAGCCGACTTAGAATCCTCTTCCTTTCTACACAAGATCTATGAAGCTGCTGTTGTCAGCAGCTCAGCAGACATACTCCTGCTCTGACTCTTTTCCAGGAGTCAGGGCTAGTTTAAGAAAAACCTCTTGTAGAAGCCATGACCTCGTACTTTTATCCCTCCATCTGGTGTGCGGCCTCATGGGGCTGTGCTGCTATGCAGGAGGTGAGCAGTGGAATTCTTTAGATGATGACTTCTGAGCCCACATGTGGAGGCAGTTGGGGGGTGGGAAGCAGGAGAGCAGTGAGAGCCAAGATGGATGGACCAAAAACCAAGGTTTGCTGCAGAAGAAATCCTGACTATAGGTAGGTGTTCTTTCCCTAGCTCAAGCAGGGGCCCAGCTCAGAGAGCTGTAATGTCCCAGCCCATGATTGATGAACACTGTGTTTCTGCAGCTTCCTTTCTGACTCTCAGTTGGGGTACACCAGTGGGATACATAGGGTATGTGAGGGCTTCCCGTCTCTAACCAAGCATACGCCAGTGTGGACAGGGAGGGGCCGGCTGTGCTGCCTTTCTCCTGTCTTCCATTAAACTGAGGCCCCAGTTTTGAGTAAGGGCAGAGGAGGACTTGAGAGGAGCACATTTTTGACTAAATGAAATTTGCTGACTGCCTCATCTTAGAGAGTTTTCTCTGCATCATAGATACAGAGATACCTTTGTCTTGGGTGTGTCCAGCCTGCAGCCCATAAGCCACATGGATCTGCACATAGCAAAGAATAACTATGAATGCAGCCCAATATAAAATTATAATTATAAGCTTACTTAAAGCAGGAGAGGTTTTGTGAATTTTTAAAAACCTTGACTACACAGTTCTTGAGTGAAGACTTTGTATTGTATTGTCAAGGTTGGACATAGCTGGTAGATGAACTGCCTGTCTTAGCTAGTGGTCCAGGAGATGTGGGCTTGGGTGTGATGGTATTCTACTATCCCACCAAGGAGTTGGTAGTGATTCTTAAAAAGAATGAAGTCTCAAAAGAAATTCTAGTACAAGCCCACAGTCTATTTATTTCTTCCCACGACTACTTCCACTCTGCCTATGTAGTGAGAACTTAGAGAAAAGAAAACAAAAATGTTAATGATAATCTGAGGGATGGAGTGGGGCTCCAAAGAATGACAAGCAAAAGCTGTTGAGATGAAGAGTCCTTTGTAGAGTGACTACTGGGTAGTGATGGTAACTGACAAAGTGGGAACAGACACGTTGGTGAGGTTAGGGGAATGTAGGCTGAGCCTTTGCGAGCTCTGCAGGTACTCTGCTGGCAGCCTAGGATTCCTGTGTGGGTTGGGGCTGTCAACAGCAATTTCTGTTCTGAAGTGCTGGTACTCTGACACCCCTTAGTCCCAGCATCCTCAGGCTTTGAGGAGAGTACATAGTATTGGAAGCTTAAAAACAAACAAACAAAACAAAACAAAAAAAATGGCTTCAGTGGCAGCGCATGCCTTTAATCCCAGCGTTTGGGAGGCAGAGGCAGATGGATCTCCGTGAGTCTGAGGCCAGCCTGGTCTACAGGCTGTTCCAGGACAGCCAGTGCTACAGAGAGAAACCCTATCTCAAAAAAGAAAGAAAGAAAGAAAAGAAAAAATAAACTAGGTTTGCATTCTGGCTAGATCATTCACTGAACCTCTTTGAATGGCTCTATAAAATAGAGTAATCCCCACCTCACAACCCCTGGAGTGATTGTGAGATCTATACATACATGCCCAAGCATTTTGTGCACAAAAGGCTTTTGTGAGCATTATTGTTATTCTTGGGGAAGCCCCACCTTGGAATTTGTCAAAGGATGCAACTGTGGCTGGGCTGCTTACAGGGGCTAGTAGTGCTGACAAAATGTCATTAGATTTTTGGCCTTGGCTAAAGCACTCCTATGTCCTGCTGCTCTAAGTGAACAACAACAACAACAAAAAAGGTACTTCAGAGTCAGGGAGCAAAGCAGAGCATGCTCATCTTGCATTTTCAAATCCTGGATGACTGACTACAGCATCCTGTGTAAATAGCCATAGTGATGCTCAGAGATAATCCAGGCTATGCATGGAAGCAGGGAAAGTAGTTGACAGACTCTTCTGTCCCTTTTAACTTTGGGGTTAGGTTCAGGTCTACTATCTGAAACCTGTCAATCATCCAGAGAGAAAACCCACTTCTGAGAAAGCTTAGTTCAGTCAGCAACCGTGATGTGTTTACTCCAGTAAAGCCCCTGCTCATGCTCTGCAAGCACGTCTCCTGCAGAGACCATCTTCTCCTGCAGAGACCGTCCTGGAACCAAAGGCGTCCTGTCTTCTAGCCCGGTAAGTTTAAAACAACAGGCCATGCACACCAAGCTCAGTGGCTGTAGACCTCTACGCAGTCCCAGGAGACTGGCCGTCAGGACACATAGGACGCACCCCTCCCTGTCCTCCACGCGCACTAGGTTTGAGAAGTTGCACAGCCTCAGCCACTCTGCTTGGGTGGTAATTCTCCACCCTTGATCTCCTTTCTCCATGCCCTTTCTGTGTCCTTCCTCCACCACCTCCCAGGAGAGTACCAATTCCCAAAACAAACATTGCATTGCGTGTTGATAATGTAGTTTTGAAACATTGCTTGCTTGTAGCTGACCCTGTTGTTGGTGTGATTTTGGGGGGATCCAGTTGCTTGTTTTTAATGGTTGGAGAAGTGAGACTACTATAATTCCCACACCGCCTGAGAAAAGCTGTGCAGCTCCATTCTGAGTGCCCCTTCTGCACGTGTGTGTGTGTGTGTGTGTGTGTGTGTGTGTGTGTGTGTGTCCTCGTGGTTGTGCTCAGGCTGACAGGAAGGGCAAAGAGTAAAAAGGAAGCATGTCTTTCTTATTTTCCAGCATTGCTTCATGGATGCCCAACCCCCCGCGGTACAGGCAGTTCCCAAGTGGAAGGTGGGGGCAGAGGCCTCCAGCAAGGCCATCAATAACCAGGTGTGTAATGTGAAGCTCTCTGTATTTCATTTCTGCACCCAGGGCCAGCTCTGCAGGGTTGCTTATGGAGCGCTCTGTGTC
Source organism: Peromyscus eremicus (assembly GCF_949786415.1). Classification (NCBI taxonomy): domain Eukaryota; kingdom Metazoa; phylum Chordata; class Mammalia; order Rodentia; family Cricetidae; genus Peromyscus; species Peromyscus eremicus. The sequence continues at coordinate 78,190,287 of NC_081421.1, forward strand.
TGGCACCTCTCTCCACCAGACCCAGGCGCCCAGGGCCCACCGACCTGCCCAGGAATGCACTGCATTGTTCTCCACTGCTGTAATTTGGCTGCAGGAGCTAGGCTGAATGCCTCCCAGGGAGGAGAAACATACTCTCCCTGGCGGCCTCCCTTATCCCCAGCTAGCTTGGGCTCTGCCCTATGACCACTGAGAGCATTTAAATAAAAAGTTTAGAAAGGCGGGGGTGGGGGTGAAAAATCCTGATTATCTGTCTTCTATTAAGTTATGCAGAAACTTATGTCCTGAGTGGGTCTAAGAATTCGGCAAGGGGCTTGGTGGTTGGTGTTCTTGATAAGGATGTGAGAGAAAGGGGAAGAATAGTCTCCTGAAACAAAGAGGAAGAGAAACGAGGCTGAGAGTGTCCATAAGTTAGATCTACAAGGCTTTTTGCAGCAGGCCCTCAGGACGGTGTTTTCTCCTTTTAATCTGAAGTCCCTGATTTACATTTACATTTACTCTAATGAAGAGTGTGAATTAATGGCATTATTTAAAGCTGAAACAGTAAAATTTGGTTCTTTTCTCTAGTGCGGGGTTCTGGGCTATGGCCAGCATTCTTACTTTCTGGTTTTTGTTTGAGATAGGGCTCTGTTCTTAGGCTAGCATGCAGCTCACTGTGTAACACAGGCTGATCACAATCACAGCAGTTATCCTGCATCAGCCTCCCAGAGGGTCAGGATTACAAGCGTGAGCCATCCTCCTGGCTCTTCTATTTAAAAGAAACTGGCTGCAGGCTGTGCAGCTGAGGTACTCCAGTCATGTGCCTTCCCCCAAGAGATCCTATTATCCCTAAAGGATAGAGGGAATATCTTTCGAGTTCACTTGGTATCCAAATAGCACTTACTGCAATGCACTGTACTAAATATTTATCAAAAGATAGAGAAATGGTGACCAGCAAAGGGGAAGGAAAAGAGGGTGAGACACTGCTGATGGAGGGCCAGCTTCTACCTTAGGGACAGATGGGAAGGGGCCTTCAGAATAGAGGAGGGAGTAGCAGCAGAGCTATGTGGAGCCCCGGCACCAAATAAAGTTCTTGTTTTTTTGCTTGGTTCAAATAAATCAGTTTCTGTTTGTATAGTGCAAAATGAACGCCAGTTGTCTGAAGCCAATTGGAATGCAGAGACAGTTCTAAGGAAAAATTAATTGCTTGGCCATCATTCCTTCTTGGGGCCACACAGCTTCTGTAGCAGGGCTCAGATAGACATCTTTTCTCTCACATAAACACCTCACTTTACAAACTTCTCACTCCCTGGACAGCTGTTTCTCTCTTAACCATTTATAAGCAGTTGTGCGTCTTTATCAGCTAGAATTTGGAGTCCAGGGAGAAACATGGAGTAATAGGAGATGTCACAGAGGTCTACCACTTCCTTCCATAAACTAGGAGCTCCAAATCAAAGAGTAGGTGATACAGCACAGGTAGACTGAACTCAGGTTGGCTTCCCATAGAAGACCTATGCCATCACTGATGTAGTACCTTGGATGGCCTACCCCCGCTCCCAAACCTTCCCTCCTTTTAAGAGCCTTTCCTCTTCCCCTCCCATTCCCCCTCCCTAATCCCACCATGGGCTCATCAGTTATCCAGTTGACTCTACTCTGCAAGGAAGACATTCTCTCGGCCTGACTCACTCAGTCCCATTTCTCCACAGTCTTCCCCTCACCACAGACCACAAGGGCCCTGACTAGCTCATGTTTTGTGTTAATGGATGTGAAACCGGAGCAAATCCCCTCACCAAAAGAAAAACCACCCTAAACTCTCCCACACAGGTCTCAGCAGGTTACACAAATATTAGTCCTATCATCCAAATAAATCTGCCTCCATGGCCAGAGCCACCACCACCCCCAACCTCCTGCTGCCTGGGCAAAATGAAGTTGCTCCACAAACATCTGAGAGCCCGAGTGGATGAAGAGGAACCTGAGAAAAGAGAGAGGCCTCATATCCAGAATTCCCTGTGAAAGCTCCTTAATCTCCAGTCTCTTATCAAGACCAGACAGTCCTAAATTAGAAGTTCCTAGAGAAGTTAGGATGTACTTGACCAGTCAGAGGTTTGATGAAGTATATCTGTTGGCTGGAGTTTAGGACACAGATAAATCTCAATTTCTGAGCAAGGCATGTACCTTCATTTTACAGATAAGAAAACAGGCCAGGAGAATTTAGAGACCCTTGCTGAAAATAAAAAATACAGTGAGTGAGTAGCTGGATTAAATCTAGGTCTGTTATAACTGCAGATTTCTATACTATTGCTGTTTATCAATAGGCAGAAGATGATCACTGTGTAGGTCATACAACAGTAGGCCATCAAGATTTCAAACCCCACGTCCTACCTTCTAGCTTACCATGTCTGCTGTCTTCAAAGACTCCACTACTGCATACCCTGCTTAGGCAATGGCTGGGAGCACAAAGGGAACCCTCCTGTTTAAGTCAGTCATGGAAGGGACAGTAGTCATCAGTAGCACTTGGAGAATCACAAAATAAAGATTTGCTGAGGAAATGGGGGAAGGCTACTGTCTTCTAAGGTGTTTATCACTTTGGCTCCAGCACCAACTCTTTTTCTACACAGCAACTTGCTTTTGCTCCTACTTCAATGCTGATGGTCCTCTCCTAAACAACTGCCAAAATGAGAAATCTCTACCATCCTAGTACACACTGATCTTCGCACAGCCCTTGAGATCAGGTGTGCTTACCCTCCCCCATGAGTTACCTGCCTTTCATTAGTCTTTTCCAAACCTACCTAATGTCCAGAATAATTAATGGGGGAGAGTCCCAAGACCTAGCCAGGCTTACTGTACTATTCTCTCACAGTTCTGTTCCGGGGCACTAGTGGTCTATTAAAACGGAACCACTGCAAGCTACCTCACTCTGCACAGGCAGCCAGTGAGCAGGCTGCTGGTGTCTGATGTAGGTGGAAATAGAGACACAGAGAATGTGTAATTGTATAGTTATGTGATTTCCCCACTCACAAAACCACCAGTTTATAAGCTACATAAGAGCATGAGATGGAGCCCTGTTCACTGTGGCTAGCACATCTAGCTGTCTCGGGGTCTCAGCAGAATGCTATAGCCTAAGATTGTCTGCACAAACTGTCTCCAGTGAAGAGACAGGCAGTTACATCTCTGTCCTATCTGTCCTTGTTACAGTTGGATCAAAAAGGAAGCTACCTCCAGATTCCCTTCCTGTTGCATACCCAAAGAGTATCAGAAGTCAGTGCAAGCAAAGGGGAAAATGAGCCTTGACTTTAGTGCAACCAAATCACTCTGAAGACAGACTCCTACCTCTTCTACTCTCCCTTCAAACCTCCAGTTGGAACATCAGGGAGCCACTCAGTCTCATATCCATCCCCTATCAACTCCTTCCTAGGGCTAAGGAACCAGCCAGGACATTGGGGTCCCTCTGGATCACTCTCCAAGTCCATAACAGAAGCTGTAGCCACCCAGGACTGAGGGTGGAGGAAGGTGTGCATGCAAGGATCTTGTGCTTTTGAGTTGGAGGCTTGAAGTGGAGGGATGAATGAGGTATCTGTGTGTTCAGGTCTGGTCCAGCCACTCTGCCTTCTTAGGGGCCTTGCAAGTGTGGACATCCACAGTGTTTCTGCACTCTTTGCACCGCACAGCACAACACCAGTGGAATTTGCACTCGCACTGGGTGACACGGGTGACTCGAGTTGTGTCGTACCCTCGGCCACAACACATGATTTCACAACCATCCGTTCCTTTAGATGTCTTGCTGCAGACGCGGCCTGCGGTACCTAGGGAACCTGCGTTGAAGAAGAGAGGTGAAAACCAAGTTACTTTTGTTTTAGCCACTCCGGGTACCCTTATACTCTTTTAAGAAGCCATAAAGAACCTCTTTTTCTGAAAATATAACCACTAACCAAAGTGATCATTCATTGCCCTCTGGCCCAGATTCATTTGTTGCCACCACTAAAGCTCCCCAGAGGTTGCCGATTTCACCTGCAGCCCCTTTCTGCCATGTCCTCTTCAGAATCTAACTGGAAAATGTAAGAACTGTAAGTCTGGGTGAGTTTCTCTAATTTGTGGGGGTTGTGATGTCATATTATCTGGATTTAAATTCTAGCTGTGCCACTTCAGAGCTGTATTTATTTAGCAAGTTAAAGAATGTGTCTGGGCCTCAGTTTCCATATATGAGAGTGTGTATAAAATAACACCTAGCAGATATGGTAGCACGTGCCTATAACACCATCATGCAAAATATTGAGACAGGGGAGTCACTTTAGTTTTAGGCTAGCCTGGGATATGTAGTGAGTTTGAGGACACATTGAAATGGATAGCAAGATCCTGTCTCAGGGAAACAAAACAACTCAACATCTAATGGAATAGATTATTATGCTGTGTTTATCATTGCTGTCCAACAGAGGTGGCATGATTGGCTGGAGGCATATCTCTAGGGAGTTCCTGTGTTATTATACTCCTTTTAGGAGCATAGCTTTCTCTTTGCACAGCAAATGCTCAGGACTTCATTCCAATAGATGTCAGCACAAAAGATCCTGTCAACCCTTTCCCCAGTAACAGGGGCACAGAAATGGAGAAGTGATTGGCCTGAGACTTCAAGAAAAAAATGGATCAACTAACTTCAACAGCAATAGTCTCCATAATCCACAAGGATATGGGGAGAAAATGCAGAACTTTTATCTTTATTTTTTAGCTTATTGGTTTAAAATCTCTGCATTTAGGGCTAATAGTGGTAAGTATTTGCCTAGCATTTACAAGACCCTGGATTGGATCCATGGCACTATAGCAATGACGATGATACCAACAGAAACAGAGAGAGCATGCATATCTCATAATATACACAGTACAGCAACAGAAACAGAGAGAGCATGCATATCTCATAATATACACAGTACAGCAACAGAAACAGAGAGAGCATGCATATCTCATAATATACACAGTACAGCAACAGAAACAGAGAGAGCATGCATATCTTATAATATAAAGAGTACACCAACAGAAACAGAGAGCATGCATATCTTATAATATACACAGTACACCAACAGGAGTGGGACATCTAGGAGGTAGATGCTCAATCTTTCTTTTAAAATTTATATATATATATATATATATATATATATATATATATATATATATATGTAAGTTATGGGCATGCGCAGGCCACAGCATGCATGCAGAAGTCAAAACAGCTTGTGGGGCTGGTTCTCTCCTTCTACATATGGCTCCTGGGGGCATCAAACTCAGGTTAACAGTTTGCAGAAGCGCCTTCACCTCCTGAGCCATCTTTCCAGCCCTAAGTTTTACTTTTTAAGATTTATTTTATTTATTTATGTGTGTGTATGCATCTTTGTATGTGTGTGTATGCACACTTGTATGTGGATGCCCTCATAGGCCAGAGGAAGGCATCAGTCCCCAGGAGCTGGAGTTACAGGCAGTTCTGAGCAGCCTAATTCAGTTCTGGGAACTGAAATCAGGTCCTATGGAAGAACAGCAAGCACTATTAACCACTGAGTCATCTCTCCAGCCCCCTCCATTTTTTTTTAACAACAGTAATAATTAATCTAAAATGTTAGCAAACTACTGCTCTAGAATGTGGGATGACTAGGTCTACTACATACATCATTCTAATTCAAAGGCTGGGTCTTAAACACCAAAACCCTCTTCTACAGTCTGGAGCTATGCTGTCCAGTAGGGTAGCTACTAACAGCATGTGCTTTCTTAAATTCAGTGAATTAAAATGAGCTAAACTAAAAAGGTTCAGTTTTGAATTAGACCAACGCTGTAGTAGTCCATCACACTTGTTCATGGTTTTAGTCTCTGTAGTTTGTTACCCAACATCAAATGTAGTTCCAAAAGTGTTAAATGGAAACTCCAAAGATAAATGATTAAGACTTGTAAATGTTTTATTACACTGTGTTATTAAAATTGTCCTATTTGTGACTCAGTGGTAGAGCCCTTGCCCAGCATATTGCAAGGCCCTGGTTAGATCAACAGCACTGCTAGAAAAATGGACCTACTATCTTATTATTTGTTCTTGCCACTCACCATGTGCCATGCCTAACTTACAAATTAAACCTCACCACAGTATATATGCCTAAGAGAAGCATATTACAAAGGTTTAGTAGTACCTGCACTTTCAGGCATCCCCTGATTTTGGAACACATCCACCATAGATAAGAGGGGACTTATGTAATTCACATGCTCATTGAGGAGACAGCAGCAATGGAGATTCAATCACTGCAGGAAGTTTAGTTGGATAGTACTGCCTGGAGGGAATACCTGGTTCCATATTCCTGGGCTGGCTTATACCATTTGGATTATATGGGTTTATGGGACTTAATTTTATGCCTCTGAGAAAAATTAATATGCATATGACTCGTCCTCCCTCCTAACTCCAAAGATCCGTCTCTAAAGGTACATTTTGAGTGTGAAACAGACTACACTTCAGGTGCTGTGGAATTATTCCCAGGCATCCAGAGATTAACCCTCCGAATTAGACCACATGGAAAAACTGACTCATGATAGTAAATCACTAGGAGAGTCCAGAGGACCTCCCCAACGCTTCTTACTTCTGGCACTCTAGAAAGTGCATCTACACCTTCCATTGTCCAGGGGAACACCACCCCTCTCTGGGCTGAAGCGCTCTGAGCCACTTGACTCTAGGCATGATAAGAGTGAAAACAAACAGAATTGAAGCCAGCCATGGTGTGGAGCTCCACTCTAGCAAATCTTGATGAGTGAATCTCCAGCAAAGAGCCTGGGAGCCCAGCAACAGGGACCAGAGGAGAAGCAGCTCCACCGAGCCACACATTGTCCCTGGTTTAACTTATCTGGACCAGAAATTATGAGCCACAGTGGGAGCTTCTATTCTCTCTAATCACTGCAGTGTTCCCAAGACCCCCTTCCCCAGCACCACACATATACAGAACTGACTGAAAAACGGCCATTTTCTGCTTGTTCTCAAGCATTTGCTGCTCAGGAGCCTTTGCAGAGATCACCTCCTGTCTCCCTCACTCCTTTTGGAGTCTGCAGTGGCAGCAAATCAAGAAGCAGATTGATTTCCCGTGTTCAAACAAACCTCCTTGATTCCTCCGGCCTCTTTCCTTTTTCTTTGTTTGTTTGTTTATTTGTTTCCTTCCTTCCTTCCTTCCTTCCTTCCTTCTTTCTTTCTTCCTTTCTTTCTTTCTTTCCTTTTCTGGTAGTAGAGGGTGTCAACCCAGGGCCTCGTACATACTAAGCACATGCTATATCAGCTGAGCTCTATCCCCAGCTCCATCTTATTTTCTTAGCTAGACCGTTAAAAGCCAAAGGCTTAGTGCTACATCTGATGCTTCTGTGTAGCTCACAGCTTGCTCAGAACTGAAAACAGGTAGCTCATTTAAATGTTCTCTGAGTAGTACCTACTGTATCCCAGACACTGGGGATATAGTAGAGTGTCATATGACCTACTTGTGCAACCTTGGCCTGGCAGCCTGAGGCACAAACCACCTATTTCAAGACCAGATTTTCATGTAAGGAGGCAACTGACTCCTTTCCTTTCCTTAACTCCTACAAACTGGACAGATCTGGATTAAGCAGAAGTGCTTGCACTAATAACCAAGTCCCATGTCACTCTCTGCCTGCTTTTCCTCACCTGCAGCCTTGTCCAAGACACAGTAGTCAGGGGAGTTGTCAAAGTAGACAAGATCAGTCCGGGTGGCATGGCGATAGCCCTGGCGGGCTGCTGTGAAATTGGCACCATCCTGGGTGGCAGTCACCTGCACAGCTCCATCATACCGTCGCCTCAGGTAGTCACCTGTGCGTCGGAAGTCTGAGAGTGCCCTCCAGCAGGTACGTAGAGTACAGGAGCCACTCACACCGTGACACTTACATTCCAGCTTTAAAAATCGCCGCACAGCCTAGGGGAGGGAGGAAGCAGGTCAGGACACTGCTTAGTCACCCTGGGGTCAAAAGCAGGAGTGCTCTGAGCTCTGCTGGTCCAGGCCTGCTGGTTGAGCCCTTGGTGGTTCTCTGCCAGATCCCACCGATTCTCCTGACCACGTCAGAGAACCTCTTGCAGGACATCTTCCTGGACCAACAGTGCTTTGCTCTTCATGACTACCTGCTGGATTGTCAAGCCCCAGGAGCAAGTGTGCTCCTGGTTATAGCCTACACATCCTTTTAGAGAGCCAAGTGACATGCCTTTTGCTTTTATAGCATGTCAGTTCTCAGCACAGTATAGAACAGATGCTCAAATACCAGTGAATAGCCTACAGCAATACCTGAAGGTCTTTATGAAGGGAGCTTTTCCTCTTTAAAAAAAAAAAAAAAAAAAAAAAAAAGCTACTTTGGGGCCAGTGATACTGATATCAAGGAAAGGCACTTGCCATGCTGTCCTGGCAACCTGAGTTTGATCCCCAGAACCCACATGTAAGTGGAAGGTGAGAGCCAGTTCCACAAAGTTGTCCTCTGACCTCCACACATGCACCGTGCCGTTCATGCCCACCCATATACATCATACATACACACAACAACAACAATAAATCAATTAAAATAAAAAAATTAAAAGCTACTTTGGGGTTTGGGAGATGGCTCAGCATGTAAGAACGCTTACTGTCCCTATAAGAACCTGGGTTTAAATCTGTACAACCCATATAAAAAGCCAGGCATGGTAGCACATGGGCTACCTGTAATCCCAGTGATGGGGGCTGGGGTACAGAAACAGGAAGATTGGAGAGAGGAAGATTGCTGGGACTTGAGTTCCAGGTTCAGTGAGAGACCCTGTCTCAAGGGAATAAGGTGGAAAGTGACAGAGCAGGACATCTGACATCCTCCTCTGGTCTCTGTGAGAAAGCACAGACCTGTACATCCACGTATACACATATATACGCACAATCATATACAAATCAAATTTTAAAATTTAGAATGTATTTTTTAGTTCAGCAAGGTGGCACACACATATAATCCAGCACTCAGGAGGTTGAGATGGGAGCTAGTGCCACAAATTTGAGATCAGCCTAGGCTATAGGCAGAGTGAGACCCTGTCTCAAATAAAACAAAACAAGGTGGAGCATGGTGTTACACACGGTTAATCCCAGCACTAAGGAGGCAGAGGCAGATGGATCTGTGTGAGTTCAAGGCCAACCTGGTCTATCTATGGAGTTCCAAGCCAGCCAGGGCTACCTAGACCTTGTCTCAAAAAACAAAAACAAAAACAACCAACAAAAATTCACCACCACCCCCCCAAAAAAAAAAACAAAAGAAAAAAGGAAGGAAACAGGGAAAGCGAAGCAGGAGGGAGAGGAGGGGATGAGAGGGGAAGAAAAGAAAGTTACCTCCCTGTCTGATGAGAACCTGGTTGAACCTATGCATTCCCAGGCTCCCTTGCATTCTGTGCGGAATGTTAGGGATTTTGGAAGTGATCCAGAAGCCATCAACTCTTCCACCTCTGCTTTCAGCCTGTGGTCACACTAGCGGGTTTACACCAGAGAACGTGAATGTACACACCCAGATGTGAGTACTGACCGTGCGACCACAGCGGTTGTTGTGTAAGTTCATGAGGGCCCGGGCGTCCTTAAGCCTCTTCTCTTTGGCATCCACGAAAGCCTTGGCAAAGCGGACACCGTAGTGGATGTTGTCACTGCAGCCACCCCAGTCAAAGTCCCCTCGTTGGTCATGGTGCCGACCTCGGGTATATGGGTCACAGCTGCACACACTCAGTTCCCCCTGGCTGCAGGCCCGAGTGATGGCATGGACCACTCCTGCTGATGAGATGGCATATACGAATGCTGCCTCCCGGCTACCTACACAGAGAGAGGCAGAGACATTACAGGAACAGTCCATGTCTTCCACTCCACCACCACACACACACCCCACACACACATTTCTGGGTGTTTTCCACAGTGTCTTACTCAATGGTCCAGGCCTGGAACTTGTTATGTAACCTAGCTTTGAACTTGAGATTTTCCTGTCTCAGCCTGCTAGGATTGCAGGGACCGGCCACATGCCCAACTCCGTCCATCTCCTTCTTCAATCCACACAATTGCAGAAGCTTCCTTAGCTTTTCTAGAGCCCACTCCACCTGTCAAGGTGTCCTTGCCCTCTAAGAGCATTTCTGCTGCTGGCTCTCCCTATGCCACTCATTTGCACATCTGACCTCTCTGGGCTGACCTCTACTCCATTATCCTCTCACTCTCTCTCTCTCTCTCTCTCTCTCTCTCTCTCTCTCTCTCTCTGGGCTGACCTCTACTCCATTATCCTCTCTCTCTCTCTCTCTCTCTCTCTCTCTCTCTCTCTCTCTCTCTCTCTCTCTCTCACACACACACACACACACACACACACACACACACACACACACACACACACACAGTTCTGATGCAGCGCCACCTGCCGTGGTCAACATTCCAGGGTTTTCAGGCCCCCTCTGCTGGACAGTTCCCCTGCAATGTCGACCCCTGCCCCGGGGGTCAGCCTGTTCAGAGAAACACACTAACTTTAGCCTGTTCGGTCCTCTCCTTGCCCGTGGGGACGAATGTTCATCACCCCCAGCTCTCCTTCTCCTTCAGAGTTCTGTCTCCTCCCTTTTCTCCTCTTTTGCTGTCTCTCTCTGCTGAACTCTTGCTGAACTGGAGGGAAGCACTAGCTCTTGGAATATTTACACACCACCTTTCTGTTTATCTCTTGTTCCCATTACTATAACGTTGGGATTGCTACGGTGACTGGGTGATGATAGTGACCGTGGTGGTAAGAAGCAGAGGACTTGGTCCTAGTCCTTAGCTGTATAGTCCATGGACGCCTGCCTGACTGGGATATGGGGAGGCCAGAGAATACTTACACTGACCCACCATCTCAAAGCACTTAGGTTGAGGGGGGCCCTGGCTTACAAATCTAGGGTAATGAGCAGCTGTTCCTGTTTCCCAGGCTTGCCCACAATTGTTTCTTAGACTATGAGGTAGTGTGTGGAAAACGAAGGGCATCGTGCCTACCCTTCTAACTCACCACCCCGAGCAAAGGAAGGGAAGGGGGTGGGACTCTTGGAGGAGGACCCTACTTCGGAGCATGACGCGGCCAAAGACAGTGTGGTCCCGGTCCAGTGTGGTGCAGTTCCAGCGGTGATGGCGGAACTGGTGCTGGCACTCTCGGATCCACTCCCGGGCGCCTTCGCCCACTGAACGCATGATGTCTGGGTAGCGCTGGCACAGCTGCCGCTGCCGGCTCACCAAACCAGGGATGTTGTCACAGATCACTCGGGCTCCCAGCGCCCCTATGTACCTGTGAAGTGGAGGTGGTTTTGTCACAGGTTCCCCAAGGAGGCAGGCATCAGCAAAGGGATAAAGGGGGTTACAGAGATTCCTTCCGATCCCAAGACATTCTCTGAGGCTGACAGGTAGAACCACTACCCACAATCTCTGAAAAAAAGCTACACAGTTGCAGAAAGAGTAACTGAGTGGTCTCCTACCCTTACCAGTTCGCTAGCCAAAGGCCAAAGTAACACACACTTCAAGAACACAGCCAGGCATGTGTCATACACAGAAGCTGTGGCCATGTCACACAAACCCACTGCCTGTTTATTTAATAAACATTAAGATCCTCACAGAAAAATAACAAAAATGAGGATCTGAGACAACACTCTCACACGCACATGTAAGAGGCACGAATCGAGTGGCTGGTCTATGAAGACAGCTTGGCCGCAGGATGAGGAGAAGAGGGGCTGGAAAAGACATGATGGGTAGTTCTGAGTAATGTTTACAGCTTTAGACCATGTGGCTAAAAAAGTCCTCACTTCCATCCAATCCCAAGGCTATAGAACAAGACCCCATTTTTTTACCCTCCTCCCCATTCCCTTTACTTTTCATAACCAATGAAGCTTTTAAAATAACTTTCCCCAACCTATAAAGCACAATGTCCAGGAAGGACCTTCATGGACAAAGAGCTGTTTACAGCAGGAAGCCTGAACAGGACAAAACAGTAAGTATTCAGTGGGCAGGATGGCACACACATTTAATCCCAGCACTCAGGAGACAGAGATGGGCAGATCTTGCTGAGTTCTAGGGCAGCCTAATCTACATAGAGTTCTAGACCAGCCAAGGCTACATAGTGAGAACCTGTCTCTTTAAATAAATAAATAAACAAACAAATAATGTGGTAGAATCTCTAGTCTGAATAATTTACAAGGTCAAGCGAGATGGCCACTGAAGGGTTGATGGACTGTCAGCATCATTCAAAACTGCTCAAGGCAATATGACCTTTCAAACAATCTCACCCCTGGGCTCTACCTCTAGAGATTCTGGAGAGAAAACAGGAGGATATCACCCTTTCTCCCCAAGAAGTCCCCCTAAGAGATGAGACTCATTCAGTCCCTTCTGGCAGCTCAGCTTCTCTCCCTTTCTGTCCCGCCCCATTCTGGTAAACCCTCCACACAGCACTTCCTTTGGTCTTTGCAGCACGTTCTAGTCTCTTGTGCTGACACTGAAATGGGATTCCACTCTCTTTCCTGCTGGGAACAGGTGGGAGCTGTAGTGATCAGTTGCTACTGCAAACAGAAAACCTTTGGTCCGAACTATGAATGAGCCAGTGGTTTGGGAATGTCCCCAAAGTGGGCCTAGAAGTGGGTGAGGAGAAGAGAAGGCAGCCGATAGGGGAAGGGCAAGCCAACCATCCCTGAGCCCTACCCCCACCACACATCCCCACAGCCAGCCCTCACCCACAGACTAGATCACCGCTAGTGACAGGAACTCAGGCAAATACAAGGGGGGTTGACGCTTGCGTCTTCGGGAACTCAGCAGGGCTGATGAGCCCCATCTGTCCAGAGGGAAGGGCAAGAGGGCTGTCCCTCCAAGAACAAATCCCATGGAATCAGCATCCCCAGCACTGTCCATCAGGGCAGCAGCTTCCAGGAACAAACAAAATAAACACCCCAGGCTGGGCCAGGCCGGAAAGGCCTGCCTGACGCACAGCTTTGAGTTCCACCCACTGCCCTGGTGCTTTGTCTGGAGGATTGAAACCATCAGAGTTGGAGCTGGGCCCTGACTCACCACCATGCTGCTTGCCCAGCTCGGCCCCAGATCACTGATCTAGGCAATGGGTGTTTGTTTTTTTATCTGGGGCTTGGAGGAAGGAGGTTGGATGGGAATGGGAGACCAATAATCCAGCCCTCATAGACAGTCTGGAGTGGGGCAAGCCAAACCCTGGCAAAAGGGCCTGCCTTCCTGTGGTCTGACTTTAATCCATTCTGCTGTAGCCCACATTGATCCTTCATATTACATCCTCAATGAGCACGGGAACATCTGTTCAGTATCTAAGATGGGAAGATAATTAGGCTTTCCTACTACCCTGCCTACTGCCTAAGTAACTGCTTCAAGACCCTGCATGGGGCTTGCCTGCTGTCTGGTTTTGGGAGCCTTGTAGGCCAGTGTGGGAACCACCAATAACACCGAGCCTGAAGCTGAACCCATGTCCCTCAGCTCCACACACCCTTACACAATGCCTCCACGCGCCAGGCACTGAGCTTAGCTGTTAGGGGCACAAAGACTTCACGGTATCCCTCAGCTCATTGTCTGGGGGAGGATGCCTCAGTTCTGACTTCCTGTTTTCCCTTTCAGAAATTAATTCTTCACTTCCTTCCCAGCCTCTGCACCAGAGTGCTCTCCTCGCCTGCTTTTGACCAATTCACATTCTTTCCCTTGACAGAATCACTGAGACCCTACTCTAGCCCCTTGCTTCTAGGGATTTGTAAGTGCCTCAACTCTGCCTCCAGGTCTACTGAACCCCAATCTGCATGTCAGTATCCCCCAGTGCTAAGAAAAGTCTCTGCTACATGGTAGGTGCTATTGAATAAACACCTGCTTGCTCTGATTTGATTATCCCCGGCTTCCCGCTCCCCCTAGACTGCCACCAACTCCAGTTCAGTTACTTTGATTCCTTGTAACACTACATATACTTTTTTCAGACATTCCATGTCTCTGTCTGTTTAATGGAGCCAGGGATCTCCACCCCCTCCTTTTATGTCTATCCACTGGTGTGTTAGAACTTAGCTGGGAGTGGTGATTCATAACTTCAGTCTCAGCACTCAGAAGGCAGAGGCAGGCAGATCTCTGAGTTTGAAGCCAGCCTGGTCTGTATAGTGTTCCAGGGCAGCCAAGGATACATAGCGGGTCGCTGTCTCAAAAACAGCAACAGCAAACCACCAAGATGACGCCACGGGATGAAGGGCAGGGAAACCCCACTCTGAAGGGACACTTGGGTGGAAACCAGGGTGAGGGAAGCCATCTGACTTCAAACTCAAGGGCCTTTTGTGGTTGGTTGTTTTGTTTTTTTTTTTCAGACCGAGTCTTACTATACATCTAAAGATGGCCTCCAAGTTTTGATTCCCCTGCCTCAGCCTCCTGAGTAGTAGTATTACAGGAGTGTGCCATCATACCCAGCCAAAATTCATTTTTATTCCAGAAGCAAGAGATGCACACAATGTTTGATTAGAAATAAAACCATATAACTCCAAAATTGGTATAAATTTGAGCAATTTTTTTCTTATTTTTGAGATAGGGTCTCACTTTGTAGTCCTGGCGGACCTAAAACTTGCTATAAAGATCAGACAGGCCTGGAACTCACCAAGATCCACCTGGCTCTGCCTCGCAAGTGCTGGGATTAAAGGCGTGTGCCACCACACCCAGCAAGCTTGTTTTGTTTTCCCTTCCTCTGCTATCCGTCAGTCTCTTTGTTGGTGAAACGGGGATTATAACAGTACCTAGTCAGTCTCTTCATTGGTGAAATGCGGATTATAACAGTACCTACCGCAGGCTTATCCTGGAGATCAGAGATGATGCTCAACAAGGTGGTTGGCCATGGAGCCTGCAACTCAGTAAAGATTCAGTACAGGGTGTGTGTTTACAGTAACAGTAGTACTAATATGACCCTGCTCTGTGATCTCTCTTTATGAGCCCAAGAACATGCTCAGCTCTTGTGCGTCTCTACATATCCACATTTCTTATCAAAGACTAAGAAGAAACCATTTGTGTCTTCTTCAAGTTAAGGAAAGAGACAGAGGAGTTACTAGAGAGGAAGGGGAAGAATCCTAGGCTATGAAGATCATAGGGATGGCCTTCTGCTCCAAAGTAGAACACGGACACTCTGAGTCAACAGACACCCATCTCCTCCGGGGATTGTACACACTACTAGCCTTGCTGGGCTTGAGATAATCTTGGGGGCCAGGTTTCCCCTTCTACAAGTGGTGACCACTGAGACAGACAGACACCTATGGCTGTAGCTGTGACAAGGTGAGGGCAAGGAGATGGAAATGAGCTCTGTACCCACATTCATTCTGGTCCTGATACTGTCTTCACGACATAAGAACCACTCAGCCCCTCTGTCACCTGCCTCCCTACCTAGCTCTTCCATCTAGTAGCTTCTGCGACATCTTTAATCTGAACCTCTAGGAGGAAAGGAGAAAGAAAAGGAGACAGGGAGTGGTAGTCAAGGGTGAAAATGGGGACTAGAAGAGCTGCAGGTGAGTCTTTAGGAACCACTACCAGGATGTGGAGACATCCAGAGTGCCACTTCCTCATCTAAGCATCCATAGGTCACCAAGACTGTCTCAGACTGCTGCAAAGCAATCAAGTGCTTCAAAGAGCCAGTTACCATGTGAGCGAGGTAAAGGTGGGCACCCGGCCCTTCGTGCTTCCATGCTGTCTCCACAGGGACCCTGACGATGTAAGTCCTCAGCCAAACTGTGTCGGAAGGGGGCTTGGTATCTCGCTCTGGTCATTGAAAGGCTCCCCCTCCTTCTTCCTTCCTTCTCTTTCCCTTTCTAAAGGAATGTCTCAAGCCAGATGTAAGATACAGGCCTCTCTGCTTCCCCATCCGAACCCCCCTCCCTTGCCTTCCCCAACACTGCAGAGATAAAAAAGATCCAAAAGAAAGCTTTTTCTTTAACAGGAAAACAGGGGTGGGGGTGGGGATGGAGAGAGCAGCATCTTGAAATGATAGGAATCTGCAGGCCGAGCTGGCTTGCCCCTCAGCCAGCTACCCCTCACCCTTCCAGGCCAGATTCCTAGTCAAGAGGAGAAAAGCCACAGGGTGCAAGAGAAGAGACCTCATTTTGAGGGAGGTGGGGTGGGGGATGGAGGTGGGGGTGCTTGCTTCAGGGAAGGAGCAGAGTAAGGGGGAAACGGGGTGCTGCATGTTAAAGAGGGGCACTAGCTCAGCCCCAGAAGCCAGTTTGACTGGAAGGGTGAGGAGAAAAGACAGGGGACTGAAACTTTTTGCAGTTCAATCCTACCCCCTTACTTTGCCCTTTCTGGAAGGAGGATGCCACTGCAGGGTTGGAGGAGTCCTGGGGCTGGGTAGGGGTTCTACCAAGGACCCAGCAGGCGGCCAGCGGCTCCTGGACACCTTTTGCCTCATCTGCCTTTTGGAAGCGTCTGAAGACTAAGGCCTACAAGAGATCTGAAGAGAGGGTCTCAAAAGTCTTGAGACTCTCTGGAAGCTGCTGGGGCTTGTAGGGGAGAGGTGGGAGGTTAGGTCATCTGGGGCAGGAAAGCAAAAAGGGACATCAGTGTTCAAAATTACACCCTCAAAGCCGAGGCTGATGACAAATGCCTGGGTTATGCAACCCCAAGTGTTTAATTTGTTTCAATTGTGGGAATTAAGGGGAAGGGAGTAGTTTGTGCCTCAATTTCACTTCTAAGCCTTGCTGTGGATACTACTACCTCATTGTGTGGCCTAGACTAGCAGAGGAATGTGGGTCCCAGCCAGCTGCCCCCTACTCCACGTCCCCTGGGGAGACCTTTGGTGGTGGAAGGCTTTTTGAAGGCCACAACTGTAGACTGCGCGGAACAGCCACTGCAGGATGTGGAGAGGCGACTGGTTCCTCGAACCAACCCTGAGAGAGAATCGGATAGTAGCTTCTGCGCTGCGGGCATGAGTTAGAAACCCAGGGGGCACAGTGTAGCAGTCTAGGGGACTTCCACCACCAGCTACCTGCTCCAGATGCTCAGCGCTCTGCTCGTGTCTCCAGCGCCTCATTCTCTCCAACCCCTTACCAGCCACCGGAGACTTCTGCGACTGTCCCGCCGGGATCATCTCCAGTACCACCCAGGCAACAGCCTGGTGCTTGAGCAGCCGGTGCCTGGAGCAGTACACTCGTTCCCTGCGCCTAACCACCCTGGGAGCCACACTCACCACCAAGATGTGTCTACACGGGCCGGCAGAGTCAGCAGCAGCAGCAGCAACAGGCAGGCAAGACCCAGGCGGGCAGAAGCCGGGGACACGTCGGGGGCCGCGGGTCTGGGTGCGGGGACCAGGATGCGGGCACGCCGAGGGGCGAGCTGCGCGGCTTCCTCCGCACCCCGCGGCCTCAGCATAGCTCCGCGCAGACTCCCGCCGCGCAGCCCGCAGGGCCGTGGACGGGCACCGTCTGGGCTTCCTCAGGCGTCTCCTAGCTCGCCCCGCAGGGTGGCCATGGGGACTGTGGGCGACTGGGGACCGCGGGGGCACGTGGGGTCCGGGAGCCGGGCGGGCGCAGAGTTCCCAAGAACTCCCGAGCTGCCGGGCCAGGCGACCGACGAGAGCTGAGCCGGGTGTAAGCGGCTCGGGTGCGGTGTCAGCGGCTCCGGGGCGCGGAGTGCGGCGGGGGCCAGAGAGCGCGGACAGCCCCTGCGGCCGCGGCTCTCATTGGACGGGGCGGGGCGGGGCCGGGGACACGCGCGGCCTTCAGCGGGGCTCCGCCCGCGCCAGCCGGGGTGCTCGGCGGCGCCCTAGGTGTGGCGGCCGCCTCCTCCGCTCGGCTTTCCCGAGCGCCACCGCGCCGCGCCCTCACCTGCTCGGGCCACCCGCGACGGGGCTCTTCTCCGTTTGCAGCCCCCTGTCTCTACCGACGCCACGCCACGCCACCGGGTCCTAGCGCCCTTCACTCAGCAACGCGGACCGCTGGCTTTGGTGGCAAGGCGCACCCAGTGTGCGGGGGTGGGGTGGGGTGGGGGGTACGAACACCCGCCCCCCCCCGCGCGTCGCCCCCTTAACCTACGGTGAAACGGGAGCTAAGCGCAGAAGATGCTTTTTTTCTCCGGTCCTTCTATCCTTGCGCTTCTGGGAAATTGGTAGACACCCGGCCCGCAGGAGTTGCCGGACGGACAGTGGGACGCCCTTGGCCACGCTGCCTTCAGGGGCGCCGTGGACAGTGGGCCTCGGGCGGGAGACTGTCTCATCAAGGGCTCATCGCCCGGCTTCTCCTACCCACTACACCAACACCACCCTTTCGTCCCGCACGTCGTTGAGACCCAGCGCCTATCCACCTAGGTGCTTTCCCCAGGTCAGGCTCTTTCGGCTGCCCAAGCGACACACCTGCCGGCGGCGGGATGCAGCGGCCGGTGCCCTGACGGCCGGCCGGGGCTCGGCCGAGCTCGGTCTCTCCCAGTATCTCCGTCCCCCACCCCCTCGGGCGGAGCTGCGACTAGGAAAGAATCAGAAACAGCTGGGCGGCTTTCCCGCACCAGAGGCCGGGGTGGGGGTCCTGCGGAGAGAGTGGAAGCCCTGGTGCCTGGTCTCCCCTCCCTCCCTTTCCCCCCTTCCTCCTCTCCACTGCTCGCTGGTCCTCCCTCAGTCCCGAAGAGCCCTGGGGTGGGTGTGGGAAAATGGGAAGAAGAGGAGAGGTGTTGTGGGCTGAAAGTGACTTCTTGCTCCCTTTCTATTACCCCCCCCCCCCCGCCCCTACCTCACAACAGGCTCTCACTCCCCTGGGTGGGAAGAAGCCCCGTGGGGCAGAAAACATAAAAATTCTTCAAAGCCCTGAGTCTTTCAACCGAAGACTTCCTCTGGGGTCTGGCCTAAGGCCTTCAGCCTCAGTTTCTCCTGCCTAGCCTTTCCTGTTTCCAGGTGTCTCGCATGCCTCTCCTCATGATTTTATCTAAACTATAAAGTTCTGATGTAAACATCATGCTGGTGACTGCCCACCCACCTTAACCCCAAACTCACTGTCAGGCCTTGTTTGATTGGGGGTGTTAGATGCCAGAGTGTGAAGGACAGCGCACAGCTGGCAGCAGGACACCTCAGAGACAGAAAAGAGAGAAAAGTTCAGAGGGCACTTGCCCTCTCTCCCCACAACTCAGTCCTTTGCCTGCATTTTTTGTGGTAAGGGGCCAAGTATATGCATCAATTCCACAAACATTATTTTCTTTCATCTGCCAGGGTTGGGCTAGGCTTGGAGAACACACATGCACACACACACACACACACACACACACACACACACACACACACGAACACACACATCAAAAAGGCATTTCTGCCTTCATGGAGCTTATATTTTATTGAGCAAGATAGATAATAAACATTAGAAATGAGACATATGGAATGTTGAAGAGGTAAGTGCAGAGGCAGGGGGAAAGGGCCTCATCGTAGTGATAGTGAAGAGAGGAAGCGAAGAGTCCGTGGACACCCCCAGACAGGAGTGGGCTGCTGTACTGGGGCCATCAAAGGGGTCCGCCAAATGGAGCAGAGTGCCCTAGAGAGGAAGAGCAGAGTTCTGATAAGTAAATGGAGCTGATCTAAGGTGGGGAGGAGAGAATACCCATCACCATTGGGCTGTGTGGGTGTAAGTGGGGCTGGGCTGCCTTTGGATGGGAAAGGGAAAGGGTGAATTTGGACAGCATGCAGAGCCAGCAGCTGGCCATGTCCTAGCCCTCCCCTTCTCTCAGTCCTGAGGTCTGGTAGGCTCCCGTTAGCCTTCTGTGTCTTTAGTACTGAAGGACTCTAAGGCCAGTTTCCCTGTGAGGGGCAGGTAAGGGACTGTGAGTCTAGGCTCTTTCCTGGCTGGAGCCCTTTCCTTGGACCACGCTTACCTCCTCCCAGCCCAGTTCCACTCCTTTGCAGGGCCTAAGTCTTCCAGCTTGGATGCCTCTCCCAGACTCCCCTGTGTTTAGAGCTGGGTGTGACTCTGGCCCTGTGTTTATTTGTACGTATGAGCCCGGGGTTGTGGGATAGGAGCTGGAGATGATCACATCTAACTGTGGGTGGACTCACCCACATGGGCCCCAGATTCGCTTCTGAGGCCCCTTCTCTGGCTTCAGCTATCATCGTAGCTGAGTGGGACCAAGTCTTGGCACGACACAGATGCTCAGCTATTAAAGTATATTTCTGATATGAGCCCCCACCCCCAAAACATCAGCAGCTCCAAGGAGAAGGGAGGGGACTGAGGAGACAAGACTCCTCACAGCTTACGGGCCACCCTCTGCTGTGGAGTAGGAAACCCAGGATGGAAGCTTGTTCCCTCCACTCCTTCCTCCTTCTCCCCCTCTACCAGACTCAGTCCCCAGCTCCCCAGGCTGCGGGAGCCAGCTGACGGCAAGAGCACTCAACCACTTAACTAGAGAACAAATACGGAGCCAGAGAAGAGGTTTTCTGGGATCTGCCACTTTGGAGCTTCAAATCTCAAAATAAACTTCCAGCCTCAAGGTCCTAGACACTAGCGGAGAGCTCAGCTCCTCACGCAAGGGCCTGTTACGGGCTTCTAGAAAGAGGCTCAAGGCTGCAGGCTGAGCCTTGCTCCTCTAGTTTATCCCCTACCCCACCCCCACCCCTGGGAGCACACAGGAGAAGTCTCTGATTTGAGAGTCAGACACTGGTCTGGGGGGCCCTGCATGGTGTCAAGTCAAACTTGGTAAGTACTTGCTCTGTGTCTACCCCTGATGAGGACATCTTAAAGTATACAGAAGGAGGAGAAGGCCTTAGGTGGTACCCTAGCTCTGTTTGGGTTCAAGGCTGTATGCTGCAGATATAATGAACAACAGTACTAGCAGAGACCCAAGGGATCCCAGGCTGCCACCCTCCCGCCCCATCCCTTAGCACACACAATGCCAGATTCCTTGGGACCTTCTGCAGACTGCTTCCAAGTCATCTCTCCCCAGCAGTGACACTCTAGCCTCCTGTCCTTTTCAAAAGGAGTACCTCAAGAGGAGATTTCACTCCCAGCTTTGATAGCTCACTTCACGCTCTGATCGCTACTGAGGCCACTTAGGGTTAAGATTCCCCCCCCCCCCTTTACTCTGTGCTAAGCTTTGTGAGGCTGAATGACTTTACTTCGTTGCTGGCCTTTGGATGGGAGCAGAGATGAGCTAAGGGGAGTTGGGTGTGGGTGAACAGCTCTGATTCCACCCCTGGCTTATCTTCCAGAAAGCCCCCTTTCCCTGGGCCCTGGTTGGCGATGACCTTCTCTTTCCTGGTGGGTGGGAGGTGGTGTGGATGGTAATGAGCAGAGAGAGAAAGGCCAAGAAGGGGATGGGGGGGGGGGGTTGGATGAAAGTCAAGGAATTCCTGAGCTTGCTACTTACACAAGGGGCCCCCAGATGCCTTTCCTGAGATTTCTTTGCAGAGGAAGGCAGGTCTCATTTGAATCGGAGCCAGGTTCCCAGCAGCCCCAGTGCAGCACCTCCTGCCCTGCTAACCACTGCACCCTGCAGGTACGGGGACACCGAGGAGCCTGAGCAGAACCTGGGGATCTTAAAGGGGGATGCTGTGGGAGCTAGGCTTATTCCACAGCCTCGCTGGCCTCTGTTTGGTATTTATGAGCTTCCAGGCAAGACATGGAACGTGTCTCAAAGAGGCTAGGCCAGTCAGGCTTTGGGGGCCATGGGAGGAAGGAACACCCAGCCCCAAATCAGGGGGCTGGGTGGCACAGCATCCCTATCCTCCCAGTTAGAAAGTGGCTAACCAGAATAAACATGCCCCCAGAAGACCAAGAAGGGAGGGAATTAAGGGAGAAGGGATAGAGGAAAGGAGGACAAGGGAAATGAGACCTTGGGGGTAGGCTGGGTGGTCTGGAGTCTCTTAGCACTAGAGACCGGAGCCAGGCAGTGGGCGGGCTGAGGGCCATCCTGGGCAGGTGGCCCAGGTTCTGTGAGAGACAGTGGATGTGCCACTGGGATCCTGGGTGGTCACTGACCAGCCTCTTCTCAGAGGAAGTCCCATTTTGCTTTCAATCCCTTTCCCAAAGTGCCTGGATCACTCCCGTAAGCTAGGCACCAAGCTCGCTCTCTTGCTCTCTGCCTGCCCTGGGTCCCAGAGGGATCTGGATGTTCGATTTGCTCTCAGTGAGCTAAAATCTGCAGTGACTGTCACCTCCTCACATCGCCTCCCTCAGTTCTCACGCTGTCCCCCATCTCTTTTCTAGGGTGCTGCGCTCTTGGGCCTGCATTTCTTTGTCCAGTCCTATCCCCCTACTCCCGCCCCCTGCTAGGTCTTCTTTCGCCTGTCTTTTCTTCCTTTTTCTCTTCTTTCCTCCTCCTCCTCTTCCTCCTCCTCCTCCTCTTCCTCCTCCTCCTCCTCCTCCTCCCCATCCTCTTCCTTGATTTCTTGAGACAGAGTTTCTCTGTGTGACAGTCCTGGCTGTCCTAGAACTTGCTCTGTAGACCAGGCTGGCCTTGAACTCACGGAGATCCACCTGGCTCTGCCTCCTGAGTGCTGGGACTAAAGGTGTGTGCCACCATGCCTGGTGTGCCTGTCTTTTCCTTCTGTTCACATACTTGTCTGTCTCTCTTTCTTGACCCTGTCACTTGACTATCTCTGGTTGCCCTCTGTCTGCTGTCTCCCCCCCACCCTGTGGGGTGTGTGTGTGTGTGTGTGTGTGTGTGTGTGTGTGTGTGTGTACACGAGCACACACACACAACTGTGGGCCTTGTCTTTCTTCTTTTCTCTCTCTCTTCCTCATCTGTTTCTCCATTTCTTTTAAAAACCAAACAATCAAATAAACAACCAACCAACCAAACATAACTCTGGCTTTCTAAATCCCTCTGGGTACCTACCTACCTGCCTCTGTACGTTCTCTGACTTTGTTTCTCTTTCGTCTACCCTCTGTTCCTCTTCAGCTCCTGCAATACACGGGCCAGAAAAGATCAAAGACCACTTTCTCCTTTCAACACAGTAGTTGTGCACTAAGACTGCAGTCGCTTTCCCACTTGGGGCCTCAGTTTCTCCACTGCTGGGACAAGGAGAGTGGATGGAGACCTAGTTTCTTCTGTGGAGCGTCCTCTGTCTTCATCTCTTCTTTCTTGTAGCATACCCCATCCTGTTATGCCTCAAGGCCTCTGCCTCTCTGCTTCCTAAATTTGACTCTGAAGCCTGGACTCTAGTGTTTTAGGGACACCAGCGGGGAGAGGTCTCCGCTATTGTCAGCCAGCAAGGCCTTCAAAGGAAGATTCTTCACTTCTCCACTCCCTTAAACACCCGTGTAGACAGGGTCCCTTTCTGGGGCCATGTCTGGGATACAAACCAGATTAGGTCATCTCTCTAATCCTCTTTGTGCTGGGGCCTCTGCCAGGCAGGGACACCCACAGCGCAGTGTGTGTGTGTGTGTGTGTGTGTGTGTGTGTGTGTGTGTGTGTAAATTCTCAGAGAGGCAGGACACACAAAGTTCTCTCCTCTAGTACCCTCTCCTGCCTGTAAAGTTCAAATCGGCAACTCTCCCTGTGTGAAAAACGTCTGAGGCTTGAGCCAAGCTAGCCTTCCACCTCCATTCCAGTATCTGTTGTAGCCTCTCCAGGACTGAATTATGCATTTCAGTCATCCCCCTGTTCCTGAACAGCCCAGAATCCACCCCTCTTTAACACATATCCCACGGCCTAATTGTGTGCATTCTGCAGTCATCTTAGAAGGACTTGTCAATTCCTTCTTGAGAAGCCCCAACTTCCAGAAGGACCTAGGGAACGTGGGGGAGGGGGAGGGGGAAATCAGGCTGGCCTTCGGCTTTGCACTCCAAATTGGAAGCCTCCAGCCTGTCCCTCGAGTTTCCTTGGAGAGATCTCTCTGAGCTGATAAGATCAAAGCATTCCCTCTGCCAAATCATTACCTTATTTTCGAGGCAATTACAGAACTTATTGTATCAATTAGCCAGGCCTCCAGCTGCAGCTTTTTCTCGCTGGCTTTTGGTGCGCTGGCAAAGGGGTCTGCCCAGCACAGAAAGCCGCGACTGAGCGACAGAAGGGCGGGGTCTCGCTGCAGTCGGCGGAGGGCAGGAGGGCGCAGAGGGGAGTGGAGCCCGCCGACCACTCTGGCCGCGATCGCTCGTGCAGGGCGCCACACCGCGCGGACGTGGCCCAGAGAGACGCTACAGACCCTGGGGTGGGGAAGGCCGCCGGGGCAGGGGCTAGAAGGGGACAAGGCTGAGCGAGCACAGACGCCCAGCCCTCAGCGACGTGCGCGGCAGGCTGGACTGCACCCCGTGGGCAGGGCGCCCCGCCGTGGTGGTTTCTGGAAGGACAAGGAGGACTGAACTTGGGGGATCCCTGGGATTCAGATAGGGGTGGACGTGGAAAAAGAAGAGAGTGTGGTGCTCAGGGATTCCGCCAGGACGCACCTGGAGCCAGATTGGGTAAGGGATCTCTGGGGGTTCTCGGATTTTTTGGTCTTAGAAACACAAATATTACGAGGTTCCCCCAAAGAGCGTTTGTTTATATGGGTTATATTCACCCATGTTAGATTAGCACGAACACTGGGACCAACTGATAAAAGTTCCTGATGGATGAGGCTAGACCACGAGCAACAAAATAAAAACAGTTCTGGATAGTAAGCCAAAGAATAAAACAAATATCCTTGGGTCTGAACTAACATAAATAAACAACTGAACAAATAAATAAATCAACGGGGAAAGGACAGATCTCCCATGTAGAAAGACTTCCAAATAACTTATGTAGACATTGCACCTTCAATGACAGGGAGTATAATACTAATCCTTAATTCTGGCCTGTGCATTCTGACATCTTTCCGTAAATACAACACAGCTATGAATGTGGCGGGGGAAGGGGATTTCACCATGAAGGAACCTTAACAAATACTTCAGCGGGGTATCAGGCTCAACATGACTAGCGTCAGGGCTTTAGTTTTTGCCCAGTGACAAAAATAACACTTGTCACTACAGAGCAACAGGACCACATTTGTTGCTGGAAGATAGTAAAACGGCCCAGTGACTTGGGGAGGCAGTTTAGAAACTTCACAGGAAACGTTATACAGTCCTACTAGGCAATCAAGCAATTGCACTCACTGGGATGTATACACACACACACACACACACACACACCAAACAAACAAACAAACAAAAAACCCTGCACACAGATGTTGATAGCCCCTCTCTCAGTAACTGACAAGATTGGGAAGCAACTAACATGCGCTTCAGAGATGAATGGATACATGAGCTGTGCATGCCGAGCATGGAATGTTTTTTAGTGATAAAAGAAAATGAGCTATGAACAGACATGGAGGAGCCTCCAATGTATATTACTAACAGAAAGAAATGGATAAGAAGGGTTGTGATTCCAACTGTGCATTTCTGGCAAAAGGCAAAACTACAGAAACGATAGTGTCAGGATTTCCTCCTCTGTGGCCTCTTCCATAATCCTAGTGTCATGAGAAATCATGAGGAAAGTATCAGACAAATTCCATTCCAGGAATCTTTTTTTTTTTTTTTTTTTTTTTTTTTTTTTTTTTTTTGAGACAGGTTCTTGTGCGGTCCCGGCTGGCCTTGAATTCTCAACCCTTCTGCCTCAGCCTCCCACGTGCTAGGGTTATTGGTGTGCAGCATTACACCCTGCTGACAACACATTCTCTTCTGTTTCTTTTTGTAATATGCTGGGGATATTAATTCTAGGTTGGAGCCTGGAAAAGAATGAGGACCTTAGGAGGAAATAGAGGAAATCTGTTTATGAAAACATTCTTTTTGATTTCTTTGAAATTGGCAAGTTGGTAAGATTGCTCAGCAGGTAAAGGTGTCTGCCACCAACCCATATGGTAGAAGGAGAGAACTGACTCTCAAAAGTTGTTCTTTGACTGCCACATGCATACTATGGCACAGGTGCAAAACACACACACACACACACACACACACACACACACGATGGATAGATTAGACAGATAGATTAATAGATAGATAGACAGACAGACAGATAGATAGATAGATAATGATAACAAAAGTAACAATAATAAACCTGCCTTGAAGCTGGTGTGTGGTGTACGCCTTCAATTCCAGCACTCTGGAGGCAGAGACAAGTGGAGTATTGTGAGTTCAAGGCCAGTCTGGTCGACATAGTGAGTTCCAGGACAGCCAGGGTATTGCCGAGAGACCCTATCTCAAAAGAACAAAAAATAAAAAATAAGAACAAACCTGTTTTGATGTTGATTTCCTGTAATCCTAGCACTGGAGAGGTAGAGGGGGGAGGGTCAGGTATTCAAAGTCTATCCTCAGCTACACAGTGATTTCAAGTCCAGCCTGGGTTACATGACACCCTGTACCAAAAAAACAAACAAAAAATTTAGCAACAATAAACTCATTAATATTAATGTCCTATTGTTATAGAAAATAAATATAATTTCCAAAACAAGAGTAAGTTATCACTATTAATTTATGTAGTTGGTATAATTTCCCAGTTGTCCAAATATCATAATTTACTATTCTATTGATGAATGTCTAGGTTTACCATTGATATTGCATAATATGTCTTTGGAGAAATAATTTAATGGATTTCTAGAAATGATCCTGTTAGGTCCAAGGGCATGCATATCCTAAATTTTGGTACCTATTACAAAAAGATTCCCTGAAGTGATCTTTTCATTAGCCTGTATGTCCATCACTTGTTGAATAGACAATGAAAATTACCCATTCAGCTGTTACAGGCCATGTCAGGGTCACAGAAGAACGGAGCACATATATAAATATTAGAAGCTAGGATCAAAAGAAGAAGTAGAAGAAGGAGAAGGAGGAGGAGGGGGAGGAGAGGAGGAGGAGAAGGAGGAGAAGGAGGAGAAGAAGAAGAGAAGGAGGAGGAAGAGGAGGAGGAGGAGGAGAAGGAGGAGGAGGAAGAGGGGGAGGAGAAGGAGGAGGAGGAGGAGAAGGGGAGAAGAAGAGAAGGAGGAGGAAGAAGAGGAGGAGGAGGAGAAGGAGGAGGAGGAAGAGGGGGAGGAGGAGAAGGAGGAGGAGGAAGAGGGGGAGGAGAAGGAGGAGGAGGAGGAGAAGGGGAGAAGAAGAGAAGGAGGAGGAAGAAGAGGAGGAGGAGGAGGAGGAGGAGGAGGAGGAGGAGGAAGAGCAGCAGCAGCAGCAGCTGGGATCAACATACTAGAGAGGATGGGAGACCCTTGTCTTTCTGAGCCCGGGGAAGCTCACTTAACATAGCATCTCCTGTTCCACCCATTTCCCTGAAGCTTTCAGTTTTCTTTACTGCAGATGTTGATGGAGATGATAAGACAACCACGAAAAATTCATACCGATGGTGATTTTAAAATGAAGACCTGCTTTCAACTACGTCCCCCCTCTAGAAAAATCAAATGGAATCTTTTCCTTGTTTTTTGAAAAAAAAAAGAAAAAGAAAAAGAAAAGAAGTTCATTTATTCATTTTGTGTCTTGATAGCAAAACCGAACGTCAAGGAAGCTTCTGTCCACAGCCAGAGTCTGTGTGTATTGGTTGGTGGTCCTGCCCCCTGTGGTCGGGCTCTGCATCAGTTTTACAGTGTAAATACTTGTACCACCTTAATGATAAGGAGGCACTTAGTGGACTCCTTAAAGTTCCATTTGCTAATGATTAATGCGCTGTTTGGGCTGGCCACTCCCCCATGCATGGAGCTTGACAATTGAGCACAGTCAGGCATCTGTATTAAAGTATTTAAAAATGGGAAAAAGTCGAAGAGTATTCGGATGGGGTCAGCTTGTTGGTATAAATCGTCAATAGCCACTTTCCTGAAAACAAACGTATTTAAAATGTGTTTCCCTCAGGATGGTGTGCAGAAAAAGGAGGGAAGGATAAGCCAGTATGTGGGTTTAGTCCTGCGTGCTGCACTGGACCACAGTGAAATATTGTCAGGCTTTCATCAGTCACACACGGTTTTAATAAGAAGTTTCCATCAAGGGAGCATCTGCGGACTCTGGTTTTGACGCTTTTCAAACCATTACTCAGGGTTGGCAGAACAGGCTGTGGCTGTGGACTTCAGCAGAACCGTCAACGCTGCTGCACAAGAAATTACATCCATTCCAAGTTGTAAATGCTAATCTTTCCCCCCAATAAAAAGACCATTAACTTTAAAAAAAAAAAAAAAAAGCATCATGGTTTGAACCATTGAGGGCTGCCACTGCAGAGCTTGGGACTGCCACAGCCTCTTGCCAGGCTGATGCTGTAGCAGCAGGCACTTCCGAGTCTAATAAACCACAAGGACCACTGGCCTGTGGAAGCGGAGGAGGAAAGACTCATGATCCAAGAAGTCTCTACATCCACTGGAAGGCAGAACAGATACATCTCTTTTCTTTCTTTCCTTTTTTTTTTTTTTTTTTTTTTTTGAGACGGGGTTTCTCTGTGTAGCTTTGCGCCTTTCCTAGAACTCGCTCCGTAGCCCAGGCTGGCCTCGAACTCACAGAGATCCACCTGGCTCTGCCTCCTGAATTCTGGGATTAAAGGCATGCACCACCACTGCACAGCTAGTTTTTAATTTTTTTAATGTTTTTTTGAGACAGGGTTTCTCTGTATAGCTCTGGCTGTCCTGGAACTCACTCTGTAGATCAGGCTGACCTGGAACTCATAGAGATCCACCTGCCTCTGTCTCCCGAGTGCAGAGATTAAAGGTGTGTACCACCACCCAGCTGGTTTTCAATTTTTAAAAAATTATTTTTGTTTTAACTTACATGTATGTAACTTACATGAAGACCCTAAGAGGACCTCAGATCCCCAAGAGGACAGCTGTGAGCTGATGATGGACGTGGGTGCTAGGAACTGAACTCTGGTTCTCTGGGAGAGCAGTATGTGCCGTTAACCACTGGGCTATCTTCTCTCCAGCCCCCAGTTTTTAATTTTTATTTTATGTGTATGAGTGTTTTGTTTACATGTATGGAAGTGTGGGTCCCGTGTTTGTGTGCCCATGGAGGGCAGAGGAGGACACTGGATTCCCTAGAACTAGAGACGGTTGTGAGCTGCCATGTGGGTTCTGGGAATCAAACCTAGGTCCTCTGGAAGAGTGGTATATGCTTTTAACCACTGAGCCATCTCTCCAGGCCCCCCAAGGACAACTTGCAGGAGTGGGTGTTCTCTTTTTACCATGTGGATCCTGGGATTGAACTCAGACTGTCAGGCTTAGCTGCAGGCTGCCTTTACCTACTGCACCATCTACTAGCCCAACTACTGGCTTTATATGATGGTTTTTGTACCCAATCCTCAGCCATAACAGGCAATATGGAAAGCATCATAATTCCTCATTTAAAAATACAAGACAGAGGTGGTGGCATGCCTTTAATTCCAGCAGCCGGTATAGATGGATTTTTCTTTGGGCCACCAGCTAACAACAAAACAAAACACGGAGACTTATTGTTAATTATGAAAGCTCGGCCCATAGCTTAGGCTTGTCTCACGAGCTCTTATAACTGATTTGTGGCAGTTACCAATGACAGTTGAAGAAGCGTCTTTGACAAAAGGGACAGTGAGAAAAGTGGACAACCACATGTCAAAGTCGACACTGGATCTCTGTCTCTCACGCTGTAAAATCAACTAAGAGTGGATCAAAGACATTAATATAAAACACGAAGCTTTGAAACTGGTAGAGGAAAGTGCGGAGAGGCACTTCAAGATCTAGACAGTGACTCTGAACACCACACCAATAGCTCAGGGAGTCAGAGCAAAGGTTGACTCACAGAGCTGTGTCAGATTAAAAAGCCTCAGAAAGCACAGAAGAACAAACAATCTCTAGAGTGAAGAGAAGCCTGCAGGATGGGAAAGAATCTGCTAAAGATTTAGTCCACAGTGGATCAGTACCACTGTGGGTTAGGGAGATGCTCAGTAGGTAAAAGCCCTGATGACCTAAGTTTGATCTCTTGAACCTAGAGTAGAGGAAAAGAACTCATCCTCCAAGATGTTCTCTGATGTTCACATGTGCACCATGACAGTTATACACCTGCTTTCATGTGCACACACACACACACACACACACACACACACACACACACACATGCATGTGCACACACACATAATAAATAAATAAAACAAGTTTGTTTTTTTTTAATCAGGCATATAGCCAGGTGTTTGAGGTGCATCCCTTTAATCCCAGCACTTGGGGGCCAGAAACAGGAGGGTCCCTGAGTTTAGGGCCAGCCTGATCTAAAGAGTGAGTTCTAGGACAGCCAGGACCACACAGAGAAACCCTGCCTCATAAAACCAAAAACAAATGAACAAACAAACAAACAAAGCACATATAAAGAACTCAGAAAAGTTAAACAACAAAAGAGCAAATCACCCAGCCAATAAGAGGGCAAATAAATTAGACTATGCTCCAGAGAAGTATAAATGGCCAGTAAGCACATGAAAATACTTTCAATATTCGGAGCCATCTGGAAAATATAAAACAAAACTAATATAGGATGTGGCTGTAGCTCGGTTTAGTGTTTGCCTAGCGTGTGCCAGCCCTGGGTTCAATCCCCGGCACTGTAAAAGGCAACAACAACAACAACAACAACAACAACAGAATCCATTCCCCACTCCTAAACCCTGCATTGATATTTCATCCTACCCCGGTCCGAATGGCTGTCGGACCAAATACAAAGAACAAGGGCTGGAGAGACAGCTCAGTGGTTAGGGCACCGGCTGCTTTTGCAGAGGACTGGGTTCAGTTCCCATCATCCAAATAGCAGCTCACAACTGCCTGTAACTCCAGTTCCAGGGCATCCAATGCATTCTTTTGACCTCCGTGGGCATCAGACAAACAAGTGGTGCACAGTATACATGCAGGCAAACCGCTCATGCACATAAAATAAATCTCAAAGACTTGTTTTTGTTTTTGTTTTTAAAAGAAAGCAAACAACAAATGTTAGCCAGGATGTAAGGTGTGTGTGAGGGGTGAGGAGTCCCATCATTGCTGGTGAGACGTCAATCAGGCCACAATACCAATGATCGTGGAGGTGCCTCAAATTATGAAAACTAGGACTTCTATATGATTCTCTTCATACCTCTTCTGTGTACATACCATCAAGAAATAAAAGATAGCTCTCTGCAGAGATACCTACACACCCACGTTTATTATACACTATTCTAGATAGCCAACTTATGGATTAGCTTTGGTATCCATCAACAGGTTAATAACTAAATAAAATGTGATATATATTATACACAATAACGTTTAACTCAAACACAAAGAAGGAAATCTTGTCTTTTTTAAATGAAATTCATGAAATTGGAGATCATATTAACTGCATAAGCCAGGCTTTTTCTAAATATTGGTAGGTGTTGCAAAAGTTGAAAAGTGTGCCAGTTAGTTTATGTCAGTTTGACACAAAGTAGGGTGGCCTGGGAAGAGGGAACCTCAGCTGAGAAAATGTCTCCATCAGACTGTCTTTAGGAGAACGCCTGTGGGACATTTTCTTAATTAATGATTGATGTGGGAGGGTCCAGCCCACTGTGAGTGATGCCACCCCTGGGCAGATGGTCCTAAAAAACAAACAAACCAACCAAAACAAAGCAAAACACCAAGCTGAGCAAACTATGGAGAACAAACCAGTATCCAGTATTCTGTCTGCACATACATGTGTGCCTGGTGCCTGGGAAGGTCAGAAGAAAGCACTGGATCCCCTAGAACTGAAGTTACAGGTGTTTGTGAGCTGCCGTGTGGACGCTGGGAACTGAACCTGGTCCTCTGGAAGAGCAGCCAGTGCTCTTAACTGCCCAGTCCTCTCGCCAGCTTTCATTCTATTTTTTTAAGACAGAGTCTGTGAGTGAGTCTGGAACTTATCTGTTCTAGTCAGCAAGAGGGTTTACCATGGAGGCTGGAGAGATGGCTCAGAGGTTAAGAGTTCATATGCTCTTGCTGAGGATCTGAGTTCAGTTCCCAGCACCCACGATGTCTAGCTCATAACTACCTCTAACTCCTCTAGAGGATCTGACACTCTTGTGGACCCCAGGGGCACTTTTAAACACAGTCACATGTGTAGCTAGAGTTTTCCTTCCTGGCCCACAGTCAGGGCAAATCTCTGTCACCCGCCAGTCCCACAGCCACTCAGACCCGACCAAGTAAACACAGAGACTTATATTGCTTACAAACTGTATGGCCGTACCAGGCTTCTTGCTAGCTGTTCTTACAGATTAAATTAATCCATTTCTATAAATCTATACCTTGCCATGTGGCTCGTGGCTTACCGGCATCTTCACATGCTGTTTCTCATCATGGCAGCTGGCAGTGTCTCTCTGACTCAGCCTTCCACTTCCCAGCTTTATTCTCCTCCTTGTCCCGCCTACACTTCCTGCCTAGCCAATGGCCAATCAGTGTTTTATTTATTGACTAATTAGCAACACATTTGCCATACAGAACATCTCACAGCACACATGCATATATACATGTAATTAAAAATAAAAATAAAATCTTAAAAATAGACAACAAACTTTAAAAAAGAAAAACTTTACCATGAATGGATTTTGCTTCTGTCAAATGTTTTTTTTTCTGTACCTTATTTATTATTTATTTATCTATTTATCTATTTATTTATTTATTTATTTGTTTGTTTTTTTTTAAGACAGAGTTTCTCTGTGTTACAGCTCTGGCTGTCCTGGAAGTCACTCTGCAGACCAGGCTGGCCTCAAACTCACAGAGATCCACCTGCGTCTGCTTCCCGAGTGCCAGGATTAAAGGTGTGCGTCACCACTGCCTGGCAACTTTTTTTTTTTTTTTTGGTTTTTCTTGACACAGGGTTTCTCTCTGTAGCTTTGCGCCTTTCCTGGAACTCACTCTGTAGCCTAGGCTAGCCTCGAGGTAGAGGTCTTAGTATGTTGTTGAGGCTGCTGAGGAGCTCCTGGTCTCAAACATTCTTCCTGTTTCTGCTTCCCAAGTAGCTGGGATTGTAGGCATGCACTGCTGCACAGAGCGTCTGTATCTGCTGACACATGGGGTTTTGTTTTTGTCTTGAGCTTATGTGTGTGTGGGTGTGTGTGTGATTTGTTTTATGAGCATTGGTGTAAAGGTGTCAGATCCCTTGGAACTGGAGTTACAGACAGTTGTGAGCTGCCATGTGGGTGCTGGGAACTGAACCACTTTTTAAACTACTGAGCCATCTCTCCAGTCCCCAACCATTGTTTTTTGTTTGTTTGTTTGTTTTTTCCGAGACCAAGTTTCTCTGTGTAACAGCCCTGGCTGCCCTGGAACTGCTCTGTAGACCAGGTTGACCTTGAACTCACAGAGATCCCCTGCCTCTGCCTTCTAAGTGCTGGGATTGAAGGCGTGTGACACCATTGCCTGGCTGTGTGTGAATTTGGAAAAAAAATTTCAACTAGCTTAAGAGGTAGCAGGTTTCCTTAGGCTCTTTCGTGCTTCCTTGGTGTGGCTGACCTCCCTACTTCTCACCCCCACATCTCTGCTCCCTTCCCCACCTGCGCGTTTCCACCCTCAACACT
This sequence comes from Peromyscus eremicus, assembly GCF_949786415.1. NCBI lineage: Eukaryota > Metazoa > Chordata > Mammalia > Rodentia > Cricetidae > Peromyscus > Peromyscus eremicus. The sequence goes on from NC_081421.1 coordinate 78,223,649, forward strand.
CCCCATTCGTCTTCCATATCACACGTTCTTCTGTAGCCCACACACCTTAAACTCCCCGTCACAGTCCCATTCTAGTTTTCTGTCCCCTACACATAGTCCCTCCCATGTAAAGGCGCACACATAAAAATTAGACGCTGGGATCTGCATGAGAGAGAATATTCAGAGTTTGTCTTTCTGAGCTGGGATCTGCATGAGAGAGAATATTCAGAGTTTGTCTTTCTGAGTCTGGCCACTCAGTGTGACATTTTCCAGTTTCATCCATTCCTCTGCAACTTTCCATTTCCATCTTTATGGCTGAATAAAATTCATACACACACACACACACACACATATATATATGAATTTTATTATATATTTTATATATTATATATATTAATATATATAACTAAAAGCAACTAAGGGGGCAAGGGGCTTATTCTGTCTTACAACTCTTAAGTTACACTTTGTCACGAAGGAAAGTCAGGGCAAGAATCTGGAGGTTGGAACTGAAGTGGAAATCACAGAGGAGTGTTGATTACTGGTGTGCTCGGCCTGTTTCCTTATACAACTCAGGCCACCTGAGTGGCACTGCCCAGGGCTGGCACTGCCCATAAGTGGCGGGGTCCTCCCACATTAACCCCCATTAATCAAGAAAATGCCATACAGACTTGCCTACGGGCCAATCTGGAGCCATTTTCTTAAGGGAAGTTCCTCTTTCCAGCTAACTTTAGCTTGTGTCAAGTTGGAAAAAAAAATAAAACCCAACCAGGATATATATGTAACATATTTGTATTATCCATTCACCAACTGATGGACATCTAGGCTGAGTCCACATCCTAGCTATTGTGAATAGAACAGCATGGATGCGTAAGTGTCTCTGTGGTGGGATACAGAGTTCTTTGGGTGTATGCCCAGGAACAGAATAGCTAGGTCACAGAGGTAGTTCTAGTTTTAGCATTCTGAGAAACCTCCACGAGGATTTCCATGGTAGTTACAGCAGTTCACATTCACACCAGCAGCGAAGGAAGGTCCCCTTTGTTCCAACCTGGCCAGCACTGTTGTCTTGTTGCTAGTCATGGTGACTGGGGTGACACAGAACCTCAGTGTAGTTTTAGTTGGCATTTCCTTGCTGGCTAAGGATGTTGAGCCATTTTAAAAACATTCATTGGTCATTTTTTTTTTTTTTTTTGAGAATTCGTTCTTCAATCAGGGATTTCAATATTTAGTTTTTTTTTTTTTAAAGTATTCATTTGTATGTTTCTGTGTGAGTATACAGGTACACACCTGCATGCATTCAGGAAAGTCAGAAGAGGGCACTGGGGGTCCTCCTCTGTCACTCTCTGCCTATTCCTTTGAGGCAGGGTCTCTCCCTGATCCTGGGACTCACACTCAGGTAGGCTGGGAGCCACCAAGTCCCAGTGGTTCCCCTGTCTCTGCCCTCTCTGAGCTGGGGTTACAGGCTTTTGTGGCAGAGCCTGGCTTGTGATGTGGATATCATGATTGCAGAGCAAGGGCTGTGAACTGCCGAGCCAGCGTTCTGGCTCTTTGGTTTTGTTTTCTTTGAGTTCAGTATACGTTCTCCACATTAATCTGTGACAGCTATATAGTTGGCAAAGGTTGTCTCCTGTTCTCTGTATCCATCAGCTACTTCGTTGGCTGAACAGAGCTTTTTAATTTCATGAGCTCTTACTTGTTGACTGTTGGCCTTATTTCCAGAGTGACTGACTAGGTTCTCTTCAGGGGGTCAGCACCTATGCCTGTGTCTTTGAGTGTTTTTTCTTCCTTTTCCTCAGTTTCTGACTTGTAGGTCTTATGTGAAGGTCTTTAATCCAGAGTTGTTTTTTTTTTGTTTTGTTTTGTTTTTTTAAATTGGGCAAGTGAACGGTAAGGATCTAGTTTGACTCTTCTGTGTATAAATATCCAGTTTCCCCAGCACCACCTTTAAAGATGCTGCTGTCTTCCTTTGGTGTGTGTTTGTCAAAAATCAAGCACCTGTAGCTGGGTGGGTTAATATCTGGGCTTTAGTCAATTCCGTTGATATATGTGTCTAATTTTGTGCCAGTATCATGATGTTTTTATTTGTTTGTTTTTTGGTTTTTCAAGACAAGGTTGCTCTATGTAGACCTGCCTGTCCTGGAACTCACTCTATAGACCAGGTTGGCTTCAAACTCACAGAGACCCACCTGCCTCTGCCTCCCAAGTGCTGGGATTAAAGGTGTGCACCACCACACCTGGCTCTTTTTTTTTGATTTTTGAGAAAGGGTTTCATTGTGTATTCCTAGGAGGCCTGGAACTTGATTTGTAAACCAGGTTTGGGCTGTCATGCCTATAGTCTAAATAACACCATATTTTATGTTTGTCTCACCCACCACCAGTATCTAAAAGCCCCAAAGGATGTAAGTTATTTATTCTTCCAAGTGCCTCTGCCAGTGCCTGGCACCTAGTAGCAATGGATATCGACACGGATGGGTTTTTCTGTGTGTCTTCCAGAGTGCTGGCATTTGCGTGGCTTCTGAAAACTGGGCATGGTGTTTTATGCTTGTAACCCCAGCTCTTGGGAGGTGACACGGAAGGATCATTGCAAGGTCCAGGCCCGATTGGGCTACAGAGTGAGAATCTGTCTCATAAAACAAAAATTAGGCATGGCAGCACATGCCTGTAACCCCAGTTTGTAATCCCACATTTGGGAGCCTGCCACAGGATGGCTGTTATGCATTTGAGTCCAGCTTGGGCTACAGAGCGAGAGCTAGGCTCCCCAAGAAACAAGCAATAAACAGAGTTAGGAATTCAGTGGTAGTAGTTAGTTCAGTCCCTAGCAGCAGAAACAAAACAAAATAAAACTCTCACTTCGCTCAGAGTTCTGTGTTAACACAGCACTCTGAGGCATCATGCAGTGTATGATTAAATAATAAATGCTGACAGTCACCCTCATCTAGCAGTAACTGAGCGTCTAAGGCGTTGGTCGCTATCCTAACACTTGGTGAGGGCTCACTGGGGCCAGGAACTAGCATGCGCCACCACACCCACCTTGTTTGAATTCCTAAACATGCTCCTTTAAGACACAAAGCTAGCCAAAGCTCCTAGTGTAGGTGGGCCCTTATTCCCAGTTACTTGGAAGGCTGAGGCCAGAGGATCACCATTTCAAGGCCCAACTTAATGAGAGTCTGTCTCAAATTTAAAAGTATATAAAACGCTTACACTTACCCGGTGAGTGTGAGACCCTAGGTTTAATCTCCAGCACTGCAAATACAAACAATAAAAATACAGCAATCCTGTGAGGTGGTTCTATCATTACCACCCCTTCTATCCTCCAATTATTATTATTATTATTTTAGGAACTGCTACCTAGCAAGGGACTGGTCCCCAAGGAGGCTGTCGCTGAAGGGCACGGCTCTGCCTGCGGGCGGCTCTGATGTAGCGCCCCCTCCTGGCCATTCCTCTGGGTGGCTGAGGTCGGTGACAAGGTTGCTCGCGTCCGAAACACCAGGGGGCGCAAGCAATTCAGTTTTTGGGAACAGGGTGAGGCTGCCAGCCCGGAGGAGCCCGCCTGAGCCCGGGAGTGGCGTCAGAATCGGCGTCCTCCAATCCAGACGAGTAAACTCGTCCTCCCTGCCCTGCAACTCTGATGGACAAGGGAATATAACCTACCGAGTGAGTAGCTGCTGTGCGCTGGGCAGAAAACCCCCACGGGAAAGAGTGCAAGCTACCCTTACTCATGCCACGATAAGCTAGCCCAGGTTGTCACTTACCAGGGTCCCACAGAGAATGAGAACACTGTTGCTCTTAATGTCCCTTTTGGTCCAAATTCCTTTTGCCCTCCCTTGCTGTATACAGTATAGCTATGGATTGGCCGTGTAAACCAAGATCCCTCTCCCTTCTGTCTGTAAAGTATTTACCCTTTCTTGAATCTCTAAGCCAGTGTGGTTCTCAACCTTTCTAAGGCTGCAAACCCTTTAATAGCGCATGTGGTGGTGACCCCCACCATAAAATTACTTTTGTTGCTACTTCATAACTGCAGTTTTGCTACTGTTCTGAATCGTAATGTAAAGCTTTTGGAGACAGAGGTTTGTCGAGGGGGTAGTGACCCACGGGTTGAGAACAACCTCTAAGTCCTCTGATCCTGTTCTCCTTCCTCATAGACTCTTGGACAGCGCCCACCCCGACCTATCTGAGACACCTACTGCGTCTTGCCCTGTGTTACTTTGAGATGTCACTTCTGTGAGACTAACATCCCACTACTAAAATGTAAATTGTAGCTCTTAGCACTTACATAACCACGTGCTAAATAATCGGGAGGCAGACACAAAGTGGTGTGTGTGTGTGTGTGTGTGTGTGTGTGTGTGTGTGTGTGTGTGTGTTTCTAGATCTAGCTCAGGGCTACACAAGAGCCAGTAACAACACACACCTGGGTTCATCTGTATTTATTTACTCTAGACAGTATCTTGCTGTGTCGCCCAGGCTAACCTTCAACTTGGGATCACAGACATATTCCAGCATACCAACAAATCCCTACTGGATATGCACATGAGGATTCACTAATGTCCCATTTCTATTTTGTTCTGTGTCCTGTATGTCTACAGTCTGCTGGGATTGCCCACTCCCAGAAAGCAAGAGTGAGGAATGTGGACTGGGGTGGGTGTTGAGGGAACGTGAGGAGGCCAGGGGCAGGGAGCAGAGTTTTCCCATGGTGAGAAGAAGGCCCACATAGAGAATGAGGGAGGGAGAGATGCCAAGATCTGAGTTAGAGCAGAAGGAAGCTGAGCCCTGAATGGGAGCCTTGTGTGTGGCCCTGCGGTGCTGACTCACCAGGCTGAGGAGAGCGAAAACATGCTAGGGATGAAGAAGGGGCCTGTGTGTGCCCTGCCACCACCTCCAAACCACCCTGCCACCCCAGATCAGGGGCTTCCTGAGGACACCATCTGCTCTGAGGTACAAACAGTCCTGGAAGGCTGTGATAGAGACGGGACAGGCGGGGGGTGGGGGGGAGCACACAGCGGTGTTAGGAGATGGGGGCCAATGCAAAAGGCTGTGTGAGAGAAAGCTTCAGACGGGGTTCAGAGGGAGAACGGGGGCCAGGAGGTGTCCCTTCCTTGGGCACAGGGAGGTGTGGCAAGTCAGAGACTGAGCAGGGAGGGGGCAGATGCTTATAGTCTCTGTGGCTTCCTGGCTCTCCCGAGGAGCAAGCCTGCCTTCTGAGTAAGTACTTCCCAGGGCTGAGGCCAGACAGAGAGGCCCAGCCTGGGAGCAAAAGCCATACCATGCTTCTCATTCCTACCCTCCCTTGGCTGTCAAACCTGTTCAGAGACACGAGGACAGGATTCTTGTGGCAATCTGGGTGGTGGGCAGCCTGAGGCTGAGGCAGACCTGGTAAGCAAGATCAAAGCCAAGCACTGTGGAGAAGCAGGTGAGAGGGGAGAGGGAGGTCCTTAGGGAGTAGCTAGAGCCAAGCTGGGGAACTGATGGTCCCAGGTCAGCCTAAAGCTGAGGCAGAAGTGGGGGTGGGGGGTGGGGACTGCGGACTGTGTGGGCTCTGCCATGGGCTGGCTGTGTGCACCTGACCTTTCTAGAACTCATTCCTATTTTTAATACAAGAGACCAACAACAGAGGTTCCTAAGTCTCTCTCATGATTCCATTGGGTGGACAAATTGCCCTTGCCTTTCTCCTCATTAAAACCCAGTTTTCTTGTGTCCTGTTCTCAGCTGAAGAGCTTACAAGAAAAAGAGCCACAGACTCAGACTTCAGAATATGACCGCAACTAGCAATGTCCTAACTCCCCACATTGCTGATTTTGCTTGTTTTCTGGTGCTGGGGATTTACTATCCCAGGGATTTCTTAAAGCTGAATGTGTTCTATCTTCGAGTTTCAGCCCTCTGACCTCTTTGGAAATGGTGGTGTGGCCAGTGGAAGGAAGGAGCCTTGAAAATCAAATGGATATGGGTTTGCATCCCAGCTGTAGGGATATGGATGCAGCTCAGTGGCGGAACGAGCACCTAGCATGTTGGCCCCTAGCACCACCCAAGCACAACACAGCACTTAGTACGCAATGGTTAGTGGCATTTCTCAACCAGGAGTAATTCCACCCCCACCCCCCACCGCCAAGACCTTGACTTGCAGCTGTGAATTTCCATCTCAGCCTGGCTCTGCTGTAGGACCTCTGGGCAATTAATTTGCTTCTTGGTTACTCTATCTGTTAGGTTGGGCGATCACTTTCATTAGCTACATAGATTAAAGGAAGTAACATAGTTGGCTACTGGACAAACATTCTCAAAACTATGTTCCCTCCCGGACAGGGCTTAATCAGGACCAGAAGGAAGATTGTGGGCTTGGCTAGAGATTAGCTGAGATTAGCTGGCTTGAGGCTAACCACATCCAGGAAGTGGAAAGGGAAGTGGAGCAGGGTGGCTAGAGGGAGACACGGAGGTGCTCTGTAATGTCCCAGAAAGGCCACAGCCTCGTGTGTCTTCCACGGTTGCAGTTTATTGGCTTTTGAACGTGCACTAAGACTCCAGCGCCTCATACATGCTAGGCCAAGCACTTTACCACCGAGCTATGCCCCCAGCCCTCACGTGGCTTTAAAGCTAGGACGACCCTTCTGAGTTCTCCCTATTTGGGACCAGGAGACAACAGTAAACGTGAGGCAGCACGGCTGTGACCCCATCACTTGGGGAGCTGAAGCAGGGAGATGGCTAGTTTGAGCAGAGTATGCATGTGTATACGGTATGAATGTACAGAGATTACACACACACACACACACACAGAGTCTTTGGAATGACTTGAGCGTAAGAGAAATGACCTTGGTCATTTTGTTTTGTTTTCCTTCCCTAGTAAATGCAGCTCCTGAGGGGCAACAGCCAAGCCAACATTCCCTGTACTTAGGCACCTGGGTAGGATATTACACTTACTCGTCACATCGAGTTAGTACAGCTCCAAGACCAGCCTGCCAGACTCAGTAGGTGGCTCCCCAGGGTGAGGCCTATCTTAAACACTTCAAGGGGCTGCTGAGCTGGCTCAGCAGTTAAGAATGCTCGCCACTCTTTCAGGGGACCTGAGTGCTGCACTCACATCAGGTGGCTCACAATGACCTGTATCTCCAGCTCCAGGGGACCCAACTCCCTCTATGGGCACCCTCACAGCTGTGACATGCACATCAAACAAAAATAAAAATCTTTAAAAATTTTCCCGAGGTGGTGGTGGCACACATCTTTAACCCCAGCACTCGGCAGAGACAGGTGGATCTCTGAGTTCCAGGCCAGTCTCGTCTACAGAGTGAGTTCCAGGACAGCCAGGGCTACACAGAGAAACCTTGTCTCAAAAAAACAAGAAAACAAAAATTCAGTTATTTCTCGTGGTGAGACGTTTCACAGGGATGGGGAGGAGCCGCAGACCTTCCCGACCCTTCCAGTCTCATCGATGTGAACAGTGGCACAGAAGGGCAGGCTTCCCTTTTCTATCTTCCGAGCCACTTGCAAGGTCCCAAGAGGGCTCATTTGATTCTTTACAAAGTCTATTTTTCATTGCTCTTATTTTGCTTAGAGATTTAGAGAGTAAGGAGGGGAATGGGCAAAGAGAACACTTCTGGGTGATGTAGTTTTGCAAACCACAGCCCTTTCTCACCTTCCCCTTTGCACAATCCCTACAAGTCACTGGACACTGCTGTGGACTTGAGTCTCTTAAACCAGTCCCAACCCTTGCAGAAACGACACACAGGTGCCTGCCATGCTTCCTCAAGTGAGACTGGGCTCTTGGGGCCGTTTACCACCATCTGTCCTCATCCTTGGATCAAGGCAGTGAAACCTAAACCAAACACGAGGAGACAGGCAGAAAGAACCCCAGTCCACTGCTCTGGAGACAGGAGACTTTGCTGGTCTCCTAGTTACCCCACCACACACAGACCTCTGAAGAACCGCAGAGCTTTGCTAGAGGACTGCACTAGAGGGAAGTCCTCCTACAGTACTAACAATAACCATATGCCTTGTATCTTTTCTGTTAAAGGCAGATGATCACCCCGTAGTCCAAACTGGCCTAGAACTCAAGATCCTTTTAGAATCAAGTCAATTTTGTGTGTGTGTTTCTTTCAGCTAAATTGAGAGTACCCTGAGGGCGGGTAACAGGTTTAAACTTGTGTCTTTAATAGCTACCTTGGTTTCTGGCTCTCTTTGGATCCTTAAGAAACCTGTTGTCTGAGGGAAGTTAATTAAGGCCTTTGTTTTTGTTTCCTTTATCTGGAAGTCTGCAGGCTCTGGCTAGGTCTGATAAGACACTAGAGTGGAGCCCAGCAGGGTTTTCTGACCTTGCTCACTCTGAATCATCCAGTTAGAGTCCCATCCTGGCCGACTCAATCAGCAGGGAGGCACCTGGGAACATGTCCGTTTCTTTTGTGATGAGGGTGATTGGTTTTGCTGAGACAGAATCTGCCATGTAGTCCACACCAGCTTTGAATTTGTGGCGATCCTCCTGCCCCAGTAAGGGTAACAGGCCACCTCAGGCTCATTTAGGAAGCAGGTCCTTCAGGAGCAAAACATTTTGATAAATATTACAAGGGGCTGTTTTGGGCTAGGCTCCTCAACCAGGTCCCAAGAGCCCAGATGAGTATCTAAAGCACTCACATTGCAGCTCACCATCAGGTTAACCTTATCTGACCTCCAGGGAAGCCGAGAGAGCAGCCCCAGCCTCAGTGTGTCTGAGCCTATGGGACTGGCTCTTGGCCTCAGGCAGGTTTGATTTTGTTTTGTCTTAGTCCCCCTTACGAGGGAAGTAACTTTGAAATGACCAAACTCCTCCTCGTCTCTCTCAACTTTGTAACCCCACAGTCTTTGCTCGGTTCTCTCCAACAACTTACTCTATTTTATGCTCAAGTCTACAACCACAAATGGGGCCAATGAAGATCTTTAAGCTGTAATTTTGAAGTTCTGGGGGGCATGGTGCTAGGCATCAGATCTAAGAGCTCATGCATAATAAACATACTGCCTGCTACTGAGCTACATCCCCAGGCCTTTTAAAATTTTTTTTTCTTTCCTTTCTTTTATTCATTCATTTTTTGTTTTTTGAAACAGGGTTTCTCTTTGTAGCAGACTGTCCTGGAACTCACTCTGTAGACCAGGCTGGCCTCGAACTCACTGAGATCCACCTGCCTCTGCCTCCTGAGTGCTGGACTAATGGCCACCACCGCCCAGCTCTTATTTAGTTTATGTGCATTGGTATTTTGTCTGCATTTATGTCTGTGTGAGGGTGTTGGGTTCCCTGGAACTGGACTTATGGACAGCTGTGAGTTGCCATGTGGGTGCTGGGAACTGAACTCACATCCTCTGGAAGAGCAGCCAGTGCTCTTAACTGCTAAGCCGTCTCTCCTGCACCCCCTCCGGCCCCTTTTAAGACAGGCTCTCGTTATGTAGCTGTGGTTGACCTGGAACTCACAGTGTAGACCAGCCCAGGCCTTTTGAGTTAACCCCAAACTCCTGGGATTGAGCAAGCACTACAATAAGCAGGTTTACTGAGCTATTACAGATGCTGGCAGGAAAATAAAGAACCAGGGTCTGGGAGAAGTTCCCACAGCCAGCAGCAGCAGCGCTCCAGAGCAATAGGAACAATCAGACCCAGGGCTGAGGATCCCTTGGAACTGGAGTTACAGGAAGATCTGGGCCTCTATAGGAGCAGTAAGCACTCATAATCATTTCTTTTCCAGACAAGTTCTCAAAAAGCCCAGGCTAGCCTCAAACTCCGTAAGTAGCTGAGGTGACCTGGAAGTCTGGATCCTTTTCATCTCCCAAGGGCTGGGCCTGCAGGTGTGTGCCATCATGCACAGAGTACTTGTATGAACAGTGTTTCCACTGAACCAGCACTGGCTGTTAAGAGGGTACAGATGATTATGTGAGGCAGGAAGACTTTGTGGGAAGGCAGTCCACAGATGACACTGTTGGTCCAAAAGTCTATGTAGAACAGGGTGTCACAGTCCTGGTGGTGACCCACGAGACTTTAACATAGAGAAGAAAGTTTGGAGGCCAGCCTAGTCTACACAGTGAACTCCAGGTCAGCTAAGTCTGTGTAGTGAGACCCTTTTTTCAGCCTGTTGAGGTTTTTGAGATTCTTTTTATGTGTACGAGTGTTTTGCCTGCATGTATGTGTGTAAGTATATGCATGCAGCGCCTGCTCAGGCCAGGAGAGGGCTTAAAGGCTTGTTAGCCACACTGTGGTTGCTTGGAATTGAACCCGAGTCCTTTGCTCTTAGTCACGAGCCATTTCTCCAGCCATGAGCTGGCGGAGTTTTAGAGTAACCTCTCCCCTTTCTCTTGGCCCATCGTCCTGCCTACCTGGTCATCACGTTCACCATGTCTAAGTTTTTCAGTCACAGGTCTGAGATCCTTGTTGTCACTTAGCCAAGAGTCTTTGAACAGACCTCTTGTCCTCAACTACCTCATCAGTTCACTACAGGTAATAGGATCACAGGAGGATCAGTAGAGTGGTATGCATGTCAAAGCATTATCACGGGGCTTGGTTCCCAAACAGGCACTCCTAACTCTCAGCATCACTGACATTCTGGCAAGACTTCCAGAAGCTAAGATGTCTCCTTACACATTGGGCAAGTAAGTTTCAAGGGAAGGATATGAAGCATTACATAACCAAAATTCGGTCCTCAGAGTACCCCAACAGTCATTTTTAGCAGGCTTCCCCGGTTACACACAAGCACAGTAAGACTGAGGAGCCTGTCCCAGCCTGCTTCCTCCTTTCAGTAATGATTTGTCCATTGACAGGTGAACAGATAGATGGAAAGGCTCAAATTTTCTCAGCTAGTTTCAGTATTAAAATTTAAAAATGACTCTCATGGAATACTGTTCACTGCCTGCCTCCGACTCACTGTTTTAGAAATGTATCTCATCTCACCCCAAAGCTGTGGATGGTACCCAGAGCCTAGCATGTGCAGGTAAGCATGCCACCAGAGTCACCCACCCCTAACCCAGAACCCCCTATTCTGAAGACAGCATCTCAAGACACTGGAAGTTGTGTTTCAAGGACTACCTATTCATCAGAGGCACTCTAAATTCTCTCTCTCTCTCTCTCACACACACACACAGACACACACACACACACACAAGGCAGCAGTCATGAGAAACTGGATATAGCTGATGTTTGTTGAATGGATCACTAATGAGCTTACTTAAGATACGTAAACATCCACACTGTTTGAACATCTTTTGTACATCAAAGGATTTTCAAGTACTTTCGTCTGGCTACAAGTTACAACTGCAGACATGGAGGAGCAGCAAAGGCCCGGACTAGTAAACTTTAAGGGAAGCATTAGTCATTTGTGAAATGAGAGGGCAGGACAAGATCAGGCATTAAAGCTGGAACACATGAGTCACTGGTGGCTTCTGGTCTGGTTCCAGTGAAACCATCAACCAAATTTTGCATATAGGCATTCCTATTTTTCTGGGAATACATATATAGTTTTTCTAAGATTTTCAAAGGGCCCAGAGCCCTAAAAGGATTGAAAAGTTATTAACTAACTGGTCTGGCAAGATATGCCCATGGGTATAATAGTGGCAAAAATGCTACAGTGATAACTACTGCTTTCTGATTGGATTAAGACCTGTCTCACAGGAGGAAATGCATGCAAGGTACTGTAAATCCGGCCAAGAACCCATGGCTGGGGGCGGGGGGGACGGATGACACACATGACAACTCATGGGCCCAAGGGGTGAACTTACTATTGTTTTGCTAAGTGGACAGAGTATCAACCTAATCTCTAAACATGGATATTCATATACACAGGTGAGTGTGGCTTTCAGTCCTTATCAGAGAAACTCACAGCTGGTGAAAGTACAGGAAATAAATCCAAGTGGAGTGCTCATCCACAAATGGGTCATCTGTATCACACTGTCTCCCAAGGTTGAGGGGACACCAGGAAAGATCCTAAGAGCCAGAGGTTAGGGCGGATGGGGACAAATCTGTCTTCCAGACATGACGTGCCCAATGCAATCATGAAGTTACAGTAGCTGTGGCTGTCTGCACAAGAGCAAGCCAATCCAGTATGGGCTGTCATGTTCCCACCCCAGCGGAGTAGTTAATGGTGGCTGATGGCTACTAGAGAAGGAGTGACAGTTTCTCTTAGGGGTGTGGCCTCTGGCAGGTAGACCACGCTCCAGTGGATGGCATATATGGATACATGCACACATGGATAGCATAAATTCGAACCAACAGGCCATTAAAAAAAAAAAAAGATGGGGTGAGTGGGGTGGATCTGGGAGTAGTTAGGGGCATGGCTGGGGTAAAGATATCAAAATACATCTTGCCCAGGACTTCCCTTCTGAAGCACAGGTGAGTGCCCTAGCTTGCCCCCGACCCCATCCCTGGGCACCAGCCACTCCGGGGAAGACCTGCCCAACTTGGGCCCAGGTTCTGGTCCCCGGGCAGGTGCCCTTCTACCACAACCGGGAAGGATCCCCTTCTCCAAGACCCCTGGCAGACCCTGCAGTCTCCACGCCCTGCCCCCACGCCCATCCGCCTGAGCCCCAAGCCTCTTCCTGAGACTTAGAGGCCAGGCCCCCCAGCTCCCATCTTGCCCAGGACTTCCCTTCTGAAGCACAGGTGAGTGCCCTAGCTTGCCCCAGACCCCATCCCTGGGCACCAGCCACTCCGGGGAAGACCTGCCCAACTTGGGCCCAGGTTCTGGTCCCCGGGCAGGTGCCCTTCTACCCCAACCGGGAAAAATCCCCTTCTCCAAGACCCCTGGCAGACCCTGCAGTCTCCACGCCCTGCCCCCACGCCCATCTGCCTGAGCCCCAAGCCTCTTCCTGAGACTTAGAGGCCGGCCCCCAGCTCCCATCTTGCCCAGGACTTCCCTTCTGAAGCACAGGTGAGTGCCCTAGCTTGCCCCCGACCCCATCCCTGGGCACCAGCCACTCCGGGGAAGACCTGCCCAACTTGGGCCCAGGTTCTGGTCCCCGGGCAGGTGCCCTTCTACCACAACCGGGAAGGATCCCCTTCTCCAAGACCCCTGGCAGACCCTGCAGTCTCCACGCCCTGCCCCCACGCCCATCTGCCTGAGCCCCAAGCCTCTTCCTGAGACTTAGAGGCCAGGCCCCCCAGCTCCCATCTTGCCCAGGACTTCCCTTCTGAAGCACAGGTGAGTGCCCTAGCTTGCCCCAGACCCCATCCCTGGGCACCAGCCACTCCGGGGAAGACCTGCCCAACTTGGGCCCAGGTTCTGGTCCCCGGGCAGGTGCCCTTCTACCACAACCGGGAAGGATCCCCTTCTCCAAGACCCCTGGCAGACCCTGCAGTCTCCACGCCCTGCCCCCACGCCCATCTGCCTGAGCCCCAAGCCTCTTCCTGAGACTTAGAGGCCAGGCCCCCCAGCTCCCATCTTGCCCAGGACTTCCCTTCTGAAGCACAGGTGAGTGCCCTAGCTTGCCCCCGACCCCATCCCTGGGCACCAGCAACTCCAGGGAAGACCTGCCCAACTTGGCCCCAGGTTCTGGTCCCTGGGCAGGTGCCCTTCTAGCCCCACCGGGAAGGATCTCCTTCTCCAAGACCCCTGGCAGACCCTGCAGTCTCCACGCCCTGCCCCCACGCCCATCCGCCTGAGCCCCAAGCCTCTTCTTGAGACTTAGAGGCTGGCCCCCAGCTCCCATCTTGCCGTGGATTTCCCATCTGGAGGAGAGAGAGAGAGAGAGAGAGAGAGAGAGAGAGAGAGAGAGAGAGAGAGGAGAGAGAGAGAGAGAGAGAGAGAGAGAGAGGAGAGCACCCCATCCTCCCCCGGACTTCCCTTCTGAACAAGAGCTTCCATCCTGTCCCGGACTACCAATTTGGACAAGGAGAGCTCCCATCTGGACAAGAGAGAGAGACTTCCTGAATCTGTCAGCTCTGAACCAAGGGTGCGAATAAGGAACGAACCACAAGGAGATGGGCAGACGTCAAGGCAGAAACACATACAACAAAATGAATAGTAATACACCATCACCAGGCCCTAGCCCTCCTCCAACACCTAGACCTGAACATCAGAAATTGGAAGAAGCAGAGAAAATAGCCTTATGAATGTCATCATGAAGAAGCTAGAGGCTCGTGTAGAGGAAAAGACAAAAAAATGTGAAGAACGCTGTAAACAACTAGAGGAAAGGGAAACAAATTAGAAGAAATCAATAAAGTCCCTGGAAGAGAACAATAAAATACTGAAAGAAAATCAAGAAGAAAATCAATGAAACAAATGAAGGAAACAGTCCAAGACCTGAAAAGGGAAAATAGAAAAAATGAAGAAGACACAAACAGAGGGAATGCTGGAAATAGAAAATCTGAGAAAACGATTGGGAAACTTCAGATCGCAAGTATAATCAACAGAATGCAAGAGATGGAAGAGAGGATCTCTAGCGTTGAAGATACAATAGAAGGAAATGGATTCATCAGTCAAAGAAAACACTAAAGTCAACAAAGTCATGAACCAAAATGTCCACAGAAATTTGGGACACCATGAAAAGACCAAACCTACGAATAATAGGGGTAGAAGAAGAGAAGAATACCAACTCAGGCACAGAAAATATATTCAACACGATCATAGAAGAAAACTTTCCCAACTTTAAAGAAGAAATGCCTATGAAGATACAGGAAGCCTATAGAACACCAAACAGACTAGACCCCCAAAAAAGTCCCCTCGCCACATAATAATTAAACAATTAAACGTACAGAATAAGAAAGAATATAAAGAGCAGCAAGGAAAAAAGGCCAAGTGACATATAAAGGCAAACCTATCAGAATAACACCCGATTTCCTCAATGGAGACTTTGAAAGCCAGAAGGTCCTGGACAGATGTAATGCAGACATTAAGAGACCATGGATGTCAGCCTAGACTAATATACCCAGCAAAACTTTCAATCGTCATAGATGGAGTGAACAAGGACATTCCATGACAAAGCCAGATTTAAACAATATTTATCCACAACCCCAGCCCTACAGAAAGCACTAGAAGGAAAATTCCAACCTAAGGAAGTCAGATACAACCTCGAAAACACAGGCAATAGATAAAGCCACAGCAGTAGACCCCAACGAAGAAAAGTACACACACATCACCACCAAAAAATAACAGGAATGAACAATCACTGGACATTAATATCCCTCAATATCAATGGACTTCATTCACCTATAAAAAGACATAGGCTTACAGAATGGATACGAAAGCAGGACCCATCTTTCTGCTGCATACAAGAAACACATCTCAAATTCAAAGATAGACACTACCTAAAAATAAAAGGCTGGGAAAAGACTTTCCAATCAAACGGTCTTAAGAAACAAGCGGGTTGTAGCCATCCTGATATCCAGCAAAATAGACTTCAAACTAAAATCAATCAAAAGAGATCAAGAAGGGCATTACATACTCATCACAGGAAAGATCCACCAAGATGAAGTCTCAATTCTGAACATTTATGCCCCAAACACAAGGGCACCCACATATGTAAAAGAAACATTATTAAAGCTTAAATCACATATAAAACCCCACACATTAATAGTGGGAGACCTCAACACCCACTTTCACCACTGGACAGATCCCCCAAATCGAAACTTAACAGAGAAATAAAGGACTTAATTGATGTCATGACTCAAATGGACTTAATCGACATCTACAGAACATTCCATCCTAACAAAAAAGAATATACCTTCTCAGCACCCCATGGAACCTTCTCTAAAATCGACCACATACTTGGTCACAAAGCAAATCTAAACAGATACAAAACAATTAGAATAACCTCCTGTGTTCTATCAGACCACCATGGTCTAAGTTGGATTTCAACAAACAACAAAAACTACAGAAAACCTACAATCTCATGGAAACTGAACAATACCCACCTGAATCACCAATGGGTTAAGGAAGAAATAAAGAAAGAAATTAAAGACTTCCTAGAGATCAACGAAAATGAAGACACCACATATCCAAACCTATGGGACACTATGAAAGCAGTACTAAGAGGGAAATTCATAGCACTAAACGCCCACATAAATAAGCTGGAGAAATCTCACACTAGTGACTTAACAGCACACCTGAAAGTTCTAGAACAGGAAGAAGCAAAGTCTCCCAGGAAAAATAGATGCCAGGAAATTATCAAAGTGAGAGCTGAAATCAATAAAATAGAAACAAAGAGAACAATACAAAAAATTAATGAAACAAAGAGTTGGTTCTTTGAGAAAATCAACAAGATAGACAAGCCCTTATCCAAACTAACCAAAAGACAGAGAGAGAGCATCCAAATCAACAAAATCAGAAATGAAAAGGGGGACATAACAACAGACATTGAGGAAATCCAGAGAATCATCAGGTCATACTTCAAAAACCTCTATTCCACAAAACTGGAAAACCTAAAAGAAATGGATAATTTTCTGGATAGGTACCACATACCTAAATTAAATCAAGACCAGATAAACTATTTAAATAGTCCAATAACCCCTAACGAAATAGAAACAGTCATTAAAAGTCTCCCAACCAAAAAAAGCCCAGGACCAGATGGTTTCAGTGCAGAATTCTACCAGATCTTCAAAGAAGAGTTAATACCAATACTCTCTAAATTGTTCCATACAATAGAAACAGAAGGAACATTACCAAACTCCTTCTATGAGGCTACAATTACCCTGATTCCCAAACCAAACAAGGATACAACAAAGAAAGAGAACTACAGACCGATCTCCCTCATGAACATTGATGCAAAAATACTCAATAAAATACTGGCAAACAGACTCCAAGACCACATCAAAACAATTATCCACCATGATCAAGTAGGATTCATTCCAGGGATGCAAGGATGGTTCAACATACGAAAGTCTGTCAATGTGATACACCATATAAACAAACTCAAAGAAAAAAACCACATGATCATCTCACTAGATGCTGAAAAGGCATTTGACAAAATCCAACACCCCTTCATGATAAAGGTCTTGGAGCGAACAGGAATACAGGGAACATACCTAAACATAATAAAGGCAATTTACAGCAAGCCAACAGCCAACACCAAATTAAATGGAGAGAAACTCAAAGCAATTCCACTAAAATCAGGAACGAGGCAAGGCTGTCCGCTCTCCCCATACTTATTCAATATAGTACTTGAAGTTCTAGCCAGAGCAATAAGACAACATAAGGAGATTAAGGGGATACAAATTGGAAAGGAAGAAGTCAAGCTTTCCCTATTTGCAGATGACATGATAGTATACTTGAGCAACCCCAAAGATTCCACCAAGGAACTGATACAGCTTATAAACACCTTCAGCAACATAGCAGGATACAAGATCAACTCCAAAAAATCAGTAGCCCTCCTATATACAATGGACAAAAAAGCAGAGAAGGAAATCAGAGATACATCACCCTTTACTATAGCCACAAATGACATAAAATACCTTGGGGTAATACTAACCAAGCAAGTGAAGGACCTATATGACAAGAACTTTAAGTCCCTGAAAAAAGAAATTGAAGAAGATGTCAGAAAATGGAAAGATCTCCCATGCTCATGGATAGGCAGAACTAACATAGTAAAAATGGCAATCTTACCAAAAGCAATCTACAGATTCAATGCAATCCCCATCAAAATACCAACACAATTCTTCACAGACCTGGAAAGAATAATACTCAACTTCATATGGAAAAACAAAAAACCCAGGATAGCCAAAAGAATCCTGTACAATAAAACAACCTCTGGAGGCATCACGATCCCTGACTTCAAGCTGTACTATAGAGCTACAGTAATAAAAACAGCTTGGTACTGGCATAAAAACCGACATGTGTACCAATGGAATCGAATTGAAGACCCTGATATTAATCCGCACACCTATGAACAAATAATTTTTGACAAAGAAGCCAAAAGTGCACAATGGAAAAAAGAAAGCATCTTCAACAAATGGTGCTGGCAAAACTGGATATCAACATGTAGAAGGCTGCAAATAGATCCATATCTATCACCGTGCACAAAACTTAAGTCCAAGTGGATCAAGGACCTCAACATAAATCCAGCTACTCTGAACCTGCTAGAAGAGAAAGTAGGAAGTAGTCTTGAACACATTGGCATAGGAGACCACTTTCTAAATAGAACACCAGTAGCACAGACACTGAGAGAAACAATCAATCAATGGGACCTCTTGAAACTGAGAAGCTTTTGTAGGGCAAAGGATACGGTCAACAAAGCAAAGCGACAGCCTACAGAATGGGAAAAGATCTTCACCAATCCCACATCTGACAGAGGACTGATATCCAGAATATATAAGGAACTCAAGAAATTAGACATCAAAATGCCCAACAGTCCAATTAAGAAATGGGCTATAGAACTAAACAGAGAATTCTCAACAGAGGAAACTCAAATGGCTGAAAGACATTTAAGGAATTGCTCAACATCCCTAATCATCAGGGAAATGCAAATCAAAACAACTCTGAGATACCACCTTACGCCTGTCAGAATGGCTAAGATCAAAAACACTGAAGACACCTTATGCTGGAGAGGATGTGGAGCTAGGGGAACTCTCCTCCACTGCTGGTGGGAATGCAAGCTTGTACAACCACTTTGGAAATCAATATGGCGATTTCTTAGAAAATTGGGAATCCATCTCCCCCAAGATCCAGCTATACCACTCTTGGGCATATACCCAAGGAATGCTCAACCACACCACAAGAGCACTTGTTCAGCTATGTTCATATCAGCGTTGTTTGTAATAGCCAGAACATGGAAACAACCTAGATGCCCTTCAACTGAAGAATGGATAAACAAAATGTGGTACATATACACAATGGAATACTACTCAGCAGAGAAAAACAATGACATCATGAGGTTTGCAGACAAATGGATGGATCTAGAAAAAATCATCCTGAGTGAGGTATCCCAGACTCAGAAAGACAAACATGGTATGTACTCACTCATAACAGGATACTAGATGTGGAACAAGGATGACTGGACTGCTACTCACATCACCAGGCAGGCTACCTGGAAAACAGGACCCCAAGAAAGACACAGGGATCGCCCAACGACAGAGAAATGGAATGAGATCTACATGAACAGCCTGGACAGGAGTGGGGGTAGTGAAGGGCGAGGGTCGAGGGAAAGAGAGCTTGGGTGAGTGGGAGATCCCAGCTGGATCAAAAACAGAGAGGGAGAACAAGGAATAGGAGACCATGGTAAATGAAGACCACATGAGAATAGGAAGAAACAAAGTGCTAGAGAGGCCCACAGAAATCCACAAAGATACCCCCACAACAGACTGCTGGCAATGGTCGAGAGACAATCCGAACTGACCTACTCTGGTGATGGGATGGCCAAACACCCTAATTGTCGTGCTAGAAACCTCATCCAACTACTGATGGATCTGGAGGCAGAGATCCATGACTAGGCCCCAGGTGGATCTCTGGGAGTCCAATTAGCGAGAATGAGGAGGGTTTATATGAGAGAGAATTGTTGAGACCAAGGTTGGATAAAGCACAGAGACAAATAGCCAAACAAACGGAAACACATGAAATATGAACCAATGGCTGAGGGGTCACCAACTAGATCAGGCCCTCTGAGTGGGTGAGACAGTTGATTGGCCTGATCTGTTTGGGAGGCATCCAGGCAGTGGGACCGGGTCCTGTGCTCATTGCATGAGTTGGCTGTTTGAAACCTGGGGCCTATGCAGGGTCCCTTGGCTCAGCATGGGAGGAGGGGACTGGACCTACCTGGACTGAGTCCACCAGGTTGATCTCAGTCTGTGGGGAAGGCTTTGCCCTGGAGGAGATTGGAATGGGGGGCGCGCTGGGGGGAAGGTGAGGGGGGCGGGAGGGGGAGAACAAGGGAATCTGTGGCTGATATGTAGAACTGAATTGTATTGCAAAATAAAAATTAAAAAAAAATAAAAAAAAAAAAAAAAAAAAAGATATCAAAATACATTATGTGCATGTATGAGATTCTCTCAAAATACATTATATGCATGTATGAGATTCTCAATGACTAAAAATATATTAAAAGTTATTAAGGACTAGATTATTGGTAAATTATTGCCCTAGTTATACGCTTCATAAGATAACTAATGTCTAATTTTTTGTGAGGTTTTTTTTTTTTTTTTTTTTTTTGGTTTTTTGAGACAAGGTTTCTCTGTGTACAGAACCTACTTTGTAGACCAGGCTGGCTTTGAATTCACAGAGATCCACTTGCCTCTGCCTCTGTGCTGGGATTAAAGGCATGAGACGCCATGCTTGGCAATTTTTTGTGAGTTCTAACCTGGATGCATCTACTGAATCATTTGGTTTTTCAAACAGGATCATGTGCTCTTTACATCACCCACTCCCCTTCCCAATAAAACAGGCCCCGATTGCACAACACTGTTCGTTTTTATAGACAAAAGACTATTTTTTCTCCAGGTAGTATGATTTAATTTGTTTTAATGTAGTCTGCTATAAAAATGAAGACTTCTGCATGGTACATTTGGCTTTACAAATGTTAATAACTACTTAATGCATGTGTTACACCTTACACATCATTAGAATCTGTTGACCAATAACAGCTTTTCTGACATGGGTTAATACCCAAATTGTGAATCGTGGAACTTTTACTTAGCACACACACACACATACACACCCACACACAAAATCTACTGCAAACTTAAATACTAATCTATAATATCTAACTGAATTATTGGATCCATTTCAGGATTGTGCTTATTATCTCAGAAGATAGGCAACTAGCAAAAATACACATTTCTTTTGCATAACCCCACCCCCAAATTACACTGTAAAAGAAATATTGTTCAGTGCACCTCCTAAGAAATAAACTTCCTTATAGCATTTCTCTCTATATATATCTCTATCTTCAAACAGAGGAAGAGCACAATGCAACTTTTAAGATTACCATTTAAAGCAAGCGAGGTAAGAATGTGCTGGCACTGGAGTCTCTCCTGATTAGAAGGGTCAGTGTCTGACCATCACTGCTCCGTTTTGGCTCCGCAATAGGAATAAATTCAATGCTGGACCGCTTTGGGGAGTTTCACGTGCCTCCATTGTTTTTGGCAGACACCCTGGGACATCAGCAGCACTTTCATTTGTCATGCATTTACCTTAATCCTTCAGAAGATAAGCTGTAGAATCAACCGCGTACTCTGTGATGGATCTGCCCACCAATTTCCATTCCCTGCCTCTCGTCCACTGACTCAATGGGTTAATAAAAATATAATTAATAAGTTATTAACAACTAAATTTTAGGGAAGACTTTTTTCCCCCCAGCTTTATGCTTCTCAAAAAACCAACGTCTAACCCCTTATGCGTTATCTAACTGGGATGGGTCCACTGAATCCTTTGGCTTTTCAAACACACAATCAAGAGTTCCCTATACCACCTGGTCCCCTTTCCAGTAAAAGGTTCCAGCAGGTCAGGGGCTTCTGGATAGATGCTGGCTTGCAGAATATATGTAAAGACACCAAAGCCTTCCTCTCGCCCACTCTGGATACAAAACTGTACAACCAGTGTCCCGAGCTGGCCTGTCTAAGAGTTCTGCTTGCCAAGAGGGAGGCTGTTCTGTTCTGCGGACTTGGTCAGCTGGAGCTGGCACAGCGGAGAAGCCTGGAGGCTTCTATACACAGTCACTACAGGGAGACAGCAGAAGCTCTAGGGGAGGGGCTGCAGCTTGGGAGCTTACAAGCTACAGTCAGTGACAGCCATGTTGGTCTAATCAGCAGTGTTTAAAAGCATTTTGAATCAGTTCCTGGTGTTTTAAAAATGCAAATATTTTGAATGAGAATTTTCTTGTGGAAATTTGAATTACACGAAAGTCTGGAGAACTGGTAACCTTGGTCTGGAATTTTTGCATGGCAGCAACTGGGGCTTAAAGGGGTGGCTCTGTCACATGGGGCTGTGACACTGTGGTTTGCTACACCTCCCTCTACTCCGAACTAGTGGAGAGCACTTGAAGGAGTATGCAGTCTCACTCACATGACCACCAGGGTTAGCTGAGTTGTGCCTTTCTTTCTACGATGCTGACGGTTTGGGCTTCGTTTGGGATTGCTCCACTTCCTGGTGAAATGGATTCCTCTGTTGACTGGCTCCAAGCCACATGTAGTTGCTTTGGTAGGTAATCTTAACATGCGATTCTACTTGTCCTTTATGCTATACTGCAAACTCCAAAGATACAATCACACTAACATTTATGTGCTTAAGTGTGTGAATGTTGAACACATAAAGGGGCATGTATCTGTACAGATATATGTATACTTCCATTTGGACAAGAGTTAATTTGGTTCCACAGATACAAGTGCTGGCAGCATGGAGAATAAATGTAACAATTTGGTAAAACCTGTATAATTCTCACTTACAATATTACAAAGAGTGACTTAAGTTATTGCTTTTTGATTATAGAATAAAGAGCTCATTATGTCATTTCCTATTCAAGTAAAAGCAACCAGAGTCAGAAGTTCCCAACAGTCGATGCTTGAAGGTGGTTTGGAATGGAGATACTCTGTTCAAAAACTGATACAGGAAACTGAGGATGACTTAATTTTTCAAAAGTACAAGAAAATCAGCACCCCAACTACTTAGTGCTCGGGAGGGTTTCTTAAGGGCTTAATGAAGCGCAAAGCTCAGCTTGACAGAGAGTTCACGCCCCTTTAGAAGGATCCACTCCACTTATGCAAACCTCGGTTCAGAACACAAAGCTGGTATTAAACAGAGAGGATGAAAAGCAGTGTTGGTTTTTGACATTAGATTCAGAGGATCTCATTTTCTGCAATAAACGCTCTGTCTTTGTTTCTGCCGCAGAATCACATTCATGTGGCAGTCTTATTTCAGGCACTTTGAAAGCATGTTCATCTGGAATAAAAATCTGCATGAACTGATTCTGCATAAATAATTTGATGTGAGTGCTGAGTAATTCTAGCTCCCAGATTGACAGCAGCTCACCGCCAATTAGCTTTCTCCATCACAACATGCCGAGCTTGAGATGTCTGAGGTCCCCTTCTAGCTTAGTACAAAGAGGTGAGTCATAAAAATCCAAAGTACTCAGTTTCTACTTAAAAAAATACAAAAAGGTAAATACACTGAATGTATTATACAGATGGCTGTAGCTACTATCAAAATAAATAACATGATCTGACTCCAAGGTTTAACTCTGAGCTCTTGGACGAAATCTGATGGAATGTCAAACGTGGAGACTCACTCCTAAGGACTAGCTGCTGGTAGGCGAAAGTATCTCGACATCCTTGCCGTTGGCCACCACGGCACTGGGAGAGCAGTTGCTGGCAAGGTCTTCTGTGGCAGTCAAGGAGGATGTCTGGGAATGAGTTTTGGTCACTGGAGTGGTGGCAGATTGGGATGGGGTGAGGCCAGGTTTTTTGGGTGGGATTGGCGGAGGGTTGCCTCTCTCTGCTCTGGGGATGGTTGGGGACTTGATTCCTGGAGACAGGGGGCTCAGAGGGCTGGACACTTTCCCTGGAGTAGGTGAATGGCTGGTGTCACCTCTTGGGTTGGCAGTGTTGGCCAGATTTCGGTAGTCTGTACCGAAGGGAGAGCTGTTGGGAGAGACGGGCTTGATTGGCCCTTGGTTAGTGAATCTGGAGAGCACCTGTGTGACTGTGTTTCGGGCCAGCTGCTTGGCAGCAGAGTTATCTAGAAGGGTAGGAGACAGGTCTCTGGACGGAGGGCTCTGGAGACCACTGGCTTGCTGATCTTGATCTGCTTGGGACTGAAATCTGTGCCGAGCTGCGTGGAACCGCTGGTTGATTCCTACTTGGTAGGAAGACTGGTAGCCAGGGCTGCTGACTGATGACCCCAGGAGACGCTTCGTTAGAACCGGGGAAGAGCAGGGAGATGATGTCAGGGAGGAGGAGGCAGTGCTGCTGGGAGACAGTGAGCTGCCACTGGAAGGGAGGTGACTTGGCATCGCGACTGGAGTCTCGGTTCCTACCGGACACCCACCGTTCTCCGCTGGTTTCTCTCGTGGAGGCCCTTGGTTTTCTGTGCTGCTGCCTGAGGTCAACTCCCTGGTAGTTGGTATTTCTGGGTCACAGTGGCCATTGGCTTTTGCATATGAGTAAGTAGGAGTGGTGGGACCTGGAAGACCAGTGTCTGCCAGCTTGGCCAAGATGCTCCCGTGGCTTCTTTCCGTCTGAACACTCTCCGTTTGGCAGAAGACAGACACTAGCACGGGGGGCTCTGTGGCTGTACCTCTGGATGTGGTTCCTGGCTCCCTGCACTGCTCGCTGGTGCCGCTGTGCCGCTGGGCAGCCTCTAGGTCTCTCACAAGCTTCTTCCAGCTCTCCATCTCCTCCTTGAGGGCTCTGGTCCGGTTCTCCTCCCGGTTCAGCTTGGCTCTCAGCTGCTCCCTCTCGATATCAAACTCAGACAACTGCTTCTCCACCCGGGCCTCTGTCTGCAGGCCTCGCTTCCTCTCAGCTGCCAACTCTTCCTCCAGTTTACTCACCCGGCTCCTCTCCTTCTCCAGCTTCAGGCTCAGCTCGCCGGCCTTCTGGCCTTCCTCAGTCGCCTTGCCGGCGGCCTTCTTACACTCAAGCACCAGCATGGATGAGAGCTGCTTGTGGCGGGAGCGCTCCTCTTCCAACTGGCTAGACAGCTTCTTTTGTTCCTTTTCAAACTTTTTCACTTGGGACTTCTCAAATTCCAACTAGGGGGGAAAAAAAATGCCACCACACATGTTGATTAGAGCAGGAACACAAAGGGACGTACTGAAAATTATGATCAAATGCCCTCGCTGTCTGCTCTCTGGTGCACGGTCTTAGTATGTACGTCATGGTGTTTAGGTTAATTAGTATTTTTGAAGTATGAAAACATCCCACACAGAACTCCCCCCCACACACTATGATTTAATCTTTTCTTGATGACTTGGGAGGCATTTGAGTTCCTAACTGCCTGAGGGTGAACAGTGGGAATATGATGCACCATTGTGTTTTAGGTATGTGGAGAGAACATCGAATCAGCCAAAACAAATATCAAACACTATGTAAGCTAGATCTGGGGAGGGATGCCACTGAAAATCAAACCTAAAGTTCCAGCAGTCATTTTCTCTGATCTACAAGAAAACAAACAAACAAACAAAACAAAACAAACAAAAAAAACCCAAAAAACAAAAACAACAACAACAACAAAAAACCAAGCAGCTGCACTTAAATCCTCCTTTTGTTGCTGTTTTCATTAGAGAAGGTCTTACACTGAGACTCGCTTTGGACCTGAAACCCTCCTTCCATCCTTGGATCTACATAAATGTAGTTTGTCTAACATGATCACACGGACTCTGAATGAGAGGGAATAGGGTGAATAAACCCTTCTAATCAGGGATTTCCAAAACGAGAACATTAATGGATGGGGAAACCAATTTGGTAAGCCATGATCATATTTAAAAAAAAAATTAAAGACTGTGAATTCAAGGCTAGGCTGATCTACATAGTGAGACCATGCTGAAATTGAAAACACCACTGTATACTACAGGAATAAAGGGTTGTTTCATGTCCTGCAATCTTTGCTTCAGGCATACTGGATTGTGACAGGCCACACTGTTACTGTAGATGGTGCATGCAACAACAACAAAGCTTGAAAATCAGAGACGTCTGAAATATGTGCTATGGATGACAGTCCCACCGAGTGATCGGTTTGTTTTTAAAATTGTATGCACTTGTGGGTGTATGTGGGGGGCTATGTATGTACTATGTGGGTGTATGTGGGGGGCTATGTATGTACTATGTGGGTTTATGTGGGGGGCTATGTATGTACTATGTGGGTGTATGTGGGGGGCTATGTATGTACTATGTGGGTGTATGTGGGGGGCTATGTATGTACTATGTGGGTGTATGTGGGGGCTATGTATGTACTATGTGGGTGTACGTGGGGGGCTATGTATGCACTTGTGAGTGTATGTGGGGGGCTATGTATGCGCTTGTGGGTGTATGTGGGGGGCTATGTATGTACTATGTGGGTGTATGTGGGGGGCTATGTATGTACTATGTGGGTGTATGTGGGGGCTATGTATGTACTATGTGGGTGTATGTGGGGGGCTATGTATGCACTTGTGAGTGTATGTGGGGGGCTATGTATGCACTTGTGGGTGTATGTGGGGGGCTATGTATGTACTATGTGGGTGTATGTGGGGGGCTAT
This sequence comes from Peromyscus eremicus, assembly GCF_949786415.1. Classification (NCBI taxonomy): domain Eukaryota; kingdom Metazoa; phylum Chordata; class Mammalia; order Rodentia; family Cricetidae; genus Peromyscus; species Peromyscus eremicus. The sequence continues at coordinate 78,249,704 of NC_081421.1, forward strand.
GTATGTACTATGTGGGTGTATGTGGGGGGCTATGTATGTACTATGTGGGTGTATGTGGGGGGCTATGTATGCGCTTGTGGGTGTATGTGGGGGCTATGTATGTACTATGTGGGTGTATGTGGGGGCTATGTATGCACTTGTGGGTGTATGTGGGAGGCTATGTATGTACTATGTGGGTGTATGTGGGGGCTATGTATGTACTATGTGGGTGTATGTGAGTGCCGGTGTCACTGCAGACGAGGAGAGGGCAGCAGATCCCCCAGAGCTGGAGTTACAGGGAGTTGTGATCCACCTGATGTGGATGTGGGGAACCAAACTTGGGTCCTCTGCAAAAGCAGTGTGCTCTTAACCACTAAGCCATCTCTCCAACCCCGAGTAATCTATGTTTAAAAAGAGAAGACTTTGGAAATAGACACGACAAACACGAACACTCCACCTTCTTTTGGAAGACTTATGATGTAATTCTACACACTGACAATGAATAAGAAATGTCACTCCAGGCGAATGCCATCAAGACCTTTGTTCCTGAGTTACCTGTTGTGTCAGTCTCTCCCTCTCCTTCTCCAGCATGTAGGTGACATCATCTCCTTCAGCGGTGTCCTGAGCATGCCTCTGTCGTTCTTCTTCAAGGTCAAGGATCACCTGGAAAGGATTTTAAAACATTTACTTTCAAATATCAAGCAATCACATTTATACCACCCAACACTTGAGGGTTCCAGATTAAATAAACAAACAAATGAAATCCAGCCGGGGCTGTCAAGGAGCATGCTGTCTAGCAGGGTGAAAGACACGGAAGTTATGTGCTAGAAAACAAGGTATTTACTTTGCTGAAGTATGTGCACAAGAATGCAAACAGAGACAAGAGAGCAACTAGGGAGCAGTTCAGAACGCAGAGGTCTGGGACATGACATGCAGTTCGGTATGACTAGGGACCTGCTGGGGGGGGGGGGGGTCAGGGTGTGTGTGTGTGTGTGTGTGTGTGTGTGTGTGTGTGTGTGTGTCCATACGAGGCTGAAGGGTTCCTCTCAAGGTGTCACTGGAGGCACCAAGATGGGAATTTGAAATGAAACATCTCAAATGGGACACCCTGTGCCTTTCTTAACTAATCATACATATTTTTTTTTTTTTTTTTTTTTTTTTTGGTTTTTCGAGACAGGGTTTCTCTGTGTAGCTTTGCGCCTTTTCCTGGAACTCACTTGGTAGCCCAGGCTGGCCTCGAACTCACAGAGATCCGCCTGGCTCTGCCTCCCGAGTGCTGGGATTAAAGGCGTGCGCCACCAACGCCCGGCTCATACATATTTTTGTATAACCAGATAAGATAGGAAAGACTACTACTTCATCCTACGTGCAGAAGGCTCAATTATTGGGATCCTAAGTGGTGATTTTTCACAAAGCTCTTAATGACTTGCCCATTTATCCTGGTGCTGAAGGATCCAAACCAGTTTCAAGGAATTTTGCCCAAACCACACAATATTCCTCAGCAGCTTCTGCTTCAGAGGTGGCTCAGGCCAGACTTCCAGGTCACAGCACTGTCAGCCACCTCAACGGCCATTTCTCATAACTTTGTCTCATCAAAATTTTTAGGAATGAAGAAAGAAAATTTTCAGTGACACAAAACCATACTTTAAAAATTAAAAATGAAAAACCAAGTATGGTGGCACATGCCTATAATCTCAGTACTCAGAAGGCAGAGACAGGAGGATCTCTATGACTGTGAAGTCAGCCTGGTCTATAGAGTGAGTTCCAAGGCAGCTAGAGCTGTAGAGGGAGATCTGGCCTCAAAAATAAATAATTTAAAATTAAAATGAAAACATAGTAGCTTTTGAGCTTAAAAAAAAATCTAGTTTTTAAATTTAATAGAAAGGCTTTTAGTTAATCTTTTTGGTAGCCATGTTTTACGTATTTTCTCTTTTGAGAGCCTTTTAAAATTACAGAAAGGAATAAAAAAAAAGTCTCAGAGATGAGAGGCTTTAGTAAGGGAGAAAGTTTTTAAAAATATTTTATTTATTTATGTGTGAGTGTGTGTGTGTGTGTGTGTGTGCACATGAGTGTGGTTGCCCACGGAGGCCAGGAGCACTGGAGTCTATGGAGCTGGAGTCACAGGTGGGTGTGAGTAAATGAACTTGGGCCCTCTGGAAGAACCACCAGTGTTCTTCAGGCCCAGACAAGAAGTTTTGATAACATTCTGAAGTGGAAAACAGTTTGGGGAGAGGCAATCTTCAGTAAGGAGGAGGGAGCCATTTTACCCTGCAGGCTCCCAAAGAGCCGGAACCCGGGAGTGTAGCAGGTGCTTCAGGGAGGCTGGTTCAGAGTCTGAATCTTCAGAAGATTAGATAAGACCCTTCCTTAAACTAGGTACGGGAAGCACATAAGGCCAGTGCTTGGGAGGTAGAGATGAGAAGGTCATCTTCACCTAAGGGGCGAGTTCAAGCTTAGTAGGAACTACATGAACCCACAAATCCATGTTTGAAAATAACAAAGACAGAACTACCTGTGAGTGCTGGGGGCTGGGCAAGGGGAAGATGTGATCAAGGAACTCTCCTTCCATTACAAGCAGCGTAACAACAACATCTGCTGTTCAGCTCTTAATCTTCCGAGAGGTAAAGGGGTTAGTTAATAGCCACGCCACAGTGAAGGGTAGACACTGGGAATCTTCAGCAAATTCGGACTACAAGTAATAACCGATTTCTGGCAAAATTAGTGCTCTACATGGGTAACACACCCAAGAGCTGATAGGTACTTTGTTGGGCATGGTGATGCACACCTTCCCACATAGCAAAGGTCATCCTTGGTGATACAGTGAGAGCTTGAGGCCAGCCTAGGCTACATGAGAACCTGTCTCAAGAAACCAGGCAAACAAAACCGGTAAATTACTTGGTTTCAAAAAGTTAATGCTATTTACAACATTTTACACTGAAACAGTATACTAAGGAATTTTCAGTAATTTTTACTTTCTCCTCTCTCCAGTCCCTAGACACACAAACTGTTCTACACTTTCCATGACACCTTTGCTAATCAGCACAGCTCAATTACTTCCCATATGAAGTGGGAATAAGGCCTGCCCACCACTCAAGGATCTGGTGACGATTTTTTTAGTTCACATGAAAGTCCCAACTTAGGCCATATTTCAACACACTGCCAGGAATGTTCTAGATGACACATTCTAAGTTAGTCTCAGGCAACTTTTGGAATTAGACTAATAGTAGAAAAAATACATCTTCTATAAAAATGCATACACTTCTGATATTTTATGTATTTCAAGGGCCTTTGGGACATCTGTACCTACCCATGACTAACGACCTGTCTATGGTGATATTGTGTTCCCCAATATATCGTGCACTCTAATAAATTTATCTGGGGTCAGTGAACAGTACAGCCACTAGACAGACATAGAGGCCAGAAAATGGTGGCACTCACACCTTTAATCCTAGCCTTCTAGAGGCAGAGATCCATTTGGATCTCTGCGAGTTCAAAGCTACACTGGAAACAGCTAGGAACGGTGACTCATGCCTTTAATCCCAAGAAGTGGTGGCAGAAAGGAGAAAGGTATATAAGGCGTGAGGACCAGGAACTAGAGCCTGGTTAAGCTTTTATGCTTTTGAGCAGCAGTTCAGCTGAGATTCATTCTGGATGAGGACTCAGAGACTTCCAGTCTGAGGAAACAGGATCAGCTGAGGAACTGGCAAGGTGAGGTGGCTGTGGCTTGTTCTGTTTCTCTGATCTTCCAGTATTCACCCCAATACCCAGCTCCAGGTTTGATTTTATTAATAAGACCTTTTAAGATTCGTGCTACACCTGTCCTTTGGACTCAAAGAAGAGAAACAATGATGAGCAAGAACCCAGTTTGGGGGCAACTTATCAGATGTGGCTTTAGCCAAGAGCTCCAGTGGAGTAACCATGGGAACAAACTCATTGCTACTAAGTGTGCAGTTGCCGACCTCATTTTTCTGGTTAAAATGTCTCCTACAAAATGTTGTTAATGCCTAGCTTGTAGGTCCAAATCTGAACTGGTCGTTTTTTTAAAATGCAGATTCTTGCCAACAATCATCTGTAGGCCAAAACTGAGCAGTAAATGACAAGCTGAGAAACGAATATACACACAGCAGAATTCTAAGAAGAAGAGTGCAGGGGGCACAGGCTTGCCCTTCCTATTTAGGAGCTATCAGACAGAACCAGGGTGCCTGCCTCCTACCCCTATCCCAGTACAGGAAAAACTTAAAAGCAAGCCATCCTCGGAGCTGTTTGTGGTTCATAAGCATGCAATGAAACACGAAACTAGAATGAATGTAAACAATCTCCATGCTTGCATGGTTATAATCAGGTGGATTTATATTCTCTCTCTTCCCTAAATACCTGGTAATCTCTTTATTTATCACTTAAGTAAGCAAACAGAGAACACTCTGTTCGACTACAAGCTTGGTTAAACACTAGCTGGTTGCCAAAGTTCGGAAGATTGAGATCTGGGGGAAAAAAATGCACCAAGTGTTCTGGAGTGACATACCAAGAAGGAATGTCTTCTTCAGCAATGTCTGGCCCAATTCCTGAACTGAACCTGTGTGATAGTCTGTACTCCCTCTGTGCTCCCCCGGCCCCTCTGTAACTGAGGACCTTTTGATACCTATCAAGTCCCCTGCCCCCTCAGATTCCTGTGAACACTGGTAGCTGACAGGACAGGAGGCATCCTTTCCGGATTTCCGAAGCGCACCTGCCTATGGGCGAGCCTACCTTCCGGTGCCTGCTCTCGGCAGCAGCCAGCTGGGACAGCATGCGCTCCTGCATGTTCTTGCATTGCTTCATCACCACCTTAAGGATAGAGAGGGGGTTTGTGCACACTGGCTGCTTCTCACTATCATTTTTTTCCTTTAGTGTTTCAAAATCTCTCTGGAGAGCCATGAGAGGGTCACTGATGTTATATTTTCCATAGCGTTCTTCAATGAAAGTATCTCTGTGTTGGGCCTGAGAATGAGGAAAAAAAAAAAAAAAAAAAAAAAGAACAAAACAAAACCATTAAAGCGAGGAATGTGCTACAACCAGTAGTTACAAATTAAATGTGGCAGCATTAGTGTAAATCTCACTACAAATCAGGTGGATCCACGAAAAGACGGGCAACTTCAGAAGGTGGGACAGTGTGATAATACGAACAAGCAAATGATTACAGGGAGCTGTTCTGGTATTAGACATTGTCCAAAGCAGGTAGGGCCATATTAACTTGGGTACTTTTATAGCCCTATAAAGTAGGGCTAATCATCTCCATTTGCAGATGGGCAAACCATTACAAAGAGGCTAGTCACTCAGCTAGCCAGCTGTCAGAACTGGGACTTAAACCTAAACCCAGCTGGTCTGGCTCCAAGGTCTCTGTCTTGAAGCAACAGGCTCACTGCCTCGCATATCTATGTCACTCTCAGGTTTATCTCATCTTTCTTCTGTTAAGATATTAAGCATCAGCCGGGTGGTGGTGGTGGCAGCGGCAGCAGCGCACGCCTGTAATCCCAGCACTCGGGAAGCAGAGGCAGGCGGATCTTTGTGAGTTCAAGGCCAGCCTGGTCTACAGAGCTAGTCCAGGACAGGCTCCAAAGCTACAGAGAAACCCTGTCTCCAAAAATCAAAAATCAAAAAAAAAAAAAAAAAAAAAAGATATCAAGCATGGTGACTTTATGAGTTTATATCCTTAGAGACAAACAAGGTGCCAGCAGGGCAGGCAGGCAAAGGATGCAAGTATGGACGTAGGAGAATCCAGGACTTCTTATGATCTGTACAGAGAGAACTTGACTCCACTGTTGATGGGACAAGAAGGGGGAGGCACGCACAACCACAGCCCAAGACAGAAATCCCTTCTGCCTGCCGCCAAATTCTACCCTCTTCAATCTCCGATCGGTCTCCACTTTCCTCAGTCTTTTCTGTTCCCCTCGGCAGGCAGACATCGAAAATCAACAAATGCTTAGAAGATACTTCAGTTTTCTTCCTGTGTTACCTCCGCTTGGGACAGCTTTAAGAATTACATGGAGCCGGGCGGTGGTGGCGCACGCCTTTAATCCCAGCACTCGGGAGGCAGAGGCAGGCGGATCTCTGTGAGTTTGAGGTCAGCCTGGACTACAGAGTGAGTTCCAGGAAAGGTGCAAAGCTACACAGAGAAACCCTGTCTCAGAAAACAAACAAACAAACAAACAAAAAAAAGAATTCATGGTATAAGCAACAAGTATTACATGTAGGTAAACAGGCATTAGCAGTTTCTATAGAGGCCAGGCATGGTGGCACACACTTTGAACTCCAGCACTCAGGAGGCAAAGACAGGTGGATCACTGTGAGTACGAGGCCAGGAAAGGCGCAAAGCTACACAGAGAAACCCTGTCTCGGAAAAACCAAAAAAAACAAAACAAAAAAAAAACAATGGACAACAGAAGCAACACCAAGCAAGCTGTTGAGAAACCAGAGGCTGAGTGGGGGTGACACAGCCTGAAATCCTGGCATCCCAGGCTGAGATGGGGAGATCCTGAACTGGAGGTCAGTTTGAGACAGCGAGACCCTGTCCAGAACAGACAAGCTGTACTGTCAGCACGTGACTGGAGTAGTTCGATGTATTTACACAGTAGAAGCAGAAATTTATTTAAATTGAAAATATTCTTTCTTGGGGCTGGAGAGATGGCTCAGAGGTTAAGAGCACTGGCTTAGTCCTGAGGTCCTGAGTTCAATTCCCAGCAACCACATGGTGGCTCACAACCATCTGTAATGAGATCTGGTGCCCTCTTCTGGTGTGTAGGCATACATGCAGACAGAACATTGTATAAATAATAAATAAATAAATCCTTAAAAAAAAAAAAAAAAGAAAGAAAATATTCTTTCTTTTTTAAAATCCCTGTGTGTACTGGTATATGGAAGTCCTTAGCTGGGGAGGAGGCTAGCCTTGAATTCTGGCTGGATTTACAAGCATGAGCCATCACACCAGGCCCCAAATTAAAGTTCTCCCCACCTTCTTTCCTTTTCTTTATTCTTCTTCTTTCCTCTCACCCTGAGGATTTAACCTAGGGTCTCCTATAGCCCCTGCCCTGGTCACACTTCCTCTAGCAACCATGGCTGCAGCATTTGTGTGGTAAATGGATGACTACCGTCACTGAGATTGGTTTTGGAGTGCAAAAGAAATAGGAGAAGTTGGAGTTTAAAAAAAAATTTTTGTTTTTGAATGACACCATGGAGAAAATGGGATGGGAGAAACTCCAGCTTCTCCTCTGGCCATGGAACAACTGGCGACCTTGACTTCAGTTCTGCTGAGAAGTTGTCTGTCAGGTCTGAGTATGTAGTTAACTAATCCTAAAAACATGACTTTAAAACCCACATAGTGATTATCCTGTGTAATTAATAAGCATCAGAGTCCCCAGTAATAGGAGCTTCTCTGGCGAGGCCTCGGCCTGAGAACAGCTGTCAGGCCGTCTGCCTTCTCTCCGAGTATTCAGAGTAATTCCACAGTCACCTGCAGTCATTACAATCCACACATGGCTTCACCTATAAACGAGAAGGAGCTGTGGACGGACTTCTAAAATGCTCTAGTCACACAGCAATTCTACCACAGCGCCAAACATAGAGATGGTCAAACTGAAGGCGTTTATTTATGATACCAAACACCGAAAAAAATATTTTTCAACCAACTACATGGGCTACATGTTTAACTGTAAATAACAGTAAGAAGCAAAACCAAATGCTAAAACTAAAACGATGAAAATAACTTTTATGGGCTATGTGCTGGTTATCTATTGCTGCATAACAAACAGCGCCCCCAAACTCAGCAGCTTAGATACTGCTCACTTTATCTCGCATGGCATCTGATGGTTAGGAATCTAGGCTGAGGGGTCAGCTGGCTGGTTCTAGATAAGGATCTTAAGAGGTTCTAATCACCTGACGCCATGGCGTAAGTGCCAGCTTCCCACAGTGTACAGCATGCAGGTGATCAAGACCAACCTTGGAACATTCCAGATGGGACCACACAGGGTATGAGTATCAGGAGGCGTGCTTACTCTCCAGTGAGCTGTGGCCCTTCAGAGTCTGGCCACAGGCAGGGGACGAGATATGCGGCCACTAACGTTACATTTCAGGGTAAAGTTTGAAGGCCCAAACTGTCAACATTGAGTTTAATGATATTTCAGCTATTAAGAATGTACATGAGGCCAGGCGGTGGTGGCGCACGCCTTTAATCCCAGCACTCGGGAGGCAGAGCCAGGCGGATCTCTGTGAGTTCGAGGCCAGCCTGGGCTACCAAGTGAGTCCCAGGAAAGGCGCAAAGCTACACAGAGAAACCCTGTCTCGAAAAAACAAACAAACAAACAAACAAACAAAAAGAATGTACATGAGTGCCTGGGTGTGATCTTGGGTTTGAGTTTTGGAGAAATTTAGTAATAAAGCTAAAAATCAATCAATGTTCTGTTTCAGCATTTTTGCTTTAAGTGACAATATAAACTTTCAGTGAACAGAAATTCCTACACTGTCAGAAAACACCCTGGCCTTTAATTTCAGAAAAGGAAAATAATTGGCTTGCTAGACAGACTGGATGACAGAGGTGTTATCAACAGACAGAACACACTAGCCATCTATTACTCATTTATTTTCTCTTCACAGGCGGGAGGAAACACATCACTAGAGAAAGCTTAAAATAACATCACAGAACAGCCTTGGAGCCGGCCATACTAAGTCTCCAAAGTCCCAGCTGTGTTATCACTGACTTCAAAGAGAAAGAGCCAGGCATTCAGACTAAGGCTGGCACACTCAGAGTTTCAAGCCAGCCTGAGCCACAAAGGCAGATTTTGTTCCAAGCACCCCCCAAGCCCAAGAAATAAAAGTAGTTTCCTCCTCTACCTTCTGCCGTTGTATGATGTGTGCAACGGCACAGGAGTACGCGTAGTCCAGTCTCTGGCAGGAAGTCAGTCCCTATATTCTTTGGACAAGAAGTGGTTCCCAAATCTAAGGAGTTAGTCAGGGATAGCTCAGTCGGCACAGCGCTTGACTAGCAGGCTTCAAATGAAGCCCCAGGCTCCATCTCCAGCGCAGCATGAAGCTGGGTGTGGTAGAGCATGTCTGCAGTCCCAGTACTTAGGAAGTGAAGGTGCTGGGTCAGAAATTCAAGGTCACGTCCAGCTAAAGAGCAAGTCTGGGACCAGCCTGGGCTACGAGAGACCTGGCCTTAAAATAAAGCAAAAACAAACTAACAACAAGCCTAGTGACCTCAATTTGATCCTTAGGACCCACATGGAAGGAGAGCCGACTCCTGCAAGTCATCCTCTGGCCCTACAAGAATGCTGTGGCATGTGCCACCCCCACCCCTCTAAAAAAAATATTTCAACTGCTTTTGAAGTAGGATGGACTTCAAACATCCCCTCAAAGCAATCTTCAGACACAGATATTTATAAAAGCAATTATTTACATAAGATAGACGACTATTTATTATTATTTGACTAAAGGGTTCTAAACTCTATTCAGGACTGAGAGTGGATTTAATCTAAATAGCTCTAAGTGTAGCTGCAAAGAACAGTGTCAACACCCAAATTCTAAAGTCTGTGAAAAGTTTTGATGAAACCAAAGGAAACCTGGAGTATGTCTGTCCTGACGTCAGATCCCTTCCCTCCAGGAATGTGGCTGACGTGAGTTCTATGTACTTTCTGACCTGGACCCATATGCTCACCTTTTTGATGTGGGGAAGAAAATGTATGGGAGTTCACCAGAAAAGAAAGAACAGATAAAGGGTAAATACTCCCGAACATAAATTAAGGATTTCAAGGTACACTGAAAAAAATACTTTGTTCTTTCCCACAAGTTTTATCTTCTCTCACTGAACTAGTTAGAGATTTCTCATTTATTCCCACTGCCACATGCCCACAGCCTCTCCCCTGACCACCTCTCATTAGAATAGGACATGTTCATGGAATAAAGGACCTCCTAGACAACCACCAACTACAACTCCAGTTCTTCATCTTTCTGCCACGTGATCGCACATCCCTTAAAACGCAGTGCAAGTCAATGGCTGCTTAACATCACACTTTAAAAACACACCGACCGCGGACTGGAGGAGAAAATCCAAGTGGCCAAGAAGCTTGAGTTAGGGCTCAGTGCAGGGCTGGAGAGATGACTCTGGGTACCAGTACTTCTGCACAAGCATGAAGACCTGCGGGTGGCCTCCCATGGCCCTGTACCCCCGGCACTGCGGGTGCTAGTGGGTGGAGGCAGGGGTCTCTGACGCTTGCTGACTGCCAGCTAACCCTAGGTTCAGGGAGAGATCCTGTCCTGGGGAATAAAGTGGAGGGTGCCAGAAAGACACCTGGTGCACCCACTCCCTGGTCCCCACATGTGTGCAGACACCACATAAACATACACATCCTGTTACCCACATCCCTGTTAAATCACAGAATGTTCTTAATCTCAGCAGAAGTTATCCCGTGCCCCTTTCCAGGCAGCAGGCTCCCTCCTCCAGGAACAACCCCTGTTCTGAAGTCGTTTACCACTTTAGTTTCGTCTGTTCTACAGCTTCATCTAAACAGCTGCACATACTACATTCTTTTGTATCTGGCCTTTTCTGTTCTCAGTATAATGAAGTTCACGCTCATCAGTGGCATGTCGGCAATTGGTACTTTTTAATCGTGTGTTGTATGCTGTGTGAATATACTGCATTTATTTATTCTCTTGACTGACATTTGATTCTACTAAGTTGGGTTCTTCTATGAATAAAGCTGCTATAGACCATCAAGTAAGAGCTATTTGTAGATGAAATGCTTTGTTTCTTTTGTAATTATAGCCAGTTACTTGTCTAAGTCTATGAGAATTTCCAGATTGGGTCTATCATTATTCCCCTCATCAGCACCATGGAAGCATTTAGATTTCACCGTTCCCAGCATCTGCTATTCTCAGGCCATGTTCCAGTAGGATCTCACTGTCCTGACTGGTATCTATTGAATTTAGCACCCCTGCCCCCTTGTGTTATTTGTATATGAGAAAGCATGCACTCATGCACACACACGTGTGAGTGCTCGTTCATATGCCAAACGGAGCTTGTGCAGAGGTCAGAGGACAACCTGCAGGAGTCAATTTTCTCTATCTTTCTACCATGTGGGTCCCAAGGATCGAACTGAGGTCATCAGGATTGACGACAAGCACCTTTATTCACTGAAGCCATTTTGCTGGACCCTCAAAGTCATTTTAACAGTGGCAGCAGGAACAGCAGGGATGCCAACATCCAAATGCTTAGTACCAGAAAGCAGCATGCTGAGTTTCCATATCTCTACCTAATCCTAACATTTCTCTTTTCTCTTCGCTCGAGTCAGGCCTGGGAACGTGGCTCAGGCTAGTCTAGAATGTGAGATCCTCCTGCCCTGGCCTCCTGAGTGCTGGGACTACAGGTGTGCACCACCATGTCCAGCACAATCTTCCTCTAAATTAGCCGTCACTACTGTCTCCGTTTCTTTTAGAAGCGGTGAAACAGTAGCATACAACTTCCTCACAGTCACGAAGCTAATGTGTAGTGAATAAGAAGAGAAAGTGGCACTGACCATGTCGGCTGCCATGCTGATGTTCCCCAGACCCTAGCAGGAAGGGGTTTCAACTGATTAGGCCCTAACTGGTGAGACAGGGGAGCTGAAAGTTTGCACAGCATAGAGCAAAGGCTGGGCTCATCTCCGCCCCTCCTCCCTGCCTAAAAACCAGAAGAGAAACCACTGCAGAGCACTGAGAGTAAGCAGTGCGGGTTATTTCAAGGACTTTCCTCCCGAGTTAGACTAGAAGTGGGTGTCCCCTATGTCACAAGGCAAATCTACTTTGTAGTAAGCCTCAGTCGTAAATGACACTGAACGGAATGAAGACTCTCGGAGGGCCGACTCCTGACTCTGTTTTCCAACAATTTACAGTAAAAGAAATATACAAATTCTAATACAAAAGGCATTATGATTTTATTTTAAACTAACAAATGTTACAAAAGCCTGCAAACTAAAGGAGGTTTGGTGGTAGATCAAATATATAATATACAAAAGAAAGAAACAAAAAACAGATAACCAAAATATTCTGGAGTCTGGGGACAGTTCCCAGAACACAAGCTTTGCATGCATTTATTGAGGACGTCACGTCTGCTGGGCAGAGCATATGCTGTGCTGTGGGCAGTGGCAGAGGAAGAGGATTTGAGCACGGGACACACGGTTCTCAGTCTTCAAGGAGATGAGGACAGACACAACATCAGCAAGGGGCAGCAGCCTCTGCCTATTCAATGTTTTCTAAACAGCATCGCTCATGTTTAGAGAACACCAGCTACGGTTTATTTGATCAGAATTTTCTAAGACACAGACTTTAAACTCATAAGGAATAGGAAGGAAAGGCCAACCCTGGAAGTGGGTGGGTTCTGCAGATAAATGGGACAATCAGGGACTTAATGAATCACAGGAAATATGGTAAGGTGGTGGTGATGGTGGGGAGGTACATGACCCCAAACTCCCTCTGGAGTGCTACACAGTGGGACTAACCCACAGACTCTGACACCTTAAGTTAATCCTATAAGCCTGAAAACCTTTCTACTAGAAATGTACTCAGGCTCTTTTACTCACTCACTGTGTATTGAAAAGTACAGGGCTCAGTGGGTGCAGGTACTTACAGCCAAGGCCAACACTGACAACCTGAGTTTGATCCTTGGGACCTGCATAGTGGAAGAGAAGAACCAACTCCCAGAAGTTGTCCTCTCCTCTGACCGCCTCACACCCGTGCTGGCCAGGCTGTGTGAGTACATGTACGTGATTTAGAAGTATTAGTTCAGACGAATTACATTACAGCCAGGTGTGGTGGCACACACACCTTTAATCCCAGCACTCAGGGGCCAGTGGTTTTCTGAGTTCCAGGCCAGCCAATGCTACATAGTGAGGCCCAGCTTCAAAATAAATAAATAAATAAATACAAATCACATTCCACTCATTTGACTCAGTCCGCCCTTCTCAGAGTCACCCAGCTAGAAGAGGATTCCTCCTCGGTCACATGCAGTGAGCTCCTTTTTCAGGGCTGGTGACTAAGTGTACCAAGCGTATGCCACCACTGAGCTACCACCACACGTGAGCTCCTTTTAAATATGTAAGTCTGAAGCTAAGGTTTTTATAAATGTTTTATTTTATTGTTGGTTATGTGTATGTGTCTTTGTATGCACACATGAATGCATGTTCAGGAGGCATATGATCCTCTGGAACTGGAGTTGCAGGCAGGTGGGAGCTGACTGCTGTGGGTGTTGGGAATTGAACTGGAGTCCTCTGGAAGAGCATATGTGTGCATCTTAATGGCTGAGCCATCTCTCCAGTCTGAAATCAGCCTGTACTAACTTTTTGTTTTAGATTTATTAGTCTGTATATGCATAAATTAAAAATAAGTTTAATAAAAAATTTAAAGGATGGTTAATTTGGAAAACAGAGAAAAGGAAGATGGTGAACATTTTTTCTAAAAGCCATAAAAACAAAAAAACCAAAACCAAAAACCTTGAAAAACAAAGTTGGGCATGGTGATGCATGTCTTTAATCCCAGCACTGGGGAGGCAGATGGATCTCTGTGAGTTTGAGGCTAGTCTGAACTATAGATTGAGTTCCAGGACAGCCAGAGCTACAAAGTGAGACCCTGTCTCAAACAGCAACCACCCCCCCCCACAACACCACCACCACCACCACCACCACACATACACACACACACAGAGTAAAACAAATCCCCAATAAAAATGAAGCCCACAGGAGAAATAGGGTAGGAAATGCATTCTGAAAGAAGTGTAATTCTGACAGATGCTCATAAAAGCCCTCAGTGGGACAGTCTGGGAAACATACTTTCTATTAAGTATCTAGGAGGTATGGACCAGCAACACTGCACTGTTTAATACTTAAGGCTCGAGTAACCTCAGTGGGAGAGAAAGAGCCTGCCTAGCATTTGTGAGGTCTTGGGTTCGATCTCACAGTGGGGTGGGGGTAAAGGGAAAGGACCTGCAGGCTTTGGATTTTCTTCTGATACAAACATCTCACTGTTATCCATTGGGGAATGCAGACAATTACACCTGACCTTGACTAGAAAGGATACCAAGACAAAACATTCACTGAAAATTAATATGGGGGTGGGGGTGGAGAGAAGACTCAACCCTAAGGTCACTGGATGCTCTTCAGAAATACCTGAGCTCTACTGCCAGCACCCAACCTTCCCGGGTAATGCATGCATATGGTGCACAGACATCCATGTAGGCAAAACACCCATACACATAAAATAAAACTATCTGTTATTTTAAAAATTAAAATAGGAAAATTGGTTTTATTACATGAATACATGTGGACAGAGGGGCACAGCCAGTCACTTGGTTTCCTTTATACAAATACGAAAGCAAACACAAAGCCATGACTTCCTGTCTGAAGAACAAGCTGTTCCCAGAGATGTAAATAATGTGACTGGATGAGTTATAACAGCGAGAGTTACTTTATTAGCTAAGTCTCTCTTCTAAACACATTAATAACTGGCATCTATTCTCGAGAACTGACAATATTCAAGTAAGACTCAACGGGTCTGAACTCATTTTTCATGTGACAAATACCTGTGAGTGCTTTAGAGGTTCTGGATACTGGGGGGCACAGTTGGAAGAGATTAAATAACAGCTCTCACGCCATGGAAGGGGGAGATTCACACACAAAACAGAAAGATCCTTGATATGTGCAATACTTATCAGAATTAACAAATTTCCACACTGCTATAATACTCAGTGAGGACAACCAGAAAAGAGAAATCACATAAGTGTATTCAGCTTTTTAAAAAATGTACTGGCATGCTCAGTGGTTAAGAGTACTTGCTATCGGTTCCCAGAAACACAATAAATAAATGTAAATTTATAAAATAAACAAACAACCCCTCCCTCAAACACAACCAACCATCAAAATAAAACAAAACCACCCCCAGAAAGTCTAAAGGGCAAAACACAACACTATTACAATACAGTCGTGAAATGTTCTACCACAGATTCTGAACACATACCATGGAAATCACAGAAAATAATTTTAAACATTTAAGAAGAATGTAGAAGGAAAAAATGATGTGGGGCTGAGCAGGATTAAGACAAGACTGTCAATGCCACCAAGGAAAGAGAAGTTTAAAAAGTGAGATGAGGGGCTGGAGAGACGGCTCAGTGGTTAAGAGTACTGGCTGCTCTTCCCAGCTCCCATATCGTGGCTCACAACTGTGGTGATATTGTGTTCCCCAATATATTGTGCACCCTAATAAACTTACCTGGGGTCAGAGGACAGAACAGCCACTAGATAGACATAGAGGCCAGAAAATGGTGGCACACACACGCCTTTAATCCTATCACTTGGGAGGCAGAGATCCATCTGGATCTCTGTGAGTTTAAAGCCACACTGGAAACAGCCAGGCATGGTGACTCATGCCTTTAATCCCAGGAAGTGATGGCAGAAAGCAGAAAGGTGTATAAGTTGTGAGGACCAGGAACTAGAGCTGGTTAAGCTTTTAGGCGTTTGAGCAGCAGTTCAGCTGAGATTCATTCTGGATGAGGACTCAGAGGCTTCCAGTCTGAGGAAACAGGATCAGCTGAGGAACTGGTGAGGTGAGGAAGCTGTGGCTTGTTCTGCTTCTCTGATCTTCTAGCATTCACCCCAATACCTGGCTCCAGGTTTGAATTCATTAATAAGACCTTTTAAGATTCTTGCTACACACAACTGTCTGTAACTCCAGTTCCAGGGGAATCTAGTGCTCTCTTCTGGCCTACACCAGCACTAGGAATGCACACACGACCTATACTCAGCAAAACACCCATATATAATGGCCTATAGTCTTAGGAATTGGGAAGCCGAGAGAGGCAGTCTGCTGTGTCTGATGCCTGTCAGCTACACACAGCAACACCCTGTCTCAAGAAACCACCAGCACCAGCACCAAAAGTAAGGTACTCAGGTAATCTAATTAGAAGTCATTAGGAGATGGAGGTTCAGGGGTAGAGTGTTTGCCTAAGTATTAGCTAGGTTCTGGGTCCGATCCTCAGCACAGAGAGGGGACATTAGAAGTTACGTGTACTTTCAGCAGGTGAAATTTAAGTCAAGCAATAGAGGTAAAAAGTAAGGAGAGATGCAAGAGTTGGGAGACAGAATGCAAATGATATTGAAATACCCGAGTGTGCAAATGACACTTAGATACTCAAGTGTGCAAATGACACTTTGAGATACCCGAGTGTGCAAATGACACTTAGATACTCGAGTGTGCAAATGACACTGAGATACCCGAGTGTGCAAATGACACTGAGATACCCGAGTGTGCAAATGACACTGAGATACCCGAGTGTGCAAATGACACTGAGATACCCGAGTGTGCAAATGACACTGAGATACCCGAGTGCACCAGAGGAGACGGGGACAGCAGGCGACTCAGAGCGAAGACAGTTACAAAGAGCCTTGTGTTTAAGAAAGAACAGAATGCAGAAATTGGTTCAGACGGCCCTTGAGTCTGGGGCAGGAAGTAATGTAAGGGAAGAAACTGGAGCACCAAGAGAAGGGAGGAAGTAAGGGATGAGTAAGCCACGAAGAAAGGGAAGAGAAGGGCTGGGTAAGATGTCCAGTTGGTGGAGTGCGTGCCCAGTATGCAGGCAGCCAAGCTCAAGGCCCAGCACCATGTAACTGGGTATGGTAATACACCTCTATATCCCAGCACTCCTAAAATTTTAACTGTATACATAAACTGAAGTCCTTCTTGAGTGCAACCCAATCTACTGTTCTCCAAAAGTCTGTGAGTTCTCCTCCTGGGCTAACTCATCTATCTTTCCTCTCTGAAAGTCTTCCTGAGTTCTCCTGGATTGCTTCTAAGAAACCACAATGTTTAGGTTTGTGTATGTTTAAAACCTACTGATGTAGCTATCTGCAAGGTCCTGCTATGTCTTTCCAATCACCGTCTTAAGAGATCTAAGTCAGTGTATAACTTAGTTTCCCCTCTTAACAATATTACAAGTCAGGCATGTGGGCACATGCCTAAAATGCCAGCCCTGGAGAGGCTGAGGCAGGGAGATTGCTAGGAGCTGAGGCCAGATTGGGGGTATGGGCTACACAGTGGACTCAAGGCCAGCTTGGCATGCACAGTGAGAACCCTACACTCAGGAATAATCCACAGTGAGGGGCACCAGGTTATGCAGCTTTACTTTATTGGTTTACAGTTTCAAGGTGCTATGTTAAACAGTGGGTGCATATGGAAGAACAGTACTCCCCTTCCCCGGACAGAGTTTCTCTGTGTAGCCTGGGCTGTCCCAGAACTCGGAGAGATCTGCTTGCCTCAACCTCCCGAATGCTGGGATCAAAGTGTGGGCCACTACCCAGTGAAAGATCAGTGTTGTAGGAGAGATCTTTCTTTTCTTTCTTTTTTAAGAAAAGATTTTAATGTTTCTATCCACGTGTACAAGTGTGCTCCTGCATGAGCATATACCACTCCTGTATGGGTGCCTGAAGTATCCAGAAGAAGGTGTTGGATCTCTGGGGCTGGAGTTACGACCGGCTGTTGCTGCCTGATGTTGGTGCAGGGGGCCTATCCCAGGTCCTCTGGAAGAACAGCAAGGACTCTTAACCTGAGCCATCTCTTTAGCCCCTATGAAAAGTTTCTAGCTTTTGTTTTTAAGAACATTTATTTATTTATTATTGTGTATATGGGTGTGAGTGTGGAGGTCAGGACAACTTTGTGGAGATGGTTTATTCCTTCCACCTTTACATGGGTTCTGAGACTTGAACTCAGGTCGGCAGACTTGTGACACTGGGCAGTAAGCACCTTTACTTGCTGAGAGTCATCTCCCAGTTTTCCATTTATTAAAATTCCCAATGCATTCTGTAAGCGTCTCCTTTCCACACAGACTATCAGCAGGCAGATAAGATGGCTTTCTCCTGTCCTAATTATTTCTACAACGGGCTCAATCAACACACTACATGACAGACCAGTTTTTATTTTAAACTAAAACTTCCATACTTTTCCTTGATTCTCTCTATAGGAGCAGCTAGAAATAACCTCTGATTAAACCTGACTCACGAGGCCAACACATGCCAGGAGACACAATGACAGGAAGTCAAAATAACAGGAATAAGCTGCTTCCTTTTTTATCTGTCTTAGTTTCAGGCTGAGTGACTGCAATACGCTCATCCGCAACTGCCTGAGAGGAGAACTGTTCTGGAAGGAAGTGACACTTCACAAGCAGAACCCCATCCCTTCCTCCCAGGCACAGGCCCCAGCTCCCATACACAGATCCCAGAGTCCACAGGACAATGTGTGCCGGATGAGAAAGGTCGCTGTTTTTCTGGCACCTGTAATTACTGCTCACACACTTAACGGCATGAATGACATGTAACAGAAAGCCGTCCACCAAACAGCTGACACTACATAATTACTTTTAAGAGCTAGCTGTTATAGACGAGGTTCAATGTTTTCATGAATAAAAGTCAGGTAATGATCACTTAAGAACACAAGCTTCTTGTTCTAAACACCCAGTTTATGAACATTCATCGATATGAACAGTCTTTCCCCTTCTTTTGGCTTTCTGCCAGGGCACCCCATTGGTATTTCTCCCTCACTGACTCAGCTTTCCCTGGGTGGGTGGTACAGGACTCCCACCACCTTCAGGGAAGCAATCCAAGGGAGAATGGGGAAGCTTGGGAGTTTCCACCAGTAACAATTTCTTTTTCTATGTTCATGGTTCTACATTTTCACATACTGCATTGTGGACAGGGTTCCATATAGCACACAAAGACTATTTTCCTTACTAGTTTGAAGGTACTCCACTCTGATTA
Source organism: Peromyscus eremicus (assembly GCF_949786415.1). Taxonomy (NCBI): domain Eukaryota; kingdom Metazoa; phylum Chordata; class Mammalia; order Rodentia; family Cricetidae; genus Peromyscus; species Peromyscus eremicus. The sequence goes on from NC_081421.1 coordinate 78,268,483, forward strand.
CATCATAATTTTCTTGTCCAGACCCCACTGTGAGATGCTAGGCTGTTTCTAGCACTTCCATTGCTATGAATTCTGCTCTACGAACAGCCTTACCTGCAACTTTACTCAGGAGGTTGAGGTGGGAGAAGGGTAAACTTCAGACAATCTGGGCTATACAGTGTCTCAAAGACTAAGGAAGAAACTACCGATGACATCTAAATACTCAATGGCATTTCAAAACTGAAGTGAGAGCCTGGTGTGGGTGCTGGAACTTGTAGCCAAGGCAGGACTTCCCTGAGTTCCAAGCCAACCTGAGCTACGTAAGTGTGTTCCAGGCCAGCCTGGGTTATAGGGTCTCATACAATAACAATGAAATTGAAGTGAATTAGGACACACCTGTTAGAACGGCTAAAATAAAAAAGGGGGCTGTACCAAATGCTGGAGAAGCTGTGGAGCCACTAAAACTCTTTAACACATGATGGGGACTATAAAACGGTTTATCACATTGAAAAACTACTTGGATAGTCTCTTAAAAATTAAACATGATACTTGGCATAGCAGCTAATAAAATCCCAGCACTTAAATTTGCGCTCTCTCTCAAAAGTAAATATATACCTATTTTTTAATACAATCTTTCCATTCCTAGGTATTTAACCAAAAGAACTAAAAGCATATATATGTCCAAACAAAGCCTTGCACAGGTAAATGTTCACAGTGGCTTTATTTATAATAACACAGAGCTAGAAATAATGTAGATACTAAGATGAATGGATAAAACAAACTATGATGTATATATACATATAGTGGAACATCACTCAGTCATAAAAGAAATCAACTATCAATACATAACAACAGCATAGCTAATAATCATATGCAGAGTAACCGGCTGCCCCCTAACTTATCTTTGTACCTATGGTTGGGGCATCTCAACTATCATCACAGAAGCCTCTTTTTGCAGTAAGTGGCAGTTAAAACAGAGACTAAGAGACTGAAATGCTCAGCTATGGAACATCTGTGGCACACTCCCTTCCCTCAAGGCTCAGAGAGCATGGACAAAGAGGGACTGCCAAGTCTGTAAGAGTCAGCAGTAGATGTGTGCAGAGAAACAGTCGTTGTTAGACATGACAGGGTACCCGTTACACACATGAACCCACAGTGACAGAGGCTGCATGCTTAAGACCCAGCTAAAACCCAAGTGTTGATGGGCGAGAGGCTCTTGGCAGCTGACGGCTGTTATGGGATATGGGGGAAGTCTGTTTTTCCCAGGGATGTGGCCTAGGCTCCAGGAGATGGTCCTGTGCCCATGTACATAGAGGCAGCACTATGTGGACTCAGTGGGCTTGAAAACAAAGTACATGGAGTTGAGAGGGAAGAGTGGCAGGGGGCAGATAAAGGGGGAACTGGAGGGAAGGGAATCAGGTGGATTTGATCAAAACACACCATCTACATATATAAAACTCTCAGACAATAAAAAAATCATGTAGCGTTGAAGAAGTTCACTCTTCCACAACTAAATCTGTATGATTCCATAAAACCATAATATAGCCAACATCTGGGGACAGAAAGTAGACCAGGCATTCAGGAGCAGGGGTAGGAAGGTTAGGCAGGGTGGATTAAAAAGGGCACAAAGAAGATCTTAGGGGTGATGGACATGTGTCCTTGTGACTGGAAATGGTCTCCAGAACACACTCAGGACTGCAACACTCTGGTAGAGACAGACAGATCTTGAGCTCAAGGCCAGCTTGGGCTGAATGGCAAGACTGTCTCAAAACACAAAAATATGGGAGGTGGTTGGGGGGGGGAGCTGTAATGTACAATCTGTTCCAAGCCACAAGGTCAACCTTAACCTTTGTCAGCTGTTTCAAAAGAAATACATTTGGAGCCAGGCGGCGGTGGTGGCGCACGCCTTTAATCCCAGCACTCGGGAGGCAGAGCCAGGCGGATCTCTGTGAGTTCGAGGCCAGCCTGGGCTACCAAGTGAGTCCCAGGAAAGGCGCAAAGCTACACAGAGAAACCCTGTCTCGAAAAACCAAAAATAAATAAATAAATACATACATTTGGTTATGAGGGTAGGGATGGAGTAATTCCAAACAAGCACTACTGGTAACAACAGTAAATGCCACTGAAAAGTATAAGCTCATATCTTCCTCAAAGAGGACAGCACCCCATCAGCACTGTTTGCTTTATGAACGTAATTCTGCCCTAAACCAATGAATTTTGTAGCTTAGATTGTAATGACAGTAACTATTGGTAAAGGAGTACATACCCTGCCTACCCTGTCTAGTCAGTCAGAGTCAATCAGTCTGTCTGTCTGTCTGTCTGTCTCTCAATTTATCCAGAAGAGAGCCATAATAACATTTGTGTTTGTGTGCACATGTGTGTGCTAAAGACTGATGGAAGATGTCTTCCTTTATTGTTTTCCGGGGTTTTTGTTTTGTTTTGTTTTTTGAGACAGATTGATTCTATGTGGATACAGCTAAGTGTGGCTCTGCATCAGAGGAAGACATGGGCATTGAATGTAGAATACATCAAGCACGGAAGAGAAAAAGCAAAGCATATGCTCTAAATTTGATTAGCGGTCAATTCTGTTTTCCAGGTTTTTAAATGGCTACTGATTGCAGTCCCTTGTCCTCCTCTGCAGCAGGCACTTTCTAGATCTGCATGGAATTACTGAACTGGGGCTTTCCTGCTGAATTGTGTAACTCCACCCCTGGCTTCTAAGCAATGTAATTTTCCTTTTACAATTGAGGGGATTCCTACAGTGTTCTCACTCAGGAAAATAAAAGCTTATGTGACTTTCATGAAGATTGTTTTTCCCTGACACATGCTTCTAAATAGAAAATCATGTTTATATAAGGTTCAATTGGGACCAAATACAGTATAAATGGCCTCTTTAACAACTGAAGTTCACCTACAGGAAGACTGGTTATTACATCATAGAAACACTGCCTTTCTGGTCTTATGCCAAACATGCTTTCGCTGCAACAGAGAGGGCAAGATGCCTTTTCTATGGGAAGGAGAAACACACTGCTTGGAGACTCTAAGAGCTGTAGTGCAATCTAGCATGTGGTAACAATTCCAGCCAGTGAATAAAGCTTTTACTGTCCCACCTCTATAGTGGGATTCATCTTTACAAACTGTAGGAACAAAACCTGCCAGTGTGACCTGATATTCACTGAGAAGCAACAGGTAGCCATATGGTTTTATATACAGAACAAAAACTTAAAAGTAGAAAAGGACACTGTCCTTCCCCTTTGAAAGCAAACAGAAAAGACCAATCAAAATTGTTTAAGAAAGACCAAGCTGGGCATTTCTAGAGCACAACTTTATTCCCAGTACTCGAGAGGCAAAAGGATCTTTTTGAGGCCTGAGGTCCAGGTCAACCAGGCTACATAGTTTGATCCTGTGTCAAAAGTGGGGATGGGAGGAAGTGGCCTGGAGAGATAAGAGATGGCCCAGAGGTTAACCTTGCAGAGGACCAGAGTTCGGTTCCCAGAACCTACTTCAAGCAGCACACAACAACCTGTAACTCCAGCTGGAAGGGATCCAATGCCTCTGGCCTCCCAGAGAATCTCTACTTGTTTGTATGTGCTCATGCATATGTGCATGCACACACACACACACACACACACACACACATTAAAAATAAAACAAATCCAAAAAAACCCCCAAACCCAAAAATCAAAGATAAAAGCCTTTTAACTCACTGAGTATGAATTAGAACTAATAATAAAAAGAAAGTCATTGTTAGTTCAGAAATTCCAACAGGTACCTGTTAAGCAAAATAGCTGTAAGACAATAACATCTGCTATTGTTACAGAACCCTAACAAACAAACAAACAAGCAAACAGACACTATCCACAAATTAAGTGAGATTTCACTTTAATGTAAAGAATCTGACATGAGGCTGGAGAGATGGCTAGGTGGTTAAGAGCATGGTGGTTCACAACTGTCTGTAACTCCAGTTTCAGGGAAGCTGGTTTCCTTCTCTGGTTCCCAGGCACCAGGTACACACACAGTGCACATACATCGTGAAGGAAAACACTAATACACATAACTGAAAGTGAAGTCAAAACAGCAGCAGCAAAGAGCCTTGGTGCGGACGGTGACTCTACCCCAGCTGTGAACAACTCTGCCTCAGTAGATGTCTGGAGACGCCTGTCTTGTGGCGGAACTCAACTGGATGGAGACTGAGCTCAGTTCTATCACCAACAGGCCACACACAGATTCAGTCTAACACTTGGCCCCGATTCTGAATGCCACCTGCTACCAAAACAACTCCGTTATAGAGCTCAGAGCTCCTGCTTCTCTGGTTCCTATCAACTTTTCAGACTATTCTTATAATACATAGAACTAGACATGTAGGAAAACCGTTAGGAAACACGCACAACAAACAGCCAAGTAGTCATCCTGTGGCAGAGAACAGAGAACAGTTTTACTAACTCCACACACATGCCTTGAAGTACTGTGGCAGTCTTAAGGCAACACATCACAACAACACAGTCATTTTATTTGCTCAACAAATATTTGGTGCTAGGGATGTGGCTTGATCATGTCCCTGAGTTAATCTTCAACAACAAAAATGACTACAGCAAATATTTACCAAGTATCTACATTAGGCTCGTCAGGCTTCGGGGAGAATGAACAGTGACACACACAGCAGGTGCCGCTCTGCGCCCTCTCGGGCCGGGGAAACTGTCAAAGCAAAACTCAGAGCACAGTCCGACTCTTCCCATTCCAGGCGTTCTCCTCCCACCCGGTCCAGCTCTGAGGGGATGATGGCAGACGATGGGGGAGGAACGCAGAGCAACAACGGGTACCAGTAGGGTTAAGAATGGGTTCAAACCTTCCGTGGGACTTTTCCTGTTCTTCTCATTACCAGGTCAGGACAAGGAATGGGAAGGTGTCCTGAGGCCAACCTAACTAGTAAAGTCAGTCTTTTAGTCAGCATCGAAAGGAAACTAGCATCACTCTAAACTAAGAATTACAGAAACGATGAGTTCAGATGTTTTAACTACACTTTGTGGTGAGTCCTGTCTTCAGCAGGCTCACCTTTCACCTGCTTTGGTTATTGCCCAGTGGCTTTGGGAGTATCATCTGCCTACATTCAAGCAGTATTCAAGTACACATTCAGAAGTCTCTTATCTAAACGTGTTATGACAGGAAGGGGAAGATCGCCGTGCAAGTGTAAAAAATTCCAACTTGAAAGGAGGCGCATCTGCTTGGAATTTTTAAGGCTCTGCAGTGTTCCCACAGATCATCTGTCTTCACTAACACACTTCTCCCAACCTCTGCACTGCAACAGATAACAAATTAAGTAACAAAATAACTTTCTTTATTTTTGAAACAAGATTTCTCTGTGTAGTTCTGGCTGCCCTAGAACTCACTTTGTAGACCAGGCTGGCCTCAAATGCAAGAGATCTGACTGCCTCTGCCTCCTGAGTGCTGGGATTAGAGGTGGGCACCACCACACTACCACATCTGGCCGAACAAAAGAATTTTTAATTGTGTTGGTGGCATAGATAGTTTTATGGAAGCCTTAATGTCCTGGACATTATACCCTGAACTCTGGTATATGAATACACATATACATACATATATATATATAAAATATATTTCTCATGAAGCAGATCTCAGCAGGTTCTCAAAGGAGTCAGCACTTAAAAACAGCCAAAACACACTAAAAGTACAAGGTTTAAAGTTTAGAAACTTAGCAGAGACTAAGGGGGCTATTTTGAGGGCAGAAAAGCTTCATTACTCTTCCCCCCTCTGTTTCTTGAGACAAGGTCTATACAGCCTTGGCTTACCTGTAAATTGCTATGTAGACCAGGCTAGCTTCAAACTCAGAGAGATCCCCCTGTCTCTGCCTCTCAAGCACTGGAATCAAAGGTGTGCGCCACCACCCTTGACTTAAAAATCTTGACACATAGGTGTGTGCCTAAAGCAACTAACTGTCACTATGTCCCACTGCCACGTCAGGAACTACACCAGTACCCACTTAAAAATACACTAGAGAACTGACTCACAATGTAGGCTCCCCAGTCAATCTCTCTACGTACCTTCAAGGCTTCTATGACAAGGTCCCTCGCCTCAAGTTCTCCTTCAAGAATACTGAACAATGTCAGGAGTTCAGGCTTGCTGAGTTTTTCCAGATTCATCCTGAAAGTCTTAAACAAAGACAACAATCAGTCTCCAGAAGAGGAGCGAGCTTGACCGGAGTGAAGGAAAGAAGGCAAGACAGATGTACAGTCCGACACCCTTAGGAGCTGCAATCCAAAACAACAACCAAGTTTTCTGATGCTAATCATAAACCGAGCAGGAAGAGAAAAATAAAATCCACTCTAAATTATTGATTCCATCACCAAGATCAATTATTCATTACCTTTTCCAGGCTGGTTTGCAACCTGGGTCTCAGAAAGGATCAGGAACTAATTTTGTCTGCTAGAAACTGAGGTAGAATTGGGTTCCACTAGGTACCATTTCACTAAAGAATTATTGGATCCCACAAAGATCCCGTTTTAGATAGCTCAACTTGAAAAGTGCACACACACAGACCATTCAGGCATCTCTCATTTGGCTGAAGTAAGGTTTAAGCAAAGGTAATACTTGCTGAGAGCGTAAGAGTAGGGATCACAATGTTTACCCATCATTCAGTAAAGCAGACCTAAAAACACAGCATATGGAAATAAGCACTTGTCTGTCTTCATATTCTAAAAAGATTTCAGTTTTCTTTTTAATTATGTATCTGTGTGCAGGTTTGTGCATGAAGACAGTGTCTACAGTGGCCAGAAGAGGGCACTGAATTCCTCTGGAGCTGGAGTTACAGGAGGTTGGGAACCACCTGATGTGGGTGCTTGGAACTAACCTTGGGTCCCCTACAAGAGCAGCAAGTGCTCTTAAGCACAGAGCCATCTCTCAGCCCCTTAGTTTATTTCTTTTTTGAGACTCTGCTGACCCATGAACATAAAGATCTTTCTATCTTCCAGAGTCTTCAATTATTCTTCAGTGCTCCACCATTTCCCCTGTAGAAATAGCTTACTTCCTGGTTCGGTCTATTCCTAGGCATTTTAGTTTTTACTTATTTTTTGAAGCTATTGTGAACAGGACTGCTTTCCTGAGTCGTTTGTCAGTGGCATACAGGAAATGTGCTGTTTTTCTATTGATTTTGTATTCTACTTTGCTCACCATGTTTACCAGTTATAAGAGGCGTTTTAGTGATTTGTTTAACAAGTTCACATTTCTACAAGGATCTGTTAAATGGTGTGGCACCAACTCAATCTACTGTCTTCGAATACACGCAGGCAGAAGGTGGTTTGTTCCATCACCTGTGAAGGGTCTCCCACCTGTGAATAATGCACAAGATTTTGTAGCTTCCACGGGAGTACAGATACTATTTTCCTTCTACTTTTTATTCCTAAACTGTAAACTGTCATAGTTTTTCTTCAGAGTGAAGGCAGTATGAGTTCATGTACTCTCCAGCAATTCCTCATTCTTCAATTTAAATGAGAGGGGCACTCAAAAAAGCTACTGACTCGTTCAGGGCCACCGCACTAAAGTGAAGGAGAACATGAACAGATGTGTACTTCAATTTGTCATCAGAGCATGTTCTAGCATGTAATTTTTTATACACAGTAACCTTTTACCACATAGTAAAATGTCCTTAGTGTAACCTCAGCTCTAAATGCTAACTTCTATTAGTGGATTTCCCACCTCTAGTGAATCCCACAGTAGCATTGAAGATTATGTCCTGTAAGTTATTGTGAAAACAAAACACAAAAGGAAATAATCCCAATTAGAAAACCATCAATAAACTTAATAAAGCTGTCTGTCAGTCCTGCCTTGAGCTATACAGGGCACGACAAAGAACACAAGCCTTTGCGGCCAGTGCCAGGACTACATCTTCCATCTGAATGCCTGCGAGACTTCCTCTCATGATGTATTTCAGGAAGATGGGGCTTTAGAAAGCTTGAAGACATCCAGAGCTGTTTCAAGGACTTCCTTCCTTCCTTGGTTGTTTTTTTTGAGACAGGATCTCACTCTGAAGTCCAGACTAGATTAGCCTTGAACACACAGCAGTCTTCCTGCCTCAGCCTCTCTAGTGCTGAGAGTGCCAGCATAAACTACCACACCTCAATCGACAACTTTAAGAAAAAAATTTAATCACTTATCTACTTATTTTGTGCAGGTGTAAGTGTGAGGAGGGCAATGTGTGTGCCATGGCGCATGTGGAGGTGAGACCACAACTTTCAGGAGTCCATTCTCTCCTTTAGTTTGGGTTCCAGGAATCGAACCTAGGTCATCAGGCTTGGGCAGCAAGTGATTTTATCCAATGAACCATCTCATTGGTCCTGTTTGAATAATTATTATTTTTTGACTTATGTACATCTGTGTGTATGTGCACCTGAGTGCAGGTGCCATTAAGGTCAGAAGAGAGCATCAAATCCCCTGAAGCTGGAGTTACATGTAGTTATGAGCCGGCCTACGTGATGCTGGGAACTGAACTCAGGTTCCTTGAAGGAGCAACAAGCACTCTTTTTTTTTTTTTTTTTTTTGCTGACCTTGAGCTCACAGAGATCGGCCTGCCTCTGCCTCCTGAATGTTGGAATTAAAGGCATGTACCATCACTCAACAAGCACTTAACCACTGAGCTATCTCCCAGCTCCCTACTGTAGTAATTAATAACTACGATTCTTTCGCTTTTTTTTTGTTGTTGTTGTTGTTGTTTTTTTCGAGACAGGGTTTCTCTGTGTAGTTTTGCGCCTTTCCTGGATCTCGCTCTGTAGACCAGGCTGGCCTCAAACTCACAGAGATCCGCCTGCCTCTGCCTCCCAGTGCTGGGATTAAAGGCGTGCGCCACCACCGCCCAGCTGATGCTGATTCTTTCATTTTCTGAAATAACTCTAAAGAAGGCATGGGAAAAGCTGCCCCTCTGCAGTCATGACCGCATCCAGAGGCCAGCATCCGGAGGGAAGCATGGTGAGGAATTCAACACCAGCTGAGTCAAGCTGGTTTCTTACTTTGACTTCCCTCATCGAGATCACAGGGCAGAAGGGATATCCTTTCATGCTCTTCCTCTCTCTTCCCATGATGCTAAACAGAATAATGGGCACATAGGAAAGGCACACCACAAATACCAATGAAGTAGAGTAAATCAACTGGCCATCTAAGCACCAAGGCAAGATGGCAGAAACAACGCTAAAAATCACTGTTCGTATTATTCTCTCTCTCTTTTTTTTTAAAGATTTATTACGTATACAGCATGTATCCCTGCAGGCCAGAAGAGGGCACCAGATCTCATTACAGATGGTTGTGAGCCACCATGTGGTTGCTCGGAATTGAACTCAGGACCTCTGGAAGAGCAGTCAGTGCTCTTAACCTCTGAGCCATCTCTCCAGCCCCTGTATTATTCTCTTTTCGTCACTATTTTTGGAGTCTTTAAACATTTTTGTTTAGAGGTTCAAAACTATGACCAAAAGCAGCAGCGTCATTCCAGTGAAACACCGTGGGCTACTGAGAATACAGACTGCCAGTCCTGGGGACAGGACAGACTAGATGGCCTTGAGAACCCAGATACTTAGCTGCCCTGTTTCTTAACAGGTAAAACAAAACAAATTAGGCTGGGCAGTGGTGGTGCACACCTTTAATCCCAGCACTCAGGAGGCAGAGCCAGGCAGAGCTGAGTTGGAGGACAGCCAGGTGTACAGAGTGAGTTCCAGGACAACCAGGGCTACACAGGGAAACCTTGTCTCAAAAAACCAAAACCACAACACAACAACAACAAACAACAAGTTAGGTGCTCTCCAAAGTCCTTCTTAGTTCCTTTCCAAGCCTAAGGACTGGAAGTGAAGCGCAGTGGTGGACTGTTAGTCCAGTAGGTACTGGGTTTTACCCCTACTACCACGGAAACAAAAACCAACACACAGCTGGGCGGTGGCAGCACATGCCTTTGATCCCAGCATTTGGGAGGCAGAGGTAGGCAGATCTTTGAGTTTGAGGTCAGCCTGGTCTACAGAGTAAGTTCTAGGACAACCAGAGCTACACAGAGAAACCTTGTCTTGAAAAACCAACCAAACAACAAAACAAATAAAAAATCCAACACACACATACCCTAGCTAAATCAGACTGTAAGTCTCTGACCTGCTATGATAATATACATCTCCATGAAAACATAAAAAAACTGCTATCATCTTCAGAGTCACTTAAATTATAAAGCAGTCTAGCCTACACAAGAAAAAAAAATCCTATTTTTTTTTTTTTTTAATCAATGACATAAAGAACGATACTCCTGGGGCTGGAAAGATAGCTCATTGGGTAAATTCCTTGCTGTGCAAGATAAAGACCCAAGTTCAACTCTCCAGCACCCATATAAAGAAGTGGGGCATGGCAGCAGGCACCTGTAACCCTAGTCAGTACTGGTGATGACGGAGACAGCAGATCCCTACAGCCCACTGATGAGCCAATCTAGCCAAGCAGGGAGCACTAGGTTCAGTGAGACACCTTGTCTCCAAAAACAAGGTGAAGAGCAATGGAGGAAGACATCCCATACTGTCCTTTGGTGTCTACACGTGCATGCACAGGAGCATGTACTGTCACACACATGCATCTATAACACACATACACACTGTAGTCTTACCTGTGTCTATAAATCACTTCTACACACAAATTCTAGTATCTGGAACATTTTATGAACACATATCAAATCATCTGGCTTATTGTTTCTAATGCAATACAAACAGTATACAAGATGGGAGAAGGGCCACAGCTGTGAAACTCAAGACCAGCATATTCCTTGCTTCATAAATACTAAAACTTAGCAATTCTTTGCTAGTCTATACATTGGGATCTAGTCTCAATACACATTATAATACTTCTTACAATAAAATCTTGTCTGCACTAGAGACCTCCAGACTGCATTATGATTTAGTGTGGCAGTGGTGTGTTTGTGGGTGGAGTGGGGGTGACACTGACCTGGTAATTGGTGGCTGCACTCGAGTCCTCCGGTACAAAGTCTTAGAGGTTTCCTTCAGTGAAAGTTTGAGAAAATTGACAGGTATCTAAAACGTCATCGGCATGGTGGAAAAGCGTCCAACTCTGCAAAACAAGAAGAAAGTCATTGTCCTTGTGACCACACTGTGAACAAAGTGATGCGCACCGTTAGTGCCAACTAGGACCCCAGCTGGTAAGGCCTGACAGCGTAGGCTGTTAACGACAAGAGCACGGCCAGTCCCTCGGCTGAAGCTGAATAATACATGAAGCGCTAGGGCTCTGACTTCCCTTTTGCAAGGGTAATTAGGGAGGGTGGGAGCTGCTGACCCTCCCCCTTTTCTTTTAACAGGGGCTTGCTACAGAGCCTCGGGCAGCCTCAAACTCAAATGATCCTCTTGCCTCAGCCTCCGAGATCCTGAAATCTCTTCTGACATCCAGTGCCATTTCAAGGACTAACTTCTCAAGGGCACTGGGCACTCAATTTCCCTGAACTGACAGGTCTGTCAGCATCAGACTCATGCACAATGCCACAATTCACTCAGAACATAATCACAACCAAAATGTTCCACTGCCAAATCTGAGTAAGGAAACATCTCATCTCACTTCCTGATAACCAAAGAAATCTGTGACCATTTCCACTGATTAAAAGGATGACCAAATACCGCCAATTTCTATTTTCCCACCATGTCTCCACATTAAACGCGGACTTATAAACAAATGTTTATAGTTCCCCAATAGTATTAATCTATAGTTAAAAAAGACACACACACACACACACACACACACACACCCCACAACATAAAAGAAGTGAAACTGAAAAGGACAAAAAGGGGGGCACCAGGAAAAGAGTGGGGCAAGAAAAGGGAGGGTAGGAGGACTGGGGGTAGGAATGGGGGGTCAGGGGTAGGGATGGGGGATCAAGGGTAGGGATGGGGGATAGTGGGTAGGGATGCGGGGTCGGGGGTAGAAAGGGGGAGGCCAGGGTAGGGATGGGGGGGTAGGGTGGTGGGTCCAGGGTAGGGAAGGGGGTTGAAGGGGTAGGGATGGGGGGTCCAGGGTAGGGATGGGGGTTGGGGAGCCAGGCTCAACATAACAATATATACAAGTATGAAAACCTGAAAATAATGAAATAAGAAAGCCCAAAAGGGAACAAGGAAAGGGGGCCTTTACTTTTATTCAGTTGATTTCAAGTTATTTACTGAGTCAACAGTTAAAACTCTGAACCTTCCCATTTAGGAGAGGAAGTGTGGGTCCATCACACAGTCAGAGTAGAGGACCAACACCATGCAGGCAAACCACTAAGTAAGCTATCCCAGCAATCTCTGCCAGCATACGGGCAGAATTATACAGCCAAGGGTTTCAAAGAGGGTTTTCTTAAGCCACACTCATTACCAGAATCATCCCTGCCAGGTTTGGGTATGCCAAGCCATACTGTAGGCGACCGACTCCTCTTTTCTAAGTGAGCTGTTACTTGTCACTGACACCATCCAGTAAGTGACTTTGAAAGACAGGATCATTCCAACCAGATGCCAGCTTATTCTTTCCAGTAGAACCCTTCGAGACCCAGTCTGCCCCAGAGTTTACACCCAGACACTCTGTCTAGGGAATGCTACAGTCTATAAATCTGAAAGAAAAACCACTTGTGGACAAGTTGTCGGGATGTATTCTCACTGCCAGCTGACAGTGTATTAAACTTCAGAGTTTTCTTAATAAAAACACATATAAACACATACAATAAAAATGTTACAAGTATTTCAATGCCCTGGAAAAATAGGCCCGCTTAGGCTAAGCACGAACGTTTTTTTACATTACGGTATGCGATTTCAAACAAGCTTGCTCAGCATACCATTTAGTCTGTCACAGGCCCCTTGCCACTTCCCCAGAGCTAACAGCAAGAGATTGTGAGTCTTCACTAACCGAACTCCTCTTTTTTTCCTTTTTATCCTTTCATCTGTCTTCTGAGGCAGTCTTACTATGTAACCCTGGCTGGCCTGGAACTCACTATACAGAGCAAGCTAGTCTTGAACTCAACAGATCTATCTGCCTCTGCCTCCCAAGTGCATGCAGCCCTCTTTTTCTTTTTGAAATAGGCTGGCTTTGAATGTGCTCTCTTGCCTCAACTCTTCAAGTAGTGAGATTAAGGTGTGTCCTACCATGTCTGGTCTAAATGTGACAATTATCAGAGGAGTTACAGGTATCAGGGAGGAGGGAGTGTAAGCACGCATGGGCTACACCCACTCGTCCACACCTCCAAAGGTATCAGGGAGGAGGGAGTGTAAGCACACATGGGCTACACCCACTCGTCCACACCCCCAGGCAGCACCTCCTTAACTGCTGATTTTGCCTGTGATCTGCTCGCTCTGTTCCCAACCTTCCCGTTCTGGTTCTGGTTCTGACCGCGCTTCCTGTTTCTTCTCCACAAAGCCTGTGCCCTGGAACTGAACTAACTCTGTAGGACAACAGGCCTGGCTGCCCTTTCACCAGGTGGTAGAAAAAGAAAACACCCCAAACGCTTCTACAGCCATGTAAGTAATAGGGCAGGGCGGGGCGGGGCATGGCAGGGCGTGGCGGAACACAGGTAAAATGTCTGCGCCTAGTATCTGGGTGTGCTGCATGGGAAGGTTTACTTTCTAAGTAGTTAGTAATAAGGAATATGGATTAAAAAACAAACAAACAACATTTTAGATGAGTCTTAGTTCTTGACAGGGTAACCTCAAAAATAAAACAATAGAAAAATCTAAAAAAAAAAAAAAACTCAAATTTTTAAAAATTCAGTTTATATACCTGGGCATGGCTGTGCATACCCATTATCCTACAAACCCAGTATACACCTAGGCACAGCTGTGCATACCCATCATCCTACAAACCCAGTATATACCTGGGCACAGCTGTGCATACCAATCATCCTATAAACCCAGTATACACCTGGGCATGGCTGTGTATACTCATCATCCTACAAACCCAGTATATACCTGGGCATGGCTGTGTATACTCATCATCCTACAAACCCAGTATACACCTAGGCATGGCTGTGCATACCCATCATCCTACAAACCCAGTATACACCTGGGCATGGCTGTGTATACTCATCATCCTACAAACCCAGTATATACCTGGGCATGGTTGTGCATACCCATCATCCTACAAACCCAGTATACTCCAGGGCATGGTTATGCATGCCCCTTATCCCGGCACTTGGGAGGTGGGAGGTAGGAAGATAAAAAATTCAAGGCCAGCCTGGACATAAATGCATAGTGGATTCAAGGCCTGCCTGGTTGGTTATATGAGACCTTTTCTAAAAACCCAAACCAAACCAGACCAAACCAAATGAATGAAAACCAATGTACATGAGACATTAAGAAAAAACAACACGAAACACTGTTTAAAGCTACTAAGCCTAAATACGGACACAGATGCACTGTTACAAAATGAGTCCAGAGGCCCCTTCTCAGGAGGTGGAAGTGCTGACATACTAGACTCTCTCAAAGGATTAAAATCTCTCCACCCCCGGCACTTCTGGGTTCAGAAGGGCTAGCCGTCTGTCCATCTGTCCATCTGGGGAAAGACAGTGACAATGCTCCAAATGGTCCCACCCTCTTTTGCCCCCCCCCTTTTTTTTCAGGATCTGGCCAGGAAAGGAGGCCATGTCAACAAGCTTTAACAAAATGATTTTCCGATTTGTTTTAAAAAGCAGTTTTTAGCCAAGAAAGCGAGTGCACACCTGTGTGTGACCCCAGAACTTGGGAGACTAAGGCAGAGGGAGCTCAGCAGAGGCTGGCTGTACCACACAGTAATACCTAGGGGGAGTCTCTTTTTACTACTACTATTAATCATAAAATCAAGGTACAAAATATAATCTCATTTTATAATATTAAGTAATAGTAACTTAGACTATTTCCAATCCTATAATATATGTTAATGCGCTGAGTCCTCACCCCAAATTCATGTTGAATCTTTTTTTTTTTTTTTTTTAATTAACCATCACAACATTTGAACTGTATTTTTTTTTTTTTTCTTTTTTCTTTTCAAGACAGGGTTTCACTGTGTAACAGTCCTGGCTGTCCTGGAACTCACTCTGTAGACCAGGCTGGCCTCGAACTCACAGAGATCCACCTGCCTCTGCCTCCCAAGTGCTGGGATTAAAGGCGTGCGCCGCCGCCGCCGCCGCCGCCGCCGCCGCCGCCGCCGCCGCCGCCATGTTGAATCTTAATTCCTAGCATTTCAGAACATGACTGCATCTGAAGACATAAGGCGTGCCCCCTCCGCGCCTTTCTCTTTTGGCAGTACTGAGGCCTGAACCCAGGGCCTTGAACTTGTCAGGCAAGTGCTCTACCACTGAGCTAACTCTCAGCCCCAGAGACTCTAAAGAGGCAACTAAGTTCAAATGAGGTCACCACACAACGTGCACAGAGTGAGAGACTTTGGAGTTCCCAGTCCTAAATGAGATGTCTATCAAACCTCTCCCTGCAAGGCTCAGGGATCTGTGTGAAAGAGGAGTTGGAAAGACTGTAAGAGCCAGAGGTGGGGAATGATTCCAAAGAAGCGAGTCATCCAGATCCAACAGGACCGATAAAGAAGTAATGAAAGACTATGAGAACACCCTCAAGACCTGCGCAGGTTCAAAGAGGACAAACTTTCAGCATGGAGAAAGGGAAGTGGACACAAGGTCCCATTTCTAACCTGTTGAGCTGTTTGCCATTGATACCTGATGGGGAAAAAGTGTATCAGTTTTCTCTAATGGAGTGTCACTGGCTATAATAGCCATACTCCAGGGTAAGTCCAGGAGTAGTTGGCCAATACAAAATGGACTTCATGGTTTTTTTGTGTGTGCTTTATTTTTGTTTTGATTTTCAGAGTTTTGTTTTGTTTAGAAAGGAGAATGAACATGAAGTTGCATGGAAGGGAGGTGGGGAGGCTCTGGGAATTGGGGGAGGGGAAATAGTAAGATCAAAATATATTGTATGAAAAAAAAACTTAATAAAAAAGGTCAATATAGAGCCGGGCAGTGGTGGTGCACGCCTTTAATCCCAGCACTTGGGAGGCAGAGGCAGGTGGATGTCTGAGTTTGAGGCCAGCCTGGGCTACAGAGTGAGTTCTAGGACAGGCTCCAAAACTACACAGAGAAAGCTTGTCTCAAAAAAAAAAACAAAAACAAAAAAAACCAAAAAACAAAACACACACACACACACACACACACACACACACACACACACACACACACACGGTCAATATAATCCTTACTCCAGTAAGACTGGTATCCTTATGAAAGAAAATTAGAATACAGACCCGTCAGGGAAAGGTGCAAGGCAGAAGGCAACCTGATCAGAACAGTGGCCTAAACTTTTAGCCAGTATGTGAGAAAACACGTTCTTTTTATTTAAACCAATATGTGTCACCAGTCTGTGGTGACACAATAGAACAATATACTAGCCGCTTTTTGTTTGTTTGTTTCCTATGTCCTGGTTGGCCTGGAACTTGTTAACGCAGAGTAGGCTGTCTTCTAACTTGCAACAACCTCGCTGCCTCTGCTTCCCAATGCTGGGGTTACAGATGTGTGCCACTGGGCCTGGCTCACTTTCTACTCTGAAAGTGCATTGGACAACCAGATCCGAGCCTTCCTCCTACCATGTGAGCTTGTACCATAGCACACCCTTTCTCAGACAGCTTTACCTTTTTTCCTGGCCATGTAATAAACAGCATTACAATAAAATGAATGGTTTGGGAAAATGTTTTAGAGATTGTACATTTCAGGACCCTCTGAATTATCCCTAAAGACTTCTGAATAACAAACGCCCTTAGGGAGAAGTCATGGTGTTGGGGGAATCAAGACATTTATTTATCTAACACTGAGGGTGTCTCTAGGGACCGAGCTCTGCAGTTATGCTAAAACACAAGGTCAGCATTAAGACACTGGCGTACTCCATTAAGGCAGATTCAAAGACACCAGACCTTCAAGGCTTATGCTTACTATGAAAATGCTTACTATGAGCCAGATAGTAGTGGCACACACCTTTGATCCCAACACTCGGGAGGCAGAGGCAAGAGGTTCTCTGAGAGTTCGAGGCCAGCCTGGTCTACAGAGCAAATTCCAGGACAGGCTCCAAAGGTACAGAGAAACCCTGTCTCGAAAAACCAAAAAAAAAAAAAACCAAAAAAAAAAAAACCAAAAAAAAAAAACCAAAAAAAAAAAAAAAGCAAACAAACGCTTACTATGAACCATGAAAACATTAATCACCACCACCTCAGCACTCTATAGCATAACTTTCAAAGAATTCAAATGAGAAATAATGAAAAAAGATAAGCATTTATTGAGCTAAAAATGACTGTGCACCAGACATTTCTAAGTACTTGACATATATTATCACAATCTTGGGTGACAGATGTCACACACCTCAATGATCACTGCAACCCCAGTTAAAATCGGCCAAGCTGAGGCACAGTGGCTGAAGAACTTGCTTAGAGTCTCATAGCTAGGATGTGGAAGAAATGGGATTTGCACCCAGTAAACCAAGAAAACCACTGTTCATGGCTGATCTCACTTTATCAGCCTTAGGTGATGGGATCTCAGAAATCTAATTCAGTCCCTCACTTTACAAACGAGGACTGAGCATATGGCACAGTTAGAGAGAACTGGGTCTAGCACTGAGCACTTAAAATTTGCATCTTATTTATTTATTTATTTATTTATTTATTTATTTATTTATTTATTTATTATTTGTTTGTGTGTGTACCATGGCATCTGTGTGGAGTTCAGAAGACAACCTGCCAGAGTTGGTTCTCTACCCATGTGGATCCCAGGACTGAACTCAGGTCATCAGGCTTGGGAGCAAATGTCCTTACCCATTGAGCCATCCTGCCGGACCCACTTACTCATTTCTAAAATCTGGGCTACCTTGCTGTTTCGGACACCACAATTAAGCTTTGCTTGGCTTGGTTCTGAGGGTCTTGTGTGTCTATCTGTGCATGTGTCTCTCTTACTATTTCTCTTACATGTTGTCAGCAAGATTACATGTGTACTGAAGAACAGCTCTCCGTAAACAAGCATCTCTCCCTCTCTCTGAGGACACCAAGACAAAGCTATTAAAAACAGGTTTTCTAATTAGGCATGACAGTGCATACCTGTAATCCCAGCACTCGGGAGGCTGAGAAATAAGATTCTACAAGTTCAAGGCAAAGCCAGGACTACATAGTAAGACCCAATTTCAAAAACAAAACAAAAGCCCAGGTCTGTCTACCTGGGTATCTGTTTACACCCTCTCACTATTCTCACCGACATAAGACCACACCAGAAGAATGACAGTTTCAGCTTATGGAGTGGGTGTGAACGAAAATTAGTAACATTAACAAAACATTTTTCATTGAAATTTTAAGAAAAGAAATATACCTTTAAACATCAGATTATGAGAAGTCTTATTTCTGTACTTGCTAGTTAGTTTAAATGAAAGCACAACAAGATTTAGCCTAACGTGTCTATTTTAACTACCAGAGTCCCCCAGAACTCTGTTCTTCTGACAAAACCAGAACAAGGGAACAGTGATTGTGTGGGTTGATTTCATTTTCAGTGAAATGCTTTCATGGGTCACAGTTCTTAAAGCTGCCTGAAAGGAAAACCCCTTCAGCGGCTGCAGCAGATGAAGTCACTGCTCCACAGGGATTGCAAAGACACCCCACCAGTCTGGAGGACGAATCACCACAGCCAAGGTGTCTGTGTCTTCGCCGTGCTCACAACCTCTTCCCTGAACTGCAAAAACCTCCCCCCAAGCCTCTAACAGAAGTCTAGTTTTAACAAGTTGCTGCCAGCTGAACATTATCAGCCAACAGCAATGTCTTCTGCTCCAGGTCCTTCGGGGGATCATTCTCATGGGTGACAGTGTGTTGTATTGGAAAGTGCATGGACTTTGGGGCCTGACAACTGGGTTTTCAAGCTGCCTCGGGTCCATTTAATACCTGAGCTGTAGGTCTTCATATATAAAATAGGATGATACACACTCTAGCAGAAGGCTGTGGGGACTCAATGAGCTAGTTAGTGCCTGTGACTGATCAGTTCTCACGCTGCATCACTGAAGGGCATCCATTCAAGTCCACCTACAAGGACGAGACGTTATCTTTTATTTATTTATTTTTTCAATGGAGCATCACTGTCTATCATTTACGTGTCTAATTTACAAGTCAAAATAAATTTATTTCTTCTTTAACCCAACTCAGAAGGTTGACCTGATCCAAGGAGGAGATGGCATCTCCAGTTCCCAAAAATGTCAGTTTAGGGGTATGTTCCACACAAGTCCAAGCGATGATGGTAGCGGCACAGTACTTGGGAACAGAGAAGGACACTCTTCTGCCTACACCAGTCCTGTGTGCCTTTGGCAATGTAAATGAAAGCAAAAGTGTGTCCCTGCTTCTAGTGAATTTTTACGGCTTTTAATCAAGTTACAACTTATAATGACTGAGAAATGGGGTTGCTAAAAATATCACAGCTAATTTTGCCATTAGACATGTAATAGAAGTGAACCCAGCTCTGAACTCAGGAGCAGTTATCCCATTCTATTTTTTTAATTCATCCATTTACACATCTGCTTAGTGTTTCACAAGATTCTGAACTCTGTAGACAGCTGTTCTGTCTGGTAGAAAAAAGGAGGAGGAAGCGGGAGGAATTTACTTACAGTAACTTGGAGACTGATTCCATTTAGGGAGGTTCATGGGGAAATAATCCAAACCCAGCAGAGGTTTAGAGACCAATGACAATGTGGTCAATAGAAACAGGGATGTTAGAACGGGAACTGGTTTTAGTGGGGAAATGATGACTGGGATATGAGACATGCTGAGTAAGAACCAAGCAGCCCCCCAAGAGGAACCTGTGGGAGTCAGCTAGTCCGCTGAGGGGCAAGGGCTTAGGAAGTGAACTCTCTTAAAGAAATCTATTCTGGTGTCTTTCGTCTAAAGATAAGGGGTAAGGCTGCCATACAGGACCAGATTTGTACCCTCACACACTAAGCCTGTTAAAAACAGACTATAGCCTGGCCTGGTGGCACAGACCCAGGATCCCAGCCACCCGGGAGTCTGAGACAGGAGGATCTCAATGTCAAGGACTGTCTGGACTACAGAATGAGTTCAAGCTTGGGCAATCATTTAGTGAGATTCAGTCTCAATTTAAAAAAAAAGGAAGAACAAAAAAAGAGGGGTGGGGACATAGCTCAGGGGCAGCGTGTTTGCCTAGCATGTGCAAGACCCTTCTCCTGGGCTGGGGTGATAAGACCTAGACTGGCTCTGCCTTCAGTGCCGCCGCAGCACCTGCCAACACAAAGGACTAGCTCGGAGAACCTAGCAGAGCCCGGCCTCCCGCACGCCCTTGTTAGCGCTCTTTCCTACCACTTCCCTACCATCTTTTCTATATCCTTCTTCCCTTCGGATCTTCAATCTCTATCGATCCCCCCCACACCCGAGTGTGAGTGTGTGTGTGTGTGTGTGTGTGTGTGTGTGTGTGTGCGTGTGTGTGTTTTGTTTGGATGTGTGCAGATGTGTCAACAGTCAGCAACAGGTCTCTCCTAAATTGCTCTCCACAGTATTTTTTGAGACAGTCCGTCACTGAACCTGGAACTTCCTGATTGGCAAGGCTGACTGGTCACAAGCCCCAGGGATCCTCTGGTCTCTGCTTCCCCAGTGTTGAGCTCACAGGCTTGCAGCTGCACTGGCTGGCTGTGAAGGTGCTGCAGATCAGAACGCTGCTCTTCAAGCTTATGCAATCAAGCACCTAACTGACGGAGCCAACTTCCCAGCCCCTTATGCCTTGTTAAAGCAATTTATCCTCCCTTTCCTTTCTGCCCTTCCCCCATCCCCCGGGCTCCACACAAGGTCTCATGCTTTTAAATGCCCACTAGGGCTCAGGCTCAGAGGCAGGAGTCTTTTTTTTTTTTTTTTTTTTTTTTTGACTGTAAACGTTATCATCTTGTGCTCACTAATTTTTCTTTCTAGTTTCTATTAAATTTACTGACAATTGTGAGTTATAATCTTTGTGGCTCTGACAGTTAAGATTACCTTTAACAACAGAAAGGCACATTTGGAGGGGAAGCTCTGGCTTTGCACTCGACACACCAAGTTTGGACGTACTTTTGAAGGTGGGGCCATAGTACTGCAGTCTTTACTTCAAGGATGTCTGAAGTCCTGTCTTCAATCCCCAGCCCCCTGCCCTTGCCATCCCCCACACCCATTCTCAATTCCCCATCCCTGTTTCCTTCCCATCCATCCTTGGTTGTTCCTAAAATCTTCCCTTATTTTTGGATTAACAGGGGAGGTAGCCTTCAAAAAAAGGGAAAAAATGCTTCAAGTCAAAATTATCATTGAAAATCTCTTAAATCTTATAGGAGATACAACCCATACAGTAAGCACAGCACCCACAAAACCATTCATAAAAGAGGCAGGACGGGAGCATTTAAGAAGTAGAGCTTACAGTGGACAACTCTTGACTAGGGCCTCCTGCCTTCCTTATACATGGGGAGGGGTATCTGCATGACATGATGGCATGATCTCAAAAACAAAAAATCATTGGCTCAGATTATAACCTGTGTAAACTGTTTTCCTCAATTTAGGAAGCTTAGCTATTTAGATTTATTTTATTTTATAATGTGTCTGAGTGTTTTGCCTGCAAGGACTAATATGCACCACCTGTGTGCCTGGTTCCAGCAGAGGTCAGAAGAGGGTGTCGGATTCTCTGGGACAGGAGCTAAGGATGGTTGTGAGCCTCCATGTGGGTGCTGGGACTGAAGCTGGGTCCTCTGCGAGAGCAACAAGTGCTCTTAACCACTGAGACTCTCTCTAGCCCAAATTATAGCTATTTACAGACAAATTTAAAACAAAACCAATGAATCAATACTATTTCACTTCTGCTTAAGTAGACTAATTAGTGTCTTTTTTCTTCTTTTTCTCCTCCTTTTTGGACTAAGGTGGTCTCAAAGGAGAGTCTCTCACCTCAGCCTCCAGAGTAGAATGGGGTGTACGTGTTGATTTTTTTAATGCACACGCCAAGTGCTAATGACAACAGTAGTATCTCTCAATGACTGTCTCCTATATGAGGTACCTTAGTAGGTTCACACAATCTTATAACTTGATGTGTGAACAGTCAGAGAGGGCTTTGAACTAAAGTTGGAACCTGATTTTCAGTCATCAACTGAAACATTCAGGAATTAAAAATAGCCTTTACAAGTAGGTTGGCAAGCCACTCCTGGGGGCCAACCCCACAGACCACTTTTCACAAACAATTTTCGCATCTAGAAATAATCTCTTCACCTCATACCACTAAACATCAATTCAATGGCAGCCTCTAAAAAACACCACGGAAAGCCAAGAATTCAAGTTCTGGTTAGCAAACTTACTGGCAGTGCTGTAGGTGGGATTCTGACTTGGCACAAATCCGTAACAAACTAGGGATACGGTGCTCACCAAGAGCAGTCTGAATGGTTACTGTTAGAAACTCAAGATGTCCTGTGCCCCGTTAACACATCTAGTGGTAAGTTAAAGCACAAACACTGAGGGTGGAGGTACAGCTCAGGGGGAAGGTTTGAAGTTCAAGCCCCAGCACAGGGTTATGAGAAAAGCACAAAAATCCATAAAAAGTCTACAACAAACAAACAAACAAACAAACAAACAAAACAACACAACACAACATAAAGGAGACCAGTTATCTTAGTTTGGGTTTCTATTAATATAATAAAACACAGCAACCAAAAGCAACTTGGGGAGGAAAGAGTTTATGTCATCTTACAACTCTCAGACTACACTCTATCACCGAGGAAAGTCAAGGCAGGAACTCAAGGCAGGAACCTGGACGGAGGTGCTGAGGCAGAGACCATACAGGAATGTTGCTTACTGGCTTGCTCAGCCTGCTTTCTTAGAGCACTCAGGACGCCACCCCAGCTCAGAGGTGGCACCACCCACAGTGAGCTGGGCCCCCTCACATCCATCATCAATCAAGAAAATGTCCTGCTGGGTGGTGGCCGCAGCGGCGGCAGCAGCAGCAGCGGCAGCGGCAGCGGCAGCGGCAGCGGCAGCGGCAGCGGCAGCGGCAGCGGCGCACGCCTTTAATCCCAGCACTTGGGAGGCAGAGCCAGGCGGATCTTTGTGAGTTCGAGGCCGACCTGGTCTACAGAGCGAGATCCAGGACAGGCACCAAAACTACACAGAGAAACCTTGTCTCAAAGAAAAAAAAAAAAAAAAAAAAAAAAAAAGAAAGAAAAAAAAAAGAAAATGTCCCACAGGCCAATCCGGTGGGAGCCTTTTCTCAACGGTGAGAAAAGAGCCTCTTCCCAGATGCCTCTTGCTTTGTGAGGGTGACATAAAATTCACCAGCACACTGGTGTCAAACCAAATACTCAGAGACTAAAAATAAAAAATAATCTACAGTTTCTAGTGTGCTCTCCAGAACTCACTTCATCCCCATTAAGTCAGATTCTTATACACATATAACTTTAAGATGACTACAATTGATCATGTTCATAAGGCTGGCTCAAACTTCATGACAGAAAAAAAAAAATAGAGTACCTAACCAGATATTTTCTCATAGGAAAGTCAGTATTTTAGTCACTTCAGATATTGCAATTGCCTATTGTATCAAATAAGGAAAAATCATATTTTTCATGAAGACAAGAAGGCAGATAGTTTTAAACTAACAAGATGTGCCATATTTTATCAGTTATCTGTCTAGTTTGATCCTTAAGTGAGAGCTTTAAACTGAATTTAGTGTTCATATTAGGCACTGTGGAAGCTACAAAGGGCAGGCTTTATGCCCTGAAAGAATCATTTAATGAAATCCACTAAACATACGCGCGCACACACTGTCTGTACATAACACTCTCCTCCACCTAACATGACCAAGAAGACACTGAAAAAAGGCTAGAGGAAAGAGTTCCACCAGAGTTGAACATGCTGTAATTCCAACACACAGGAGGTGGAAGCCACCCTGGGCTATATAGACACATAGCTTTCAGAAACATGGGGAGACCCAGTGCCCCACTCTCAAATTTAAAAGAACAGACCAAACCAAATCAAACCAAACCAAACCACTCTCAAGATCCAAAGGTACATTAAACAGGTCTTTTTTTATTGTGCCAAAACGCCAACGGACATTATTTTCTTTTTCCTCTCTGTTTATCAAGACCCTGGCAATCATCGCTCATTTGGTTTCCTGAAGTCTTCTACCTTAGTTTATTTTCTGTTCTCTCCTCATGTAATAAGATCTATCTTTTGGGGATTTCCTGTTCTGCCTCTAGATTTTTTTTTTTTCCTTCTTTTGCTGCTATTGCTGGGATAATGTATCTCTCCCTCCTACAGCAATAAACTCTTGTGTTTGCTGGAGAGCGCCTGAGCACAGTTTCTTCTTTGTGCTTCCTTTCGCTAGATATCTGGAAACAATCACGGGGCAGATCTGCAAGCCCCCAGAGAGGCTTGGAAACCGTGGAACCCGACTATTCAAACATAATTACCTTCAGAAAGTCTACTCGGGAAGGTTAGAGACAACGGCCACGACAGTCACCCTCTGGGACTGCAGCTCTGCATCTCACAGCTACCAGCTAAAAATAACCAGCAGTAAAATGGAACTGGAGATTACAGTTTTAAAATGCTAACAATATGGGGAAAATTAATAGGTGGTACTGCTACCCATAGATGATTACTGGAGATTCGAGGACATTAACATCAGACCAAAGTCATTTGTACTTTACAATTGATGACTTGAGCAAATCTTCACAGGTACTCTACAGAGACACTTGGGTAGTTTTACATGAGAACTGAATTTACCAGGCCTTTATTTACTCTTCTCTCTGAAATTTAAAACTACCTTTTATTTTAATGCTCTAAATTTTGGCTGATGATGCTGGCATGGTAGAAACAATCACTTGTATATTCATCCCCCCCCCCCCCCCCCGCGCGCTTTTTTTTTGGTTTTTCAAGACAGGGTTTTACTGTGTAGCTTTGTGCCTGTCCTAGATCTCACTCTATAGACCAGGCTGGCCTTGAACTCACAGAGATCCACCTGCCTCTGCCTCCGAGTGCTGGGATTAAAGGCGTGCGCGCCACCACCGCCACCACCGCCCGGCATATTCATTCCCTTTGAGGGTAAAATCCCACTATAAAAGAAGGGCTAGAGAGTATTCAAAGGCCACAGGACCAGATTAATCATAAACCTAGCCAACTGAACCTGAATTTTGTTCAAATACTTCCTGTCTTTTGTTTCAACCTGCCATACACCTTCAAGGTTAACTGCAGTCTCCCTGAGCAACGGACCAGCCCACTCCAAACTGGGAGATGGGGATTCTTAGTGCAAAGCCATTTATTGACCCCTTGACACGGTTTCATTTGAAATTATGCTATTATTCACTGACTGACAAACAATACACACTGCATTTCTACCCACACAAGGCCAACTCTGCTGATAGCTAACACACCCACCTTGCTATGAAATATGCGGATGCTTTCCTATAAAGTTCTCAGGGAAGAAACAGGGTGAAAAGCAAAACCGAAAGGCAACTCAAACCTAAAAGCCCCTAAAAGCTGGCTTCTCCCACAAGAAATAGGAGGGTGAAGAAGGTAAAAAGGGCGAAGGGAAGGAGGTAATGTATGATTTCTCCTGCCACATTCTAAAAATGTCCCGAGGCCGGGCAGCTCTCAACACTCAGCTAGAGAACACAGGGATCCAAGGGGCTGCAGGAGCAATGCTGAGCATCAGAGGCTGGGGGATGGGAAGGACTAAAGAGGGGGTAAGGCCGCTTTGGCTGTTGGAAATGTGTCTGGGTCCACGTTTTGTTTTGTTTTTTTTTCCTTTTGCTTCGCCCATCCCTCATAGGGAAAACGCCTGTTTTTTTAACCTTACGCAGAACACTAGTTCTGGTCCCACCCTTGCAAAGGAAGGACAGGTGTGAGACGGAAGGACTGAATTCGTGGGGGTCCAATACAGGGGTGGGGGCAGCAGCCTAGAAGACTGCACCCACCACTCCCTCTCCGAAGCCGGGGCTGGGCACGAGGCACCTCGGTGTGAACCGGGTCAGGAGGGGACCCCTGCTGAGGGGCGGATGCGAGCGAGAGACAATGAACAGCCGCGAGGACCCCCGAGGATGCCGCGGCGCCTCCTCGGGGAATCCCGGGAGCAGGAGGCGGCGGCCCCGCCCCCTAGGGGACCAGCCCTACCGCGACAGGGCCCACTGCTGGAAGCCACCCACGCTCCGGCCAGAAGGCTCTCTCCGCGACCCGGCCCCCCAGCACTGCCGAACCCCGAGCCCGCGCTCCGTACCTGGCCTCGGCTCTCCGGGATCCTTCCCCGCCGCCGCCTCCGCCGCCCGCTCCCCATCCCCAGCCACCCAGGACCCGCCCCCTCATCCGCCGGCGGCAGCGACTGGCAGATGCTTCGGCCAATCGAAGCTTCTCTTTCGCGGCCCTGCCACCAATTCGCGCCAGCCGGAGGCGGGGCTTCTCCAAAGTCATCCCAGCTCCTCCCGGGGCCCCAAGATCCCTTTTGTTTGGGAGAGCCAGGCTGGGATTGAGCTCGCGTCACTTCCGGGAGGAAGTACCCTCCTCAGACCGGCTGGAGTCTGGGCTCTCTCTCTTCCCGGACAAGGTTCTGCAACTTTCCACCTCCTGGGAGCCTGAGGGGCAGGGCCCTTGTGGTGGCCTAATTGGGATTTTATCCAAAATGTGAATAAATCAAGTGAGTTTTAGCGTCTGCTTTAGAATGGAAAACCTAGTAACGTGGCTTCTTTGCTCATTTTTTCCTCCTGCACCGGCCTCAGGGTGTGGTGTTGGAAGCAAGGGTGCAAAGATAAAGACGGAGCGCCAGGAGACCACCCTCTTAACCACATCACATTAGGTGCACAAAAGGGTTCTAGCTATGGAGCCTCTGGGGTGGAACAAACCGGATAGCACCCGGTAGAGGAGGGCATAAGCCCTGCCGACCTCCCTCTCAGGCCGAAGTCAAATAATTGCAAACTTGTGTGTCGTTTTCCCACGCTATGCTTGCCATTTGGGTATATGGGACGCTCTTTGTATGTTTGGGCCCCGTCATACCGTGGGCAATGGCGTTGTCACGAAGCTGAAACAAAGAGCCGTTGGATGAGAGGGAATGGCTAGCCTCGTGAACACATGAATGCAGATCTTAGTGATAGCAAAGCCTAGAAACAGGACCAGATAACCTGCAGGGAAGAGAATGTACTCTACCTGAGATCAGAGTTTTGTTTTCTTTTTCCGTAGGCTGCACTTCAGCTCACAAGTGATTGAGCTGGATTAATAACCGCATTGTTTTAAAGGACGTGTAACAAGTACATACAAGAAGCCGAGTATTTGCTGGCGGTGCTGGCGCGCGCCTTTCATCCCAGCTCTCGGGAGCCAGAGGCAGGAGGATCTCTTTGAGTTCGAGGCCAGCCTGGTCTCCGGGCGGTGGTGGCGCACGCCTTTAATCCCAGCACTCGGGAGGCAGAGGCAGGCGGATCTCTGTGAATTCGAGGCCAGCCTGGGCTACAGAGCGAGATCCAGGAAAGGTGCAAAGCTACACAGAGAAACCCTGTCTCGAAAAACCAAAAACAAACAAACAAACAAAACAAAACAAAACAAAAAAAAACAAAAAGAAGAAGAAAAAAAAAAAAAAAGGCCAGCCTGTTCTACAAAGTGAATTCCAGGACAGGCTCCGAAGCTACACAGAAACTCTGTCTCAAAAGCCAAAAATAGATAGATAGATAGATAGATAGATAAGCTGAGTATCTAAATGCACAAGTAATGTATAACTCTGAATACATTATTCCTAGTCTTCATAATTAATTATTAGCAAGAGGAATATTAGAGACTTAGTACACCCTAGCCAGCGGTTCTCAGTCTGTGGGATGTGACCCCTTTGACAAACCTCTATCTTCAAAAATATTCACATTATGATTCATAACAGTAGCAAAATTACAGTTATGGCCGGGCGGCGGAGGTGTACGCCTTTAATTCCAGCACTTGGGAAGCAGAGCCAGGCAGATCTCTGTGAGTTCGAGGCCAGCCTGGTCTGCAGAGCAAGATCCAGGACAGGCACCAAAACTACACGGAGAAACCCTATCTCAAAAAACAAAACAAAACAAAACAAAACAAAAACCAAACAAAAAAATTACACTTACGAAGTAGCAATGAAAATAATTGTATGGGGGTCACCACAACATGAGGAACTGTATTAAACGGTCTCATTAGGAATGTTGAGAACCACTGCCTAGGCCAACAGTCCTCAAGACAGGTACAGTTTACAGTCTGGTAGAGAGATGCCAGCCTGTGTAATCATGGTTTAGAGGAAATAAAAAGATATTTCTCGTCATCACAGCTATATTCCTCCATATAATCTTCATGCCAGCACTGTGTGAGAAGTCTGTCTTACCCTGTAAGGTGGATGTCACTGTGACCAATTTATGATGAGAAGATAGAAAAACAAAACAAAAAAACAACAAAAAAAACCCGGGAACCAGAGGAAGGTGTAGCATGAATCTTAAGATTTCTTATTAATAAAATCAAACCTGAGGCCAGTTATTGGGGTGAATGCTGGAAGATCAGAGGAACAGAACAAGCCACAGCTACCTCCTCGCCAGTTCCTCAGCTAATCCTGTTTCCTCAGACTGGAAGCCTCTGAGTCCTGATCCAGAATGGGTCTCAGCTGAACTGTTGCTCAAAAGCCTAAAAGCTTAACTAGCCAAATGCTTCTAGTTTCTGGTTTATATATCTTTCTATTTTCTGCCATCACTCCCTGGGATTAAAGGCTCACTTCTTGGGATTAAAGGCGTGTGTCACCATGCCTGGCTGTTTCCAATGTGGCCTTGAATTCACAGAGATCCAGAGGGATTTCTGCTTCTGGAATGCTAGGATTAAAGGTGTGAGTGCCACCATTTTCTAGCCTCTGTATCTAGTGGCTGTTCTGTGCCCTGACCCCAGATAAGTTTATTAGAGTGCACAATATTTTGGGGAACACAATACCACCACAGGAAGGTATTAGAGTTAGTAAATGGTAAAGAAAAATTACAAGAATAAGAAACTCTAAACCTGTGCCATAGTCTGCTAACCAGTTCTCATGGGGTAGACCTGTCCAGGGACATGAATAGTGATTAAGACAGCATCAGAGTTGCCAGGCAGTGGTGGCGCATGCCTTTAATCCCAGCACTCAGGAGGCAGAACCAGGCGGATCTCTGTGAGTTCGAGGCCAGCCTGGTCTACAGAGCAAGATCCAGGGCAGGCACCAAAAACAACACTGAGAAACCTTGTCTCGAAAAACAGAACAAAACAAACAAACAGACAGCATCAGAGCGAAGGCGACAGCTCCATATCTCCCCTCGCCATTACAGGCTTGGGAAGGTCAGGGAGACAGCATGTGGAGATGCTCCCGTGCAGCCCAGGTGCTTTTGGAACAGTGACGTAGGCATGAAGAATTTCACAAAGACCTCATGCTCTGTGTTCAGAAAGACAATCCAGTTGGATCGGGTGGTGCACACTTGTAATCCCATCCTCTGGGAGGTGGAGGCAGAGGAGAATTAGGAATTCAGGATCCTTCTGGGCTCCACAGTGAGTTGTAGACCACCCTGGGCTGTAGGAGACCTCTCAGAGCGGAACCCAATGTCTGAAGCAGTTTAAAGACACCGTATTAGGTACAGGAACAGTACCAGGAGCTTGGAAAGAATCCATTTCCTCTTTCTTCCCTTTGCTTTGCCTGTGGGTATGCGTGGAGGAAGTGTCTCATTGCCAGACAATGAGGCAGATGTGGGACAACAGGCTATTTTTCTGCTTGATCCTGACTCACTCTAAGATTTGCTCCAATGAATCAGCTCTCCCAGCCTCCCTCTCCCTCCCTTTGTAGTTATTAATCCACCACCACCCATTCTGCTCCAAAGATGACCTAATGGAAACTGCCATGTGACCCACATCCTTTACAGCCTTGAGTCGCTCCTCTGCCTCGCTGCTGCGTTCCTTTAAGCCCATTCCCCAGCAAGTGTAGAAGAGTTCAACAAGGATGAGATCACCCCTGCCTTGTAGGATTCAGAGTCCTGAGAGTGTTTAGGTGGCTCTCAATTTGTCACCCCTGAGGTGGTGAATGGGCAGGGCTTCTGAGCCTCAGATAACCTTCAGCCTTCAACTGAAGGCTTCAACAGGGGCAGTGAGTTCTGGAATCTTGGGTTTCCATATATAAAACTTGTAAATCAGTTTAGGGTCTCGGTCTATAGAGGGAGAAAATAGGCTCATGATGTCTTGAATAGGCATAACCCAACACACCACGATTTGGTCTAATGTTTTATCATCTTGTTGATTAATATTTATTAAGTGGTTCCTGTGTGTCCGGCAGCAACTTTATGTTGCTTATGCGCTAAAAGATTGCACTTGGGGTCAAGTTTTTTCCTACAGTGGCCAACTTTGTAGGTAGACGTTCCAAGTGTTTGTTGCTGGCTTGGGAGGCAATGGTAGTGTAAAAGAGGTTAGACTGGAAATGAAAAAAAAACAAAACAAAACAAAACACCAGGCTCTGATACGGCTCTGTCACAAGCCGTTGGAACAAATCACCAGGGAGTGGGAGGCTTGGACAACAGAACGCATTCTCTCCCTGTCTGGAGGCTAGAGGTCTGCAGTCACGCTGTTGACAGGCTGTGTTCTTCTGGGGGCTGTGAAGACAACCCATCCGATGACTATGTGTGGCTCCGGGCAGTCCTTGGCACTCCTTGGCTAGAGTTGCATCATCCAGTCTCTGCTTCCATCACCACCTGGCGGCCTTCCCTTTGTCTCCTGTGTCTATGTGTCCTCCTCTTTAGGAAAGACACTAGACATGGGATTTAGAGACTTTTTTTTTTTTTTCCAGAGTCTCCCCATATAGACCATGCTGGCTTGGAAATCATGAATAGGTGGATTTATAAACATGTACCACTATGCTTTGTTTATCTTCATCTTAATTCATGACATTTGCAAGGACCCCATTTCCAAACTAGTCCACATTCTGAAATTCTGGGTAGACAGTAATTTTTAGAGGACCAACTCAGTACAAATCTAGTTGACAAAGTAATCTCTCTACTTAATTCTAACTCCACTTTGGTAAATAGCACGAAAGAAAAAGATGGATTATTAAATATCATTACAGGCTGTGATTATAAAAACCATTAATATATCCTGCATTGATTAACTATTACACTAGGTGCCAGGCACTGTGTACTTTCCATAAAGCATCTGTGTCAATACCCTTGGAAGAATATTAATATTCCCATTTTGCAGATTTGGAAATTGCGCACAAATAGGTCCAAAACTGAGGAATCTTGTGATAAATATAGAAACGTACCCTCTTAATTACTAGGTTGTATCATCTCTCCACCATGTTCAGTGGGTTAGGAAAACAGAGAGTGCAGCAATGTCCTTTCGATTTGTGGGGCCGGCAAGATTGCACAG
The DNA here is from genome assembly GCF_949786415.1 of Peromyscus eremicus. Classification (NCBI taxonomy): domain Eukaryota; kingdom Metazoa; phylum Chordata; class Mammalia; order Rodentia; family Cricetidae; genus Peromyscus; species Peromyscus eremicus. Next base: position 78,299,857 of record NC_081421.1, read on the forward strand.
TGGGCAAAGTTGCCAAGCCTGGGGACCCAAGTTCACATGGTGGAAGGAAAGAATGAACTTCCACATATTGTGTCTTAACTTCAACATGCAAATCATGACAATGCACATGCACGCACACGCACAAATATATGAGTAAACCCAATGGCATTTTTTGATTTATGGTACCTGGAGAGATGGCTCAGCAGTTAAGAACACAGACTACTTTTCCAGAGGATTAGGATTTCATTCTCAGCACCCACATGGTAGCTCACAACTCCAGTTCCAGGAGAACTAACACCCTTCTCTGGCCTTCCAGGAGACCAGGGATACACATGGTGTATGGACATCCACACAGGTAAACTATTCATACACATAAAACATAAAATAAAACAAAAATTTTAAAATGATTTATGGAATACTTGGAGCCGAGTAGTTTTCCTGCAGTTATGTGTGTGGTTTGAACTAATTTTAAAACAGGGAGTGGGTTAGGGTATAGCTCAGTGATAGAACACCTGCCTAGCACAGGCAAGGGTCTGGGTTAGATCCCCAGACAGCATAAAAACAAACCAAGGGCCACAAGAGAGGGGCAAATAGTGAGTGGTGATGGAGCATAGTAGCCAGAGTGTGGGCCATTACCAGAATCTCAGTTTTCTCACTTTTAAAATGAGATGATCGCCTCTGCCCCAAAACACCAGCCTGTGAATATCCAGTAAGAAGACACACGTGAAAGCAGCCCATCAATTGCACAGGTGATTTTGTAAACCACCTGGAGACCTTTCTGAACCTCTTTCTCTTTGTGGGTCCCAAGCTCTCCGAATAAACACCCAGGACTCTGTAATATTTTGTAGTAAGTAGTCTTTTAGCTGTGACCCAGAGCATGTGGGAAGATGCTGGGCGAGCTAGATGAAGAAGCTGGAGTAATGTCCTACCCACCCGAGAGGCTCTCTAGCCTGGTGCCCGGCAGAAGCGGAAGGGAAGGTGTTTCATCCCCATTCCCGCATTCCGCTCGCATCTTTTGTCTCCGCGAAATTCTTTCTGGGCAACTTTTATATTTTTGGTTGTGAGCCTAGCCTTTAACGGCTGAGCCATCTCTCCAGCCCTCTGGGCAACTCTTAATCCTTCTCTTCTTGCTTGGACCTGAGCGGCAGGGAACCAGGAGAGAGCTGAGATTTTTGGGTGTGGCCCTCGCCGCTTTCCCGAGCTTATTGCTCCCCCTTGTGTTGACCGCTGAGGTCTGCAACTGTCTGCCTCTTGCCTGGCGGTCTCCTCGCTGCTGATAGCTTCTCCTTTTATGGGTGTAGGCAGAAAGCCCATCCGGTAGGGGATTCTAAAGACCTGCAGGCAGTTCAAAAAGCCAACTCCAACAACAGATTATTTGGTTGTTAGCTGAACTTGGGGCCAGTGTGGTTATGATAGAGGCGCAAAACCCTTATCCTGGATTGCGGTGGAGGTAGGTCTCAGAGGAGGAAGGAAAAAAACAAAAACCAAATATCGAGTGCCTACTGTCTATCAGACACTGGGCTAGTCCTTTTGCATATACACCTTGTAACCTTCACATATGTAATCCTCATAACCACCCTGAGAGGTAATTATTAGTACTTCCAGCCGTTCGAGAGAAGAAGCAAGTTCAGAGAGGCTGCTTGGCTCAAGGTCACGTGGTAACAACGCGACACCACACGCCAGTTACTGTCTATTTCACACCGGGTACATTGTGTTGGTTCTTATCACAGCAAAGCTTTAAAGTCCATTTAAGGTAACAGATTTCAATACTTTGCCTGGAGTCACAGAGCAGGGTCCTCCAGTCTTCTGCTATTGCCTCACAGTGCTGCTGGGTGATAGAAGTGAGTCCCTGGGCAAGTCCAGTGTGACTCAGAGGATTTTTGCATTACTTATTAAGGTCCTTTCTGAGGACCAGAGATCTGGGGTCATGTGTTTCCTCAGCTCTCCAGACCTGAGGTAGGATGGCAATGAAAAGGTTAAGGCAGAAGTCCCTGGGACCCTGAGAACTCACTACAATATCGATGTCAGGGAGAGCACCCAGAGGACTCTAATGAAATCCACATCTTCCGGAGGGTGATGTGCCAGGGTGCAGAATTTGAAGCTCACAGGGCCTGAAAGAAATGAGAGGGGAAATTCCTGGAAATAGAGAAATTACAGGGTTCGCAAACCATCCCAAGAGGTTCCCAAGAATCTGGATTATTTTTAGCTCCCCCTCTCACCCTCCAAACATGCGTTAGTCATAGATCTCTTGAATAATGCTTCGTGTCTCTGAGTGAGTCACACATTTCCCTTTTCACTGTCATCTTTGAAACTGTTAAACAACTGTTATCACCACACATTCTGAGCAATGAGCTGGTAAACTCTCTCTCTCTCTCTCTCTCTCTCTCTCTCTCTCTCTCTCTCTCTCTCTCTGTTTTCTATTTCTTTTCACAGAGTCTCACTATAGCCTTAGCTGACCTAGAACTTGCTGTGTAGACCAGGCTAGTCTCAGACTCACAGAGATCAGCCTGCTTCTGCCTCCCAAGTACTGAGATTAAAGGAATGTGCACCTCCACTTACTACTTCTAAATTTTGTACAGTCAGACAGGTGGGAGAAGGTATTAGTTGACTATAATTTTGTTTCGTTTTGAGAAAGAATCTCTCTTCATAGCCCTGGCTGTATTAGAACTCATTATGTAGATCAGCCTGGCTTCAAACTCAACAGACATCCACCTGCCTCTGCCTCCTGACTATAGGGATTAAAGGCATGTATTACCACACCTAGCTGATTATATTTTTTTCTATTAATTGCCCCTTTGTTATGTATGTGTGTGGCTGTTGTTGTTGTTGTGTGTGTGTGCATGCATAAAAAGGATAACCTCAGGTGTCATCCTCTGGTACATTGTTTGCCTCCTTTGAGACTGGGTCTCTTGCTGACATGGAAGTTATCAATTAGTCCAATCTGGCTGAGTCCCAGGGAGCCTTTGGGTTCTCTCTCCTCGGCAGAGGAATGAATTGCAAACCCCCACGTTTGAACTCGGTCCTCAAGCTCGCAAGGCCAGCGCTTTACCACCGAGGCTATCTTCCCAGCCTTTTCTTGTCTTTCTGCCTTTGCTTTTCTTCTTCCACGCCTAGGCTAAATCCCTTTCTGTCCCTTGTGGGCGATGGCCTTACCCAGAGGTTAAAGATGGTCCAAAGGCGGGTCTTCCTTTCCTTTCCTCTTTATTCCCCTCTTCTCCACACAAGGCCTGACATTAAGCAGAAAATCGTTTCCATGCTAGGGCCAGGGACAGAGCTGCTCCACAGTTTTGATTTGATGAAAGCCAATTAGGCATTTCCCCCAGTCTGTTATTTCAGCTGAAGCACCACACAGTTGGCTGAATGGGTCCTTGTTGCTCACAAAAGGGAGACATATTTGTAGGGAGAGTAATGGGCCGGTTATGGCTGTTGGCTGTACCGTCATTTCTAGGCAGTTTCCTGGTAAGTGCCCTTTGGAGCAAGCACAGGCTGGAAGCATCTATGCCCTCAATTCCTGCTTCACTGCTCCTGTTGGGCCCTACAGGGACCCCATCTGTCCTGAACAGAGTGACCAGGATTTCTGTTTCTTTGGAAAGAGTTTGTATATTACATGTCCCCTTTCTTCTGGCCACTGTGTCCTCCCCCTGTCACTCTTAAAGCGATTATTTAATGCCTATTCCCATTACAGCCAACCCCCCCCCCTTGGAACCCGGAGCACCCAGGACCCTAAGTTAGACCTGTGTAATTTGCTGACCCCAAGAAGTCTTGCTTTCTTGCAGTCACGCGTTCCAAATAAAATAACTCAAACCACTATCTTACACCATAATCGGGACTCGTGCTTCCCAAAGAAAATAACTGAAATCATTATCTTACATCATAATCAGACCTCCTCCAGATGGAAGGGACAGAAAGCTCCAGCCAAACTGGCCAAAAGGAAAAAAGGTTTTTATTGGCTCACGCGATGGAAAAGTCTGTGAAATCTGACTTCAGATGTGGCTTGATCTAGCTTCTCAAAAATTTACCAAGGTCGAGTTTTTCTTTGTGTAGTTTGCAACTCTGTCTCCTGTGTGTTGGTTCTGTTCTCAGTCATCCTTTCTTCCTCCACAGGCGCTGGGCACCTTGGATCTCATCTCACGACCTGCCACGTTCAGGGGGAAGGGTGACCCACTCTTTCCCAGGAGACGGAGAACAATCTCACTGCATCTTTGACTGGGACTTAGTCCGTGTGCTCATTCTTTTTGTTTGTTTGTTTGTTTGCTTGTTTGTTTCAGATAGAGTTTCACTATGTAGCCCAAGCTGGCCTGGAACTTGAATGCAGCCCAGGCTTATCTTTAACTCACAGTTCTCCTGCTTCCATTTCCTAAGTGCTGGGATGACAGGCATGTCTTGTGCCCGGCATCTATATATTCATGCTTGTGCTGGTGATTGTGGCCTGAAGATGAGCGGCTTTCATGGTTTGGTATATGTCGTGGCCTCCACCAGGAGATGTGGACCAAGAGCAGCGAAAAGCTGCAACCTCAAATGAAAATAAAGATAACTATCTACAATCATAACCGTCTATCGTCTATGTCTCTATGTGCCCACCTGTTGCCTGCCTATCTGTCATTTCCCTATCTATCATCTCTATTTGTCACTAGGGAAAGCGAGACTGGATGTTTTGAAAAGCAAATTACAGGTGTCTGCCATACATCTGAGGGTTTGTTTTGCATTTGTTCTCATATCAGTTCGAGGTTCAGTCTGCTACCCAGGAGTCACCCACATCCTCGCCTGGTCTTGGCTCGGCCTTGACTGGGATCTTCCTTGCTGCAGATCACCGTCATTGATGTTCAGGCTCCCTGTCCTTGTCCTCTGTTGCCCAGAGACCCATTAACAAGAGACTTATGTATAGCTGACTTTGAAGGAGGATTTGGGGGCCCCAAATGGAACGGGAATGGGGGACACCGTGTTGCTGGGTCTCCTATCCCAGCCCTCCCCTTCCTCTGTGAGGGGCTGTCATTATTAAAGGACCTCATTATCTAAAAGATGTTTTAAAAACTAGAAGTTCTTTAAGTTGAGGGTGTTTACTAGTTTCTTTTCTCCTAACGCACAGAAGCCACTAAAAGGAGGAAGGTTTTGTTTCGGTTCCTGGGTTGAGGGTGCAGTGCATCACGGTGGGGAAGGCATGCAGGCAGGATCATGGCAGGATGGTTACATATAGTTAGGGAATGGAGAATGCTGGTGTTCAGTGTCTTTCTCCTTTTCCCCTTTTATTCGGTCCAGACCCCTAGCTCAAGGGACGTTGCCACCTACGTTCAGGACGAGTCTTCCTTCCTCATCTTAACACCTCTGGAAAGCACTTTAAAAGTCACACCTAGGGCTCTGTCTCCTAGGTGATTCCAAATCCAGTCAAGTTGACAATGAAGACCAACCAGCACACTTCTACCCCTTGTCAGCTTCACATCCAAACGCATCACTTTTACCAGTGTCATTCCACCCTCATCTCATACGGTCATAGTTATCTCAATGCAAGTGGATTTAGTACATTTATAAGGGTCTCCCAAAATCTTAGCAGTTCTAACATTGTTTGAAAAGCTCTTCCAACTCAGTCTCTTCCAGCAATCTCACTACTGTAAGCTCCCATTAAATAAAATCAAAACAAACCAAAGTATATACTTCCAATATATGGTAGCACAGAAATAAATATTCCCATCCCCAAAGGAAAGAATAGAGACACAGTAACGAAAGCCAAGCAGGGCAAACACCGAATCTTACACGTCCATATTTGGCATCTGGAGCTCATGATGGAATCATTTGGGCCCCAATGGCCTTGATTATCCTACCCTCCAGCTCTGCCACCTATAGTACACCTAGGCCTGTTCTACTCCATGTCTGAAGCTTTCCCTGTCAATCATCTCATTGTCCTGGCAGCTCCATTATTCTGGGGTCTCCATTGCAGCTTAGGCTTCTCTTTCAAAGCTTCATGCCATGGCTGGTCAGGGCATCCTTGTAGGGAATCTGATCTGCCACCCAGTGCCTGGCCTCACCAACTTTCTTAGACCTTGCCTTGGTTTAAGCTTTCACAAGCCCTTAATTATTGCATTCTGCATGCCGGCAGAACCCCATGGACAACGCTGCTAAGTTCTGCTGCCAGCTCGTGAAGTCTGGCCGCCCGCCTTCTATAGTACCAGAGCTGTAGTGCCTTATACGCGCCTCGATGTCTAACCCTGAGAAAACGCTTCCCTCTTCATTGGAGTTCTCAGTCCAGGCTCTCTCTTTTGGGATGGATTTGTATTTCATTCGAGGGTGGGGCCTTCCCTTTCTCATTATTCTGATGAACAGCAGGGGGTTTCTCTTACTTCTCCCCACTCAAGCCTTGTCTGCAACTTTAAACTTGCTCACGTGCTTTTCCTCTCCAAACTGTACACTTTTCTTTCTTTTTTAAAAGTTTCATTTATTTATTTTTATGTGTATGGGTGTTTTGCCTATATGTATGCCTGTACACTACATGTGTGTCTGGTGCCACTGGAGGCCAGGAGAGGGCACGAGATCCCCAAGACTGGAGTTACAGATGGTTGTGAGCTGCCACAGGGGTGCTGGGAATGGAACCCGGGTCCTTTAGAAGAACCGCCAATTCTCTTAACTGCTAAGAATCTCTCTAGCTCACAAACTGTATGCTTTTTATATATTTCTGCTCTCTTATTGTATATCTCACTAAGAGCTGTAAGCAATGACCACACCCCTGCCTGGATGCTCTACCATCTTCAAGTTTCTTCTATCAACAGCTTAGTCCATTAACTTTCAGTTGAGACTCATACGCATTTTCAGCACATGGACTGAAAGCAGCAAGGACTCCCCCCCCCCCCCAACACCCCACGTATAACACAGATAGGCTTTAGCCCAATTCCCAGTAGTCTTTATTCCCTTCTGAAACCGTGTGAGTACAGTCTTTGCTGTATGCTTCCTGTGGGCGTTCTGGTCTCCCAAATCCCTGCCAGAACAGCACATTAAGCCCTGCTTACAGTATTCTAGGGCCTCTCTAGACCACAGCTCCAAACCTTTCCACACTCCTTTCACAAACCATTTCTAAAGGCCTATGAACCACATGGTCAGATTTATCACAGTGACAGCCCCACTCCATGGTACTAATTTTCTGTATTAGTTACCTTTCTCATTGGTGGGACAAAATACCCAACAAAAACAACATAAGGAAGGAAGAGCATTTAAGAAATTTTTTGATTTTATTTTATGTGTCTGTTTTGCCTGTATGTATGTATGTATGTATGTATGTATGTATGTATGTATGTATGAATGTGCACCACATGAATGCTTGGTACCCATGGAGGTCAGAAGAGGGCATCAGATCCCCTGGAATTGGAGTTACTAGCAGTTGTGAGCCACCATGTGGCTGCTGGGAATCGAACCCAGGTCCTCTGGAAGAGCTGCCAATGTTCTTAACCACTGAGCCATCTCTCCAGCTCCCTTTCTCCTTTTTTTTCTTTTTTATTCAGTGTGGGTCCCCAGCCCACAGTATGGCACTGCTCACATTTAGGGTGTGTATTCCCTTCTCAGTTAAGCCCCCGGGGAAATACTGGCACAGAGACATCCAGAGGTGATTCTAAATCCAGACAAGTTGACAGTGATGATTAACCATCAGACCTCCACAAGTGCAAGAACACTGAAGTCAGGTTGCCTTAGTTCAAATCTTGGCTCAGACACTGACTGTCTGGGAGGCCTTGGGTGAGCTACTAAAAAAATCTTCATCCCTTGGTTTTGCTGTTTTAAAAATATTTCTTACCTCATGGGATTGCTTTGCAGATTAAGTAGGTTTATGTTTTTAATCTTGGAATAAAGTAAGGTGCTATATGAACAAAATAACGTATTCTGCTTTATGACTAAAATGAATACTTTTGAGAATGAACGGATGCTATTAACACTGTCAGGAGAACAGATGTAAGCTGGGGCTGCCCTCGGAAAAGAGGGACATTTGGTCACACACATATGAAGGGTTGTTAGGTAAATAAGTGCCTTCGTCTTTGTTGGTCTTATTCCCTATTTTACTTTCGTGATTAGCAGTAAACTCTGCCAACCGTAAAAGCCTGTGTCTTTATCATCAGGGGTAATGGAGGAAGAAAGAAAGAACTGGGCAGGGAAGTCCAATAGGGTGTCAGAACAGGATCTGAAATGAAGATGCATGCTCAGGTGCTGGGTTGATGTGCCTGCCCACATCCCATGGAAGCAGAGCAGCCTGTGTGTTTGACAGTGGAAGGCATGTGGCCAGCTGGTGGGTGGTTGGATGTCCAGAGTCTCAGGCCTCCCTGAGGCCTCATCTGGAAAGACTTCCTGAGGGAATCTGTGCTGATCCTGTTTGACATGCAGTCGCTGTCTGCTCCCTGGGTTTGCCGCTCTCTCTCAAACTGTTCAGGACCACGTGGTTCCATTTGCCTCCCCAACGGGGAGTGTTTTTTCATTACCTTCAAATAGTTGTTTTTATGAACAGGGATAAATACCTGGTGGGCAGAAGTTTTTTCACATGGTCATTCCAATTTGAATTCCATTATTTCTCCTGCTTACCTGGAGAGGGAGAAAATACACCTTCTATACACAGTTTTCCTTTTTCTCTGGTTTCCCGGAGAGATTCACCATCATGTAACAGCATTTCTGCAGCTGGACACATCTGTCTGAAATACCAATCGCCAGCAGCTATGGTGGTAGCCATGTTGCCAGAGGGGAAGGGGAGCGAGAAAGCTACTTGTGTGCCATTCAGAGATGGGTATCAACTTTGTCCTCACCCCTTCTCCTGGAAAGGGCTGGAGGTGGCAGTGGGGAGTGGGGAGGCAGTGGGGGGAGGAAGGGACAAGAGAACAAGATGATTTTTTTTCAGTGCGAGGATTAAACTCAGAGCCTGGAGTGTGCTAAGTGCTCTAGGATTGAGCCACAGCTCAGCTTAATAACACCATGTGTCATGCAGTAGATTTGACTCCATTACACTTAAAAAATGTATTATTGAAACTAGAGCTATGGCTAAGTGGTTAAGAGCACTGGCTGCTCTTTCAGAGGACCCAGACTTGTTCCCAGCACCCATATGGCATTCATAACTGTCTGTAACGCCAGATCCAGGGGACCTAATGCCCTCTTCTTGCCTCACTGGGCTCCAAGCTTGCTCGTGGTGCATATACTTACACCCAGACAAATAAAAACAAAACAGCTTTCCATATTTTTAGTCAATGTGTTTGATTGTTTTTGTTATTTTCTTGAATATATGGGATGTTGTTTTAATATCTTTTTAAATATCTCTGTCTACTAATTCTACCCACTACATCCATTTTAGGCTGGTTTTTATTGCTCTTTATCTCTATTATGAATTGACTATATATTTTCCTGTTTATTTGTGTGTACTATAATTCTTGTATCTTAGTTACTGTTCTACTGCTATGGAGAGACACCATGACCAAGGCAGCTTATAAAAGAAAGTATTTGACCGGGGCCTTGCTTATAGTTTCCGAGAGTCCATTATTACCATGGCAGGAGCATGATGGCACACAGGCAGGCATGAGTTCAGAGTGGCAGCTGAGGCTTACATCCTGATCTGTAGGCAGGTGGCAGAGAGAGAGACCCTGGGCCTGGTGTGGGTGTTTGAAGCCTCAAAGCCTACCCTCAGTGACACACCTTTAACAACTCTATGGCTCTAAATCCTTCCAAAACAGTCTACCAGTTGGGAAATCGACATTCAAATATATGAGCAGACAAGGGGCATCCTTGTTAAAAACCACATCTTGATTGAATTCCAAATACTGTGTATTTCGACTTGTTGTGTTGGGTATTTGGTATTTCTTTTTCTTTTTTCATTACATATACAGTGTTCTGCCTGCATACACACCTGCATGCCAGAAGAGGGCACAAGACCTCATTATAGATGGTTGTGAGCCACCCTGTGGGTGCTGGGAATTGAATTCAGGGCCTCTGGAAGAACAGCCAGTGCTCCTTTTTATTGGTGAAATTATTAAGGCAACTCCATGTAGTTAAAAGGGAGGTTTATTTTGTGGGGTAGCTCACAAGTGAAGGGATAGGTAACAGGGTCTGGGAAAGGTGTAGCGCAGTGCGGCGGTGTTCTCTGGAGAACTCTGCTCCGTCTACCTCCAGTGTCCAGGGTCCAGGAACCAAGAGAGCCAGCCCATCCGGATCCCAGATCTTCAAGTGTCCTCTCTCGGCTCTGCCTTGTAGGCATGACAGTTACCAAAGCCTCATTGGGGGTGGTCCTTCCAGATCAAAGCTGGAATGGCTACCCACTACACCTTTTTTGTTTTGTTTTGTTTTTAGAGACAGAGTTTCTTTGTGTAGTTTTGGTGCCTGTCCTGGATCTTGCTCTGTAGACCAGGCTGGCCTCGAACTCACAGAGATCCGCCTGGCTCTGTCTCCCAAGTGCTGAGATTAAAGGCGTGTGCCACCACTGCCCAGCCAGCCAGTGTTCTTAACCTCTGAGCCATCTCTCCAGCCAGGATATTTTGTATTTCTACAATGCTCTTGGGTTTTGATCTGTGATATAATTAAGCTTCTGGAAATGACTCGATCTTTTGAATTTACTGTCTTTGGGTACAACCAGAGTGATTTTGGGTCTCTGACTACTATTGCTCCACCACTGAGGTAATGACCAGCCTCAGAAAAGTGATGACTTGTGGATTATGAGGTTTTCCATGAAGGTTAGTAGGCCAGCAGGCCAGTAGGCGAACCCTGAGGATTTCCTCCTTTACTCCTTTCAAATATAATTTTATTTTAACCTGAGTGCTTTTGAGACAAACCAAAAGACTTTTCCTTAGGTATTTGTCTAGGAGTTATATATACTGTTAAAATGTTAATGTCATGATAGATCTTTATTGTAAACACTTTAATTTTGTCTTTTAAATATTATTCTAACAACACTTTTATTATTATTATTACAATATTGTTATATTACTTCTTCCTTACCTTTCCTCCCTCCAACCTCTCCCACCTCCTCTCCTGCCCACCCCTCCTTAATATCTCTCGAATTTATGGCCTCTTTTTCTTTAATTGTTATTGTTTCTCTCTCTCTCTCTCTCTCTCTCTCTCTCTCTCTCTCTCTCTCTCTCTCTCACACACACACACACACACACACACACACACACACCCTGCTGTATCCATTTATGTTTGCTTATTTGTATACAGTTTTAGGGTTGACCACTTGGTATTGGATAACCAGTTAAGGAGCTCATATTTGGGGAAGCTCATCTCCTGCTCATGGTATTCCTTAGTTTCCCACTGTTCCTCCTCTAGATACGGGCCTTTGTGAGATTTCTCCCTTCCATGTCTATTGGTATTGTCCTTGTTTAGGTAGCCATATTATTGAGGCTTCACTGCCGTTTCTGGGAGGCACAATCTCACAGCAGATTTCCTGGTCCTCTGGCTTTTACAATCTCTCCACGTCCTCCTCTTCCCCAGTGTCCCTTGAGCCTTAAGTGTGGGGGTTGTGTTGTAGATGTAGCTTTGGGAGTTCAGCACTCCATGGCCAGTTGTTTTCTGCATTTTGACCAGTTGTGTTTTTCGGTAATGGTCTCCATCTGTTGCAAAGAGAAGCTTCTTTAGTGAGGGGTGTGTGGCGATGTTTTATTTGCGCTGAAATGTGGTGATATTTTATTTGTATGTTAATAAATAAAGTTTGCCTGGAGATCAGAGGTCATAGCGAGCCATAAAACAGAAGTCCGGCGGTGGTAGCACACGCCCTTAATCCCAGTACCAGCCATAGAGACCTTGAGGTCTGTATAGACAGGCAGTGACGAGGAAGTGATGTGGCTGGGCTTAGAGCTAGTGAGAAGACAGATCGGGAAGGCAATAAAAGCGCAGGTTAGGCAGGAAGAAGCTCTCTGGAGAAGCTACTGTGTAATGGTAAGCTAAGGCTAGTCGTGGCTGTTCGCTATTTCTCTGACCTCTTTGGCTATTACCCCTGTATTTGGCTGTGTGTTTCTTATTTAATAAGACTGTTTAGAAATTCGTCTACAGGGATGGGAGCTGCACTTACTGGGCAAAGCTGGTTTATGAGTAGAAGGTCTGGAGGGAGGCCTCTGGGGATAGAGATGGCCGCAGGAGAATAGGTACTTCAATTTTTTCTTTTCAAAGCAGGGTTTCTCTGTGGAGCCTAGGCTGTCCTGAAACTTGTCCTGTAGAACAGGAGGAGGCACAATCAGCCTGTAGACCAGGCTGGCCTCGAACTCACAGAGATCCTCCTGCCTCTGCTTCCCAAGTGCTAGGATTAAAGGTGTATGTCACTGCCACCTGGCTTAAATTTTTTTTTAAAGATTAAATCTACAGGGCTGGAGAGACGGCTCTGGGGTTAAGAGCACAGACTGCTCTTCCAAAGGACCCGGGTTTAATTCCCAGCACCCACCTGGCAGCTCACAACTGTCTGCAAGTCCAGTTCCAGGGATGTGACAACCTCACATACATGCAGGCAAAACACCAATGCACACAAAATAAAAATAAATAAATTATTAAAAAAAGATTAGATCTAGAGGCAGGCAGATCTCTGTGAGTTCAAGGCCAGCCTGGGCTACAGAGTGAGTTCCAGGAAAGACTCCAAAGCTACACAGAGAAACCCCTGTCTCCAAAAAAAAAAAAAAAAAAAAAAAAAAAGATTAGATCTACATATTTTATGTGAGAGTATTATTCCTATGTGTATGTATGTACCGGATATGTGCTTGGTGTTCACATAAATCATCTGATCCCTTGGAAATGGAGTTAAGGAGATGATTGTGAATCACCACATGGGTGCTAGGAATTGAAACCTGGGTCCTCTGCAAGAGCAACAGGTGCTCCTAATTTCGGAGCGGTCTCTCCAAGCCCCAACAGTAAGCACTTTTTAATGTTTGTTTTTTCTTCAAATGAGAAACACTGAGGTCAGTTGTTTCGACCCTGTATTTGGCAGCTGGCAGATCCTTTCCTTATGCCCGGCGGCCACGAGTGAGGAGCAGCAACCGGATGGCTGTTTCAAACACTCCACTCTACCTGCAAAGGATCGCTGCAGCGGTGACTCCTGCTTTGGGAACCTTACTCCAGGCAAGACCACTCCAGGCAATTTGCACCAACTTCAGCGGACCTCATTCCAAACAAGACAATCCTGGAAGGCCACTAGGCCATCTGTTCCCCTGGCAGCTCTTCAACTCAGGATAGGAGGGGGCGCTTCCCCAGTGCCTCAGCAAAAGCTGTTGATTGGTGCAGTGTAAGGCTTCTGATTGGCTAACAAACAAGGCTTGTGACTAATCCACATGCAAGGCTTGTGATTGGTGGAGTTACAAATGGCGCACAAGTTGGGGCTGTGAATGATGAAATTATAGTCTGGGCACCAGCATGCACATGCTCTCTCTCATTCAGTTTTCTCATGTTCCAGTTTAGTCTGGGAGGTTTCTCTCCTGGGCGCTGACACACCCCCTCCATGTGACACTCTCTGCTCACCCATGATGCAATGTTAGGTCTCAGAAAAGGCTTCTTCTGAATGGTCTTTTGCCTACTTTTGGGTAAATCAGGCTAAGCATGAAGAATAGACAAAAACCTGGGCTTTCCTAGCAGCAGCAGTAGAGGCCCCCGAAGAGTTTCAGAGTCACCGGGGGCTAAAGGACTTGATAACGAAAGTTCGAAGCCACAACACCAGTAGGAGGCTAAGAGTCACAGAGAGCTAGCGAGAGCTAAGTGCTCAGACGCCCGAAGCTCTGAGCTGCAGCACCCGGGGTTGCAGACTGAAAATCGTAAGACTGTGGAGGACCTTGGAAGTACTGAGAAGGAAAGAGATGATGGAGAAGAAGCTTGAGACTGCGGAAGATGAGGGCCTGTGAAGAGCTGAAGGGAGGAGTCGACGCTATGAGCGTTGCCAGCCCCAGATGCCAGAAGAGTCTGAGAGAGTTGCCGAGAGCTGGGAGTTCCCTATACCTAAAGCTCAGGGCTCTACCAATTGCTGTCAAGTGTCAGCCACCCTAAGCGGCAAGCCTCTGCCTTGAGCACCTGGAGCAATAAGCCTCCAGCTTAGAGAGCGCGGGAGCTGTAAACCTCTCATCTTTGAGGCTTAGCGCTTTAAGCCCCTGGATTTGGAAGCTTAGATTCGAGACTCTGGAACTCAGGCCCTTCAACATCTAGAGAGCTGCTCCTTGGCTATCTTTGGTATCTGTCTGGATTGGGCGAAAGAACGCCTAGCCAGCTACATATGAATGTGGGTCAGCATTGATGGAGACTTTCCCCAGATTCCCGGCTATCTCTTTTTTTCCCCATCTTTGAATTCTGACCTGGCCTTCATGTCATCTTGAATGGAGGGAGATTTGGGGATTCCCGTCTTAGATAAACACCTGGAAACTTGTTCCTGTCACAGCCCGAAGAAGCTGCAGTGCCCGGCTGCCTGTCTGAAATTTTTCTTCATGCATTTTGTCTGGAGTTTCAGCTATTTCAGATCGGAGTGGACATCTAGTTCCTGTTACTCCATCTTGGTCAGGATTAGAAGTCCTGGTGCTGCCGGGCGGTGGTGGTGCGCGCCTTTAATCCCAGCACTCGGGAGGCAGAGCCAGGCGGATCTCTGTGAGTTCGAGGCCAGCCTGGGCTACCAAGTGAGTTCCAGGAAAGGCGCAAAGCTACACAGAGAAACCCTGTCTCGAAAAACAAAACAAAACAAAACAAAAACAAAACAAAAAAAAAAAAAAAAAAAAAGAAGAAGTCCTGGTGCTATTTCGAATGGTATTACAGTTTAAAAATTACAGTTATTCATTGATGGGAAAAACAAATGAGAGCATGTTCACGTGTTCTGTTTCCTCCCCAGGCTGACCTTCATGGCAATGAGTGATCAACCTGATAGAAAGCGCAAGGACCCCTGCCTTCCATATCTGTGTAGCCTTTTTTTAGGGACCCTGGAGTAAGTGGCTCAATTTAACACTCCCTAAAATAAAAACGATGTTAATACACAGCAAAAAAAGAGTGATTTTGATATTTGATATTGTATCATTCCGTCTTGGAGATGTTCCTACAAGCACCATCAATCATGCTGTGAGTGCAGAATGTTTCAGTTCTTGCAGTCTCTTTGGGTCTCTGCCCCCCTCTGTCTCTTACTGTCTTAGGAACTCTATACAGTGTGGAATAGAGGTGTAAAGAAAGGGCTTTCTTGCCTTTCTCGATGCTGGGACGGAGAGTATTCAGTGCCCCACCATTATGTGTGGCTTTCTGTAGGTGCTTTATTGGGTCAAGAAATTCTCTTCTGTCCTGTTTGTTGAGAGCCTTGCCATGAACGGCTGTCAAGTTTTTATCAAATACATTTTCTGCATCTGTTGAGATAATCATATGATTCATTTCCTTTATTCTCCTGATGTAGCAAACCATGGTGATTATTTGACTAAATATTGTGCTCTTGAGAAACTCTATTTAATCATAACAAATTCTTTCAAAAATCATTTTTACATACTGCTTCTTCTAGTTGTTAATGTTTTATTAGGGATAGTGCATCAATACTCCTGAGAGGTACTGATCTAGTTTTACTTTCTTTTTATGTGTTTGTTAGGTTATAATATCAGTGTAAGACTACTAACCAATTAAATTATCTCTTCCTCAATTGTGAGAGGTAGAATTCATCAATGAAGCTCTTTGGCTTAGGGATTTCATTGTGGAAATTTTTTGTTTGGGGGCTGTAGCTTGAATCAAGAGCTTTGTATCTTAAGTATGTGCTTACTCCAGCCTTGTATAAAGTTTTTTTTTAAATAAAAAATTCAATATACTTGGTGGATAAAGGGCTCCTCATATTTTCTATTTCTCCTGTGTCAGCTTTGGTTATTTGTCTTTCAGGGAATCTGTGTACTAAGCATCATTTTAAGATCTACTGGTTCTTCCTTTCATTCCTGATATTTGCAATTTGTATCCCCCTCCATTAAAAAACAATTTATCCCATGGCCCTACCTCAGTCAGGATCTGTGTTGATATCTGTGGTTCCTGTTAACCACTGAAGGCTGTGAGGATGCCCAGGATATAGGCCACCACCTGAGGCCATGTTGGTGTCCGAGGGCCAGGCTGCTGCCAGGACCATAATGACATCTGAGCCTGAGCTGCTGCCGAGTACCATGTCTGGGTCCACGATGGTCCTGCTGCAGCTGGGGTCCTTGTTGATGTCTGTGGTGCCTGTTATCACTGAGTGTGTGTTGAAATCCAAGGGCCCTGCTGAGCTGTTCCTGCCCTTTGCCAGTCCTGGGAGATCTGGTGCTGCCCCTCACTGGCTGCTGCATTGAGAGAGCTGGTCCCACTGTCCACCGGAGAGGTAACCCCCAGTGACACCAGCCCCGGGAGATCTGGCCCCACCCCTCACCACGGGCACAGAAGAGCTGAACCTGATTTCATGGGCTCAGGAGAGCTGGCGCTGCCAGGCTGGTCCCAGTGACCAACTCAGCTACCACCCAGGCCCACATCCAGTTCTCTGAGTTGTCTCACCCTAACATCTACCCCATCTATGGCCTGCTGGAGCGTGTGAAGGGACTGGTCCTGTGGAACCAGAGCTGTAGGATATCCATGACCTGGGGCAACAGCAGGATACCCAAGAGGAGTTTTGGTGAGGATTCAGCATTGATGGTGTGCACAAAGCCAGAGGCCTTGGAATAGACCAACAAATCATCACAATAAACAAACTTCAAGCAAAAAGGTATGCTGTGTGACACACTGCAGCTCCCAGTGCCACTAAGACGGACAAAGAAGTAAGGGAGAGGTGGGAAAGATGGAGGAGTGAAGTGGGTTTTATTTTTTAATTAATATTTTTATTTTTAAAAATATTTGTTTGGGGAGTGCTCCAAGGGTGAAGGGTGAATATGGAGGGACTGGGAAATGAGTGGGATTGGGGTGCATGGTGTGAAATTTCCAAAGAATCAATAAAAAAAATTAAGTTTTAAAAAGAATTTATCTAGCTGTGGGTCTCTTAGTTTTTTCTGCTGTGCAGAACCCTACTGTCTTAATGACTTAAGCAGTGGACACCGGCTTTGTGTTTATGGCGGGTGGATTGCCTCTGGTGGCTCTGGCTGTGGGTTTGTTTAGATCTGATCCACGCGACTCTCTCTGGACTTGGGCCTTGTACAGAAGCAGCTACTTGACTGTTAGCTTTCTGCTGCTGAAGGCCGAGGTACGAGGAGGCGATAGCACTTTGTGATTGTCTTACAGCCTCTTTTTTGGGACTATATCTTTCAAAAGAATCAACTGAAAAAGGGTAAGGATAAAAATTATTGGGGCTGGGGAGATAGCTCAGAGGTTAAAAATACGGGCTGCTCTCCCAGAGGACCCAGCACTGACTACTAGAGCCGGCATGGTGGCTCGAAACCATCTGTACTCCAGTTCCAGGGAATCTGATGCCCTCTTCCGGCCTCTGTGGGTGCCAAGCACATGCGTGGCGCACAGATAAAAACATCCATATACATGAAATAAAAAAAAATTCAAAGTTGAAAAATATGCTTTGAATTTCATTGAAGAGGTTGGCTATGGAAATTTCCTTGGATATTGGTGGTTAGAGCCCCGCTAGAGCATTAAAAGGGAGAGTAACATAGTAAGACTTTGAACATGCTAAGTAAGCATTCTGTCACTGAGTTATATCTCTCACATGGAAGAGGAGGATTTAGGCACAAGCTGAAAGGCTGACTCTGAACAGAGAGAGGGTCATCTTCAGAATGCAAGAGGAAGGAGAAGAATAAAAGAGATGTAGTGTTGAGGGAGCTCTTGGCTTTATCATCATCATCATCTTCATCATCGTTGTTATTCTTATTATTTTATGTGAACTAGTGTTTTGCTTGCACATATGTCTGTGTATCATGTGCATCCTGGAACTGGAGTTATGAACGGTTGTGAACTGCTATGAGGGTGTTGGGGACTGAACATGGGTCCTCTGCAAGGACAAGTGCTCTTAACTACTAAGCTGTCTCTCCAGCCACCATTGACTTTAATTTTACTCAGCAAGGAAAAGGCTAAGCAGCCTGGTGAGAGACAGGAGAATCAGGTAGATCAGGTAATGATGAGTGGCCAGTTTGTACAAGAGTATAGGTTCTTTCTGTCAGGATTCCAAAGTCCAGGCTTAAGTGCAGGGCAGGCAGTGGTAGAATTGCCTTGGGGGTCAGGGTTTTCTAGGGCTTGTGAGTGGAGGAAAAAGGGAGCCAGCGAACTAAGGATGAGAGTGAGGCATCATTCAAGATTCTGCTAAGAGGCTTAGATCCTTTTGTTTGTTTGAGACTGGGTTTCACTAGGTAGTCTGGGCTGGCCTTGAACTCACAGAAATCTGCCTGACTCTGCCTCCCGAGAATTGGAGGTAAAGGAATGTGCCACCATGCTCAGCTTTAGATTGGAGATGGGGAAAGGATTGAAGTGCTAGTGGTCAGGGAGGTCAGGAGTGGGAAAGTGGGAGGAAGGGTGTGTGGGTAGCGTTGTCTAAGTTGAGATGTTTATGGTTCGTATTTGAGAGGTGTGTGCCGTTAATGGCCTTTAGAGGAGGAGCTGGGAGGAAGGTGGAGGGTTACCGTAAGAGAGGACGGCACTGAGAGAAGACGAGGTGTCAGGGCTTCAGCAGTTTGTCTCTGGATGATGGTGACATTTGATACCCAGTGATCAAAGGGGATATTGTCAGCTGATGTGGGCCAGGGTGTAGCTAGAATTTTCCTGCCTTGCCCACAGTCAGGACAAACCTCTGTCACCCGCCAGTCCCACACCTGCTCAGACCCAAACAAGTAAACACAGAGACTTATATTGCTTACAAACTGTATGGCCATGGCAGGCTTCTTGCTAACTGTTCTTATATTTTAAATTAATCCATTTCTATAAATCTATACCTTGCCACGTGGCTCGTGGCTTACCGGCATCTTCACATGCTGCTTGTCATGGCGGAGGCTGGCAGTCTTTCTCACCCAGCCTTCTACTTCCCAGAATTCTTCTCCTCCTTGTCCCGCCTATACTTCCTCCTGCCTGGCTACTGGCCAATTAGTGTTTTATTTACTAACCAATCAGAGCAACACATTTGTCATACAGAACATCTCACAGCACCAGGGTCATTAGCAAGGACCAGAAGAGGCAGAGGTGAATCAACGCACCATTCAGCACGCGGAGTACTTTAAGTGAGGTATTAAGAGAGAGTGTGTGGATCTGGTAGGGGTGCGCAGTGAGCTGGGAGGGTACTGACCTTGGGCACTCCCTTTTGGGCAGGAAAACAGAACTCAAGTGGGAGAAAGAACAGCTCCCTGAAGAGGGCTTTGAGGATGCCAGTGTCCTTGGGTGGGGAGGTCAGGACTCAGCCGTGGGAGGGAGAGGAAGGAGGCGAAGTTCTTGGTGGCTGCTGTTTTCTTTTCTATCAGAAGGAGGTTGCCAAGGCCACAGAAGAGCACATCCAGAAGCCAAATGGATAAGAAGATGGACAGAAGGATTAGTGGCTCTGCAAAGGTCTGATTGTCCATATCAGGAGCTGTGTCAACAGAACTGGGTGAAGAACGGAAGAAATTGAGCCTCTTCCCTATGGCTGCTTACACTGATTTTCTGGGTCTTCCCTTTTGCATCTGTTTACTGGGGATGCTTTTGCTTTTATCCCCTTAGTTAGGAAGCTTACAGCAGTTCCCTGTCTAACATCTCAATTCTTTCTATCCTGCCTAGTGGGCTGTTTGTCATTCTATCTATTTCACCCAGGCAGGCCAGGGCTTAGGAAGCCAGGGCTGTGTCCCCCCTGGTTACAAGTTGGGAGAATCTAAAGTTCCAAGTGTGCAGCATTCACAAAACAGCATAGATGGAGCCTCAAATAAGATTCAGAAAGTAACTGAGTTGCTTCTCCCAATTCCAGCCTGTGCAGTGGCTCCCAAAGCAGCCCCTTCATGCGCCCTGCAGTGAATCTTGGGGAGCTGCAGTCAGAGCAGGCTGTGAATGGCCCAGCTGTTCCAGGCAGCTTCCAGCAGGTGGGAGTGTGGAGTTGCAGAAGGCTGGCAATCTTGAACAGCACGGGTTGCTGGGACAATGTAGAGCCGAGTTTAGGAGACCAACTCCAGCCACCCCTCACTCTTCAGCTGTTATTTCAGAGCCCTAGTGGCAGGAGAGGAAGCAACAGGGTGGTGTGGCCTCTGCCTCTCTCTCCTCTGCCCTCAAGCTTGGAGTCCTAAGGGCCTGATGATAGGGACTGCTTCCTAGTGGACTCGGCACACTGCCGGGTCTGAATCCAGACGCCATAACATTCTCACAGACAGACCACTTACTGTGACTGGGGAATCTGTTCTGGCACATTCTCAAGCTTCTGTCCTGAAACAACGTATTTGAAAACTCTGGTAGAGTGAATCAGACTCCAAAGATATATGGATTTATTGTTAATGATCAATAGTAGTTAAGAGCAAAATGTGTCGCTGGGTCTACTCTAGAGGGCAAAGAGGAACTCTAGGGAAGGGATTCGAGAGGGTTCCTAGTTCAAGAAAAGGCTTTTTGGACTATGTTTTTACCTCTGTGATGCCATTTGTGTGTGTGTGTGTGTGTGTGTGTGTGTGTGTGTGTGTGTGAGAGAGAGAGAGAGAGAGAGAGAGAGAGAGAGAGAGAGAGAGAGAGAGATCTTTTTTAATTTATTTTTTATTTTTAATTATTTTTTTATTTTACATACCAACCACAGTTGGAGTCCCTCCCTCCTCTCCTCCTGTTCCCTCTGCCCACCTCCTTTCTACCCCTCCATCCACTCCTTAGAAAGGGTAAGGTCTCCCATGGGAGTCAACAAGGCATGACATATCAAGTTGAGGCAGGACTGAGCTCCTCCCCCCTGTATCAAGGCTGGGCAAGGCAAATCATCACAGGGAATAGGTTCCAAAAAGCTAGCTCATGTGTCAGGGACGGATCCTGATCCCACTACTAGGGGCCCCACAAACAGACCAAGCTACACAGCTGTCACCCACATACAGAGGGCCTGGGTTGGTCCCATGCAGGCTCCCTAACTGTTGGTCTAGAGTTCGTGAGCTCCCAAGAGCTTGGGTCAGCTGTCTCTGCGGGTTTCCCCAATCATGATCTTGACTCCACTTGCTTATATAATTCCTCCTCTCTCTTTTCAACTGGATTCCAGGAGCTTGGCCCAATGATTGACTGTAGATCTCTGCATCTGCTTCCATCAGTTACTGGATGAAGATTCTTTTTTTTGTTTTTGTTTTTGTTTTTGGAGACAGGGTTTCTCTGTGCAGTTTTGGTGCCTGTCCTGGATCTCGCTCTGTAGACCAGGCTGGCCTCGAACTCATAGAAGTCCACCTGGCTCTGCCTCCCGAGTGCTGGGATTAAAGGCGTGTGCCACCACCGCCCGGCTGGATGAAGATTCTATGATGACAATTAGGGTAGTCACCAATCTGATTACAGGGGAAGGCCAGTTCAGGCACCCTCTCCACTGTTGCTAGGAGTCTCAGCTGGGGTCATCCGCGTGGATTCCTGGGAGTTTCCCTGGCACCAGGTTTTCCCCTAACCCCATATCTATCAAGATATCCCTTTCATTGCTCTCCCTCTCCATCCCTCCCCCATATTGATCATCCCAATCCCTCATGTTCCCATCCCCTCCTCTCTTCCCCTCCCCTCCCTGCATCCCCAGTTTACTCAGGAGATCTCATCTATTTCCCTTTCCCAGGGCAATCCATGTGTCCCTCTTAGGATCCTCCTTGTTACCTAGTTGAGAGAAATCATTTTACAGAGATTTTTAAGCCCTCAGAAAATACAGAGGCTATAAAAACTAGTAAGAATGGACTGGCAAGATGGCTCAGCGGGTAAAGGCCTTGCTGCCCAAACAACCTGAGTTTGATTCCCAGAACCCACACAAAGCTGGAAGGAGAGGAATGCCTCCACACACAGACTAATAATAAATAATATAAACAGTAATAGCAAATTGCCATTATTAAGTATTTACTATGTTCTAGGTACAGTTTATACTTATTGAACCATCTCAGCATCCTAATAAGATATGCATAGCTTTCTACTTTAACTAGAAATGGACACCCAAGATCTCAGTAATAATAGCAGGATGCTATACATATAAGAAGTAATGACAGCAGAATTTGAACCCAGATCTTTTTGGCTGTAGTAGCTCATGTCTTTCCCATTTTAATGTGTAGCCTCACACTTTACTAAAACTCTAAGATCCTTTCCAAGACTATTCTTAAGCTGGAAGTAGAAACTGCCTGACTGAGAGGTGGTGGTTCACACACCTTTAATCCCAGCATTTGGGAGGCAGAGGCACGCTGATCTCCATGAGTTTGAGGGCAGCCTGGTCTACAAAGGGCTGTTACACACACCAAAAAAAACCCCTGTCTCAAAAAACAACAGAGAGAGAGAGAGAGAGAGAGAGAGAGAGAGAGAGAGAGAGAGAGAGAGAGAACTGCCTGAATTTGGGTGTAGTGGTGCATACCTGTAAACTGAGTCCTAAGGAGGCAGAAACAGGAGAGTTGTGAATTCAAGGACAGCCTGGGCTGCATAGTAAACTCAAGGTGAGTCTGGGCTACATAGTGAAATCCTGTTTTAAAACAAAACTTAAAAAAAAAAAATTGCCCAAGGAACTTGTTTAACATGCATATTCCAAGGAGGGCCTCATCAACTATCCAGACAGTCCAAATTTCAGCTTTTGGGCCACATGAGTCCCAAGAATGTGGTCAAGTGTGATGGAACACACTTTTAGTCCTAGCATGTGGAAGACAGAGGTGGGTGAATCTCTGTGAGTTCAAGTCCATCCTGGTCTACAAAGCAAGTTTCAGGCCACACAGGGATATATAGTGAGATCCTGTCTGAAAAAATAAATTGTTAAACAGGAATGTGCACTGAATTAAAAGTGATGCTGGAGAGATGGCTGAGCAGTTACAAGCACTTATTGTTCTTGCAGAGGTCTTGGGTTTGCTTTCCAGCACCCACATGGTGACTTAACTCCAGTTTCAGGGGATCTCACACTCTTTTCTGAACTCGGAGAGCACACCAGGTGTGTACTCGCCAAAATAGTCATACACATAAAATAAATAAATCTAAAAAAGAAAATGTGGCCCAACACATTTGTTGATAACAATGCCATATTTCAATGTCAAAGGGTTGGACACCCCTCTGCAACAAGTTTTTTCTTTCTTCCTCTTTCTCTCTCTTTTTTTCCTGTGTCCCCTTTAGTTATACCCATTGTTTAATAAAGCCATGTGATAGGGACTTAGGCTTCTTTGTACATTGACGCATTATATCTTGCCTTGGAAACACTGACAAACACAATTATTGTGCTAAGCCGGGGACCCTCAATTTTTCCAACAGAGAATTCTAGCCGGACGCTCCTCTTTGCTCCAGGGATTTGCTATAACGTTCCTTGTTCTGCTACTGGTCCCGCCGCCATCTTCGGGCACAGTTCACTGCTGGAGAAGCCTCCCCTTGGGGAGGATTTAGCCCGGGAAGAGAAAGAAGCAGAAACCAAGTGAACCTTCGGGGTTTGATTCACTTAATCAGTACTGATCTGCTGTGCTGCTCACGGGGCTAGCTGTTGGGAGGGAGGAGAGCACTGGATAAAAGCCTCCCTCTCATGGAGTGCACTGGATAAAAACCTCCCTCTCATGGAGTTTTAGGCAAGAGCGGGCAGAAGAGGCCTCTTCGATGAGATGGTCTCTGAACAGAGAATTGATGAATTTCTGGGGAAAAGCACAGCATGGAGAGGGACAGGTCAGTGCAAAGACGCCAAGCGTGAGTCCCCTGGGAATGTCCCGGTTGCGGCAAGGCCAGTTCTGACAAAAAGGCTGGAGCAGCAAATGCAAGAAGACATGAGGTCTTTGGGAGAGGGTGGACATGGCCCCTGGGCTACTGTGAGAATTTTAGGGTTTGCTCCTTGCAAGAGGAGAAGCCAGTGGAGGAGGGATTTGTGCAGAGAACTGGACATTACCCAGTTGAGATTTTAGCAGAATCATTCTGAGAGCTAGGTTGAGGATAGATTCCAGGTGGTAAAGGGTGCTATCTGAATCCTTTTTTTCTTTTTTTTAGTTTTTTGAGACAGGATTTCTTTGTGTAGCCTTGGCTGTCCTGGAACTCACTCTGTAGACCAGGCTGGTCTTAAACTCAAAGATATCCACCTGCCTCTGCCTCCTAAGTGCTGGGATTAAAGGGGTGAACCACTACCACCTGGCTTAAAAGTTTAAATTTTATTTATTTATTTATTTATTTGCTTGCTTGCTTGTTTATTTATTATGTACGGCTTGCCTGCATATATGTCTGGACACCACTTGTGTGCCTGGTGCCCACAGAGACAGAAGAGAGCATCAGATCCAGTGGGACTGGAGTTACAGGCAGTTGCGAGCTGCCGTGTGGGTGCTGGGGATTGAACCTGGGTCCTCTGGAAGAGCAGCCAGTGCTCTTAACCACCGAGCCACCTCTCCAGCCCCACTTCCTGAATCTTGAGGCAGCTGTCTGTTTGCATTTCTCTTCGACGGTTTTGTCAGATTCTAGCCCTTTTCTCAGTATCATGGTGGCAAGACGCAGCAGTACAGAGGTAGAGGTGTGGCTCCATCAAGCCTCTCTGCTCATAATCATTGCACTATGATCTTCAATAACTGCACACTGACTGTAGTGGCAGATGTGGTTATGGTGGGAAGGAGGGCCATGTTAGTGGTATCAAGATACCAGGCATGCCGGAGTAATGCCTCCACCACACTAGCAATAAAGCAATCCAGGAACAACATGATAGGAGCAAAATGGCAGGGCTTTAAGTCCTTTACAGACTCATTCATCCACCCAGCTGTGTTTGAGGCCATACCAAGTACCAAAGTACCAAAGTGTATCAAGTACACTTCATGTGCCACTGGAGAACTAAAAACCTCAAAAACTGCCTCCAAGACTTAAACTCTGCCCCAGAGGCAACTCTCAAGCTAATTACTGAAATTTATCAATCGATTTTGATGGGTCAGACATGGAAGTGCTTTTTATGTATTGCTATATTTAATCCTGAAAATTAACTCAATCAGTCAGGTGCTATTTTACTTTCAAGATGAGGAAATTGTGGCTCAAAGAGGTAAAAGGTAACACGTTCAAGTTCACCTCACTGTTAAGCAATCTGAGATCTGACCCCAGATAATCTAGTGCCAGGATAGGAATGACTCTGCCTCTGAGGCTGGAGACGAGAGAGTTAAACACGCGATTCTAGTGAAACCCCAACAGTATTCACCAGAGCTGTTGGGCACTTTTGACATTATCAAGGGCCAAGGCCCAAAGCCTTTCCAAATTTCCAATCCTGCTAATGCTGCTGTACGGTACAGCTTCTCCTCATAAAATGCTATAAAGCACAACTAAGATTTTTAAGCGATGCTCCCAGAGTCTTCAGAAGAGATTAATGTCATTTACAAAGCTGTTTTCCAGCCAAGGACCATCCCTTTCTTGGACTGTCACCTGCTCATCTTCCCATCACCAGCTCATAGCTCTTTTGTGGGCAGTTCACTCTTCCTAAAGGGAAACAACAAAAAGTTTTTATATTGAGTAGAGTCCAACCAAGCTACTCTCCATGACTTGTTCACACCATCAAAGGAATGCCATCTCGGAAACTCAGTGATCTTTCTGCTCAGTCTCTCAAGTGATGAGGCTTTAGGCCTCTGTTGTGTATGAGTGTTTGTGCGTGGATATGTGTACATGTTAGGGTGTGTGCAGGTGCACAAGTGTGTAAACCAAGTGTGAAGGTGAAAGGTCAACCTTGAGTGCCATTCCCCAGGACCTGTTACTTTCTTTTTGTTTTGGGTTTTTTTGTTTTAAATTTATTTTATTTTATTTTATGTGCATTGATATTTTGTCTACATTCATGTCTGTGTGAGGGTGTTGGGTCCCCTGGAACTGGAGTTACAGACAGTTGTGAGCTGCCTTGTGGGTGCTGGGAATTGAACCCAGGTCCTCTGGAAGAGCAGCCAGTGCTCTTAACCACTGAGCCATCTCTCCAGCCCCTGTTTTTGTTTTTTGAGGAGAATCTCTCACTGACCTGAAGCTGGCCAAGCGGGCTAGACTGGGTAGCCAGTGAGCCCCAGGAATCTGCCTGTCTCTTCCTCCCCAGTGTTGGGGTTACAGGCATGGGCCACCATGGTTCGTTTTCTGTGTGGGTTCTGGGGATCAAACTCAGGGCCTGTGTTTGCTCGGCAAGAACTGTACTGGCTGAGCCATCTCCCAGTGCTCGATCTATAAGTTTTGAAGAACCTGCCAAACTATTTTCAGATTGTTTATTCTATGAAAGTTCCAACTGCTCTAACTTCCACCAACACGTGTGGCCTTTAAAAATTGTAAGCATCCTATGTTCTAGATCCTCATGGTGTGCCAATTTGTATTTCTAATGACTAATTGTATTGATCACTTTCTCCTAAGCTTATTTTGAATCTATTTTCTTTTTTGGTTTTTCGAGACAGGGTTTCTCTGTGTAGCTTTGCGCCTTTCCTGGAACTCACTTGGTAGTCCAGGCTGGCCTCGAACTCACAGAGATCCGCCTGGCTCTGCCTCCCGAGTGCTGGGATTAAAGGCGTGTGCCACCACCGCCCGGCCTATTTTCTTTGTTAAGGTGTTTGTTCAAATCTTTCTTACTTTAAAAAAAATTATATGTTTTCTTTCTTAGTGTTGAATTTTTAGCTTGGTGGATTTTCTAGATATAAGCCTTTATCAAGTATATGCTCAGCAAAGAGTTCTTTCAGTGTGTGGCTTATCTGCTCATTCTCTAGTGGTAGTGCTGGGATTAAAGGTGTGTGCCACTACTGCCTGCCTTTAATGGTATATCTTTTACAGAGCAAATACTTTGATTTTTGGTGAAGCCCAATTTATTAACTTTCCCTTTTATAGATTGTGTTTTTGATGATACATCTAAGACATATTTGCCACAAAATTTTTCTTTTATATAGATTTTTAGAATTATTTATTTATTTTATGTATGAGTGCTCTATGTGTATGTATGCCTTCATGCCAGAAGAGGGCATCAGATCCCACTAGAGATGATTGTGAGCCACCATGTGGTTGCTGGAAATTGAATTCAGGACCTCTGCAAGAGCAGCCAGTGCTCTTAACCCCTGAGCAGTCTTTCCAGCCCCCTTTTATGTATTTTTAGAAGGTTTTTTTTTGCTTGTTTGCTTGCTTGTTTTTAGTTTTAGATTTTACATTCAGATCTGTGGTCTCTTTTAATTTTTTCGTTCATGTAATATATATGGTATGGTATGAGGGTCAGGATTAAAATTCACTTTAGTTTTTGCATGATTAACATCCAATTATTTGAACACCCTTTATTGAAAATTCTATCTTTTATTCTTTGTCAAAATCCAGTTACACACACACACACACACACACACACACACACACACACACACGTGCACATTCACACATGCATATGTACGTTTAATAAATGTATGTTTAATATATATATGTCACTAATTTTCTTGCTTTTTAAAAACTAGAAACCCATGGCCATCTTATAAACCCAATGAACCATATCAACTACTCATTATGAAACCCTAACCTAACTTTATAGCTTCAGGCCTTTCTTGGGGTTTGTGGTTAAGTCCACTCACAACGTGGGCTGGGCAAAATCTTGGGATCAGGTTGGACTTTTCCCGGAAGGCCAGGGCCCTTTGTCTCATGGGTTGCCTACTGGTGAGCTGCCTTCTTCTGACTCGAAGACACGCACTGAGATTTCTGTTTCTGGTTGAATGATCGGTTCTAATTGTCGCACCTGGCTTTTCGCTGGATCTCATTAGCTTCCTTCTTTGATCTTCTAAACTAAAAGCCTTAATGACTTTAGTGGTCCTGGTCCTTGTCCTGGCGTAAGAGTCTGCCTGAAATATGACCCTCTTAGACCAAGGATGGGTCTTTTGTCAAAGACCATCAACCTAGTGGGAGGAAATCAGTCAAAGGTCACGTCTTGAGACACCAAATTTGAAGTGGTTTGGTCTCCTTAGAGAAATATAAAATACCTAACTTATTGGCTTAAAATTTTCTATTACGATATAATTCACATACCATAAAATTTACCCTTTAAAAGTGCACATTTCAGTAATTTTTAGTATATTCAGAAAGTGGTGACCCCATCACCATTATGTCATTTCAGAATGTTTTCATCACCCTGAATAGAAACCCCAGACCCCCTGAGCAGTTGCTCTCCATTTCTTCTCCCCCTAGTCCCTGACAACCATGGGAACCCACTCTCTGTATCTAAGGATTGGCCATTCTGGACATTTAACGGAGGTGGAATCATACAGTATGTGGCCTTTTGTATCTGACTTCTTCGCTTTACTTTTGAGGTTCACTGTGTTGTATAATGTATAAGAACTCCATTTCTGTCTATGGCTGAATAATACTCGATTGGGGTTGATATACTGTATTTGGTTTATCAATTGCTGGACATTTGGCTTTTTTTCTACTTTTTAATGGTGTGTCTTTGGACCTTGTGTATGAGGGTTTTTTTTTGTTTGTTTTGCATATGTTTTCTGTTCTCTTAGATACATACCTGGGAGTAGAATTGATGGGTCATACAGTAACTGTTATGGTTTGAATCTGAAATGTTTCCCACAGACTTATGCTTGGAATGCTCCTTCCATAACTGGTGATAGCTGCTCTTTTGCAAGGCTATGGACATTGGGGAGGTGAGACCTTCCTGGTTACAGAAGACCAGCAGCAGTAGGCCTTTGAAGGTTACATCTAATTCCTGATCCCTGTGTTGTTTGTTTCCTGGTCCACCATGATGTGAACAGCCTCCTTCTCCACCACCTCTGCCAGCTTCAGTGACTTGAAACTGCTCTGCCGTGTGTTCCAGGTCGTGACAGACAGAGTCTTTGGAAACCAGGACCGGCAATACATCTCCCCGCATTGAAGCTGCGTGTCAGGTGCTTTTGATCACAGCAACACAAAAGGAAGCAGTATAAAGATTCTGTTGTTAGTAGTCTGATCAGTTGCCTGAACTATTTTCTCAAAGTGGCTACCCTGCTTTATAATTGGTTCCAATTTCCTCTCTTGCTCTCTGATGTCTTAATGCCTGTTATTATCATTATCATTATTTATTTATTTATTTATTTTTGTTTTTTGAGACAGTGTTTCTCTGTGTAGCTCTGGCTGTCCTGGAACTTGTTCTGTACACCAGGCTGGCCTCAAACTCAGAGATCTGCCTGCCTCTGCCTCCTGAGTGCTTGGATTAAAGGTGTGCACCACCACTGCCCTGCTATTATTATTATTATTATTTTAAATTTACCATAATTTCTTTACTGAATCTTTGAGAATTTCACATCATGCACTCTAATTCTGCTCACCTCCCAGTCCCTCCATATCCTCCCCTCACCCCTGCAGTGCCCCCCCAAAAGAGAAAAAAATCAAACCAGTCCAAAACAAAACAAGCAAACAAATAAACAAAGATAGAAACTAACAAAACGAAACAAAAAATGAACGAAACCCTCTTCGCTCCTCCATCTTCCTCACCTCTCCCACACCTCTTCGTCTTGGTGGCACTGGGAGGTGCCGTGTGTCACCTTCTGTCCAATCAGCTTTACTTGCTAATGTTCATTGCGATGAGTCACTGTCTGCTTCAAGGCCTCTGGTTTCTGGTTCACCATCATCACTGGATCCTCACTGAAACTCCTCTCGGATACTCTGTGGCCATTCCGAGTCATGGAGATCCTGTGGGTGTTGTTCTACAGGACCAGTCTCTTCACAACCTCCAGCAGGTCCTAGGTGGGGTAGATGTTAGGGTCGGCCACCCTCAGGCCAGGCTGTGGGCCTGGGTGGTAGCTGAGCTGGTCAGTCTGAGCCAATAGGCACCCCCCCTCAGACGAGGGGTAGAGTCAGCAATCCTACACACCTGTCTCTCACCTGTAGTGAGGGATGAGGCCATCTCTCCCGAGTGTGGTGGCAGTGGGGTGGGGCAGCTCTCCCATGAGGGTTGGGGCCTGCCCTATTGCTGCAGTGTCCAGCGAAGGGCAGGGACAGTTATCCCAGGGCCAGTAGAGGGTAAGGTCAGCTCATCGTGGCCCTCTGATTTCAACACACATGGTTCCTGTGGCCCTTTGAGGTGACTAACCTTGGTGATTAGATCACAGACATCAACACAGACCCCACTGCAGCAGGACCATGGACCCAGATATGGCCCTCAGCAGCAGCTTGGGCCCGGACAACATCATGGCTCCTGTAGAAGCACAGGCCGCTCAGATCGGAATGGCTCTGGTGCCGCCCCCCCCCCCCCCCAACACCGACAAGGCCATAGATCGGTC
Source organism: Peromyscus eremicus (assembly GCF_949786415.1). Classification (NCBI taxonomy): domain Eukaryota; kingdom Metazoa; phylum Chordata; class Mammalia; order Rodentia; family Cricetidae; genus Peromyscus; species Peromyscus eremicus. Next base: position 78,330,006 of record NC_081421.1, read on the forward strand.
CTCAGTGGCAGCCAGGTCTGGATGTCACCGTTGTCCCAGGTGACAGTGCAGGCCACCCAGACCCATACGGCCCTGGCGCCAGCGAGGCCCTCAGATGTCAACAAGGTCCTAGGTGGCAGCCAAGACCCCCAGAATCTGCACGGCCCCTTGTGACAACAGGAGCCATGGACATCAACACAGACTTTGGTTGCTATAGGGCCAAGGACCCAGACATAGCCCTCAGCAGTAGCCCGGGCCTGGGTGACACCATAGTCCCAGATGGTAGCACATGCCACTCAGATCTGTATGGCCCTGGCTTCAGCATGGCCCCCAGTCTCCAACAAGGCCACAAGTTGTGTCCCAAACCCCGGGCCTCTGTGTATTATTATTATTATTATTATTATTATTATTATTTTTAAGGCAGAGTCTCATTATACAGTCCTGGCTGACCTGGAGCTTGGTATAGACCAGACTTACCTCAAACTCAGAGTTCTGCCTGCCTCTGCCTCCCAAGTGCTGAGATTGAAGGAATAAGCCACTATGCCGTGTCTTTAAAAAATTTATAGTCACACTAATGGGTATGTCATCACAATTTCTTCTCCTTCTTCCTCTTCCTCCTCTTTTTTATTTATTTATTTACTCATTCATTTTTTTTCCCCGTGTGCATGTGTGTAGATGTCAGAGGATAACCTTTCATCATGCATGTGATTTACCACTAAGCTGGATGCCCTGGCACTCACTGTGGTTTTGCTTTGCATTTCCACCGTGGTGAATACGGCTGAACATCTTTTCATGTTCATATTGGCCATTTGTAGATTTTCTTCGGAAAAATGTTCAATTTTTTTGATCATTTTAATTGAGTTTCTTATCCTCTTATTGTTGAATTGTGGGAGCTAATTATATGTTGCAGATACTAATTTCTTATCGAATGCATAGTTTGCAGATACAGCTCCCATTCTCAGGGCTGTCTTTTCACTCTCTTGATGGGATCCTTTAAGCACAAAAGGCTTTTCTTTTGATGAAGCTCCCATTATACAGATTCTTTTTTGTGGCTTATGACCATCTTCTTTCTACAGTCAAATCCAGGTATCAAAAAGCTTCCCCATTAAGCACAGCATATAAGGAAACCACATGGCTCAGTTCTATATTGTTGCACTTCAAGGAATAGGACTGATAAGAGGAAAAGGAAGAAAGTTGGGAACATTCTTTACCTGGGACTTAAATTTCTAAATATGGCGGCACGTTAGTCACTTGTTCAATTAAAATTTAAAAAAAAATTAATTTATGTGTATGAGTGTTTCCCCTGCATGTCTGTACCCCACTTCTGTGCCTTCTAACCGAAGGGGTTAGAAGATGGAGTTGGATCCCGTGGAACTAGAGTTACAGATGGTTGAGCCATGATCTGAGAGACTCGAACCCGGGTCCTCTGGAAGAGCATCCAGTGCTCTTGACTACTGAGCCATCTCTCCAGCCTCATTGTTCAATTAAAGAAATGTTTAACGAAGGAAGGTCTACAATCTCATGCTACTATCTTGCTCAGCCACTGGCAGGGGATGCCCCTAAGAGAAGTCTGATTGTGCCTCAAAAGCTGAGGTGGCCTCTGAAGAAACTAAAGCCAATCGTTTTAGGAGTAGACCAGTCAGTGCTGTTTGAGAAGACAACAGTCCACCATGGCTGGGAAGGCATGGCAGTAAGTGGTTCTGGTGAGAGCAAGTAGCGGGGACTCTGCCTCCTCACACCTTCGTGAAACAGGAAACAGGGATCCAACAGGAAGTTAGGCTGCGATGTGAAACTTCAACGTCAGCTCTCATTTCCCCCTGGAAACTTCTGCCTCAGAAAATTCCCACAGCTTTCCAAAGTGGTACCACTGGCTGGGAACCAAGTGTTCAGACACATGAACATGCAGGTGACATTTCACTTTCAACCCATTCCATTCTGCCCTTGGCACGCACAGGCTCATTAGCCACTGTCTTAGAGCATTAGCATCTAATCACCAAGGTTAAGTCACTCTTTGGGAACTGCCCTAATTCTTTCTAGTTTAGAAGCTTTGGACCAAGTGAAGCTACAGCTGCTGATGGAACACGCAGTGAGCAGGAGGAAGAAATGCCAGAGAGAGAGAGAAGTTTGGAGCCAGACTGTTGGGGAGTCCCAGCCGAGGTCTCTGAGCCGGATGCTGAGTGAGACAGAATTAGGTGCACACAGGGGCATGGCAGCTACAGAAGGACAGAAGGAAAGCAAGGCAGTCAGTTGGCTCTCAGTGGGGGATGCAGACCCGTGGAGGTCCCTGCCAGTCAGGTGGTACATGTCAGGCGAAAATTGCTTGACAGGAATTCCTGGTAGGTAGGAAAGGTCTACAATCTTGCTCAACCACTGGCAGGGGATACCCCTAAGAGAAGTCTGATTGTGCCTCAAAAGCTGAGGTGGCCTCTGAAGAAACTAAAGCCAATCGTTTTAGGAGTAGACCAGTCAGTGCTGTGAAACCATATGGGTACGCAATCACCATGCCTGCCCTACAGATAGACCTGAGGTTCAAATTCCAGCAACACGTGACCTTGGGTGACCTCTATGTCTCATTTTCCCTATCTGTAAGATGGAGAAAACATTTCCCTACAGGGCTGTGGGGAGGCTAAGACAAGGGTGGTGTTGGGTGTGGTGACTCATGCCTGGAAGCCCAGCACTGGGAGGCTGAGGCAGGAGGATCGGGAGTGTGAGCTCAGGCTGGACTACAGAGTGAGATCCTGTCTCAAAAACCAAATAAACGGGAGGACAGACAAGGCCGAGCACATTCTCTGTTAGAGTGCAGACACTAATCAGTGTTCCCCTTTGCTAGGTGGAAATAAAGAAGCAGACACTGTGTTCTCTAACCCAGCTCCCACTCACTCTGCTCTTTTAAGGCTTCAGTCCTTCCCAGCACCAATGGCAGTTTTCCCATCCTTTGGATGTGTGTCCCAGGACCTGTGGTGTCTCCTGACTTATTCCTCCCCAGATCTCATTCTGGAGACTCAGGACCTCCTTGGCTTTTGACCCTCCCAAATGGGCCCACCAGCTCCTGTTCCCATGAGGTGAGGTTAGTGTTTTCTAGAATATACCACAGAGAGGATAACCAACCTGTATCTCTTATAGCACATCCCACCAAGGATCCTCGTAAGGAGAGACCATTGTGTTCCCTTTCTAAGTGCCTCCTTAAAAGCCTGGGACAGAGTCTGCCTCATGTGCCCTGGGAAATAGGACAGTGTCTGAATGGCTAAGACAGGGCTGTGTTCTGTGAGTCATTACTCTTCACCAGGGTGCTGACCATGCTGGGGACAGGGTCTCCAAGGCCCTGTTACTTCTCACATGTATGTAATTGGGTTTAATTTACTGGATGGTCTCGACTCATTGGGGTGTGAACATGACGCGGTTTTGTTATCGCAGTTAGCTGATGCTTGGGTTAGCTTGCTCGACCTGTTTGGTGCCAGGTCTCTTTCCTGCTGAGGAGCAGCTCCCTTTACCATCTGTTTGTTTCCATAACTTCTCAGGAACTTTCACCTACTATGGTGGTCTTATTATGCTAATGAAGTCACAATCTTTTACATTGAAAAACTGCATTGCAAGTGTGATCTCAGCTTTTCTCCTTCCCTTTCAACACAGGCTGGAGTTGGTCCACTGTATGGAGCAGTGGTTGAGAAATGGTGTTTGCTTTCACCCTCCTTTGTGAGGTCTCAGGACCCCTGGGCAGAGGGGCAGGATGAGGAATGATAGGCCTCTTTGCATGACTTACAGGGAGGGGGTAGTGTCCTTTACCCCTTCCTGGTCCAACTTGGCTTTGCTGGAATTTTTTTTTTAAATAGCGTGTTAATTTTTTTTTTTTTTAAATAGTGTGTTCATTGTACTGCTGGAGTTTTTCCTGAGCTCCCTTCCCAAACCAGGACTGCCCCCTCCTCGTCTCACCCATTAGATGTACCTTGCCTTTGTCCTCACCAGTCATAGAGGCTCCCAATGACTCCATCTCTGCCATGTGTATCCAACTCTTAATTTAGAAGCAGACAGGCAAATCTGGGCTCTGGTCACTCTGCTGACTTCTGTGCATCACCCCACGGAGCCCCAGGGTCGGCTGGATGCTCTCCAGCAGCTCTGTGAGACTGGGTGGAAAGGGCATTGTGTCTTCTGCTCAGGCAGATTGCAGCAGCCTTGTCTGTAGCTTCTGGCTGGAAGTCAGTGGTCCTCCTGCTTCCCGAACCTCCAGGCCTCAGATGAGTACCAGTTTCTATTCAGGAGTGCTTGCTTAGGGGCTAGGAAGATGGCTCAGTGGGTAGAAGCACTTAACACACAAGTGTGAGGACCCATATTCAAATCCTCACAACTCTCCAGAGTCTATGTAAAGAGGGGCATGGTAGTATATGTCTGTAGGCCCCTTTTCCTTTGTTCAGATGGCGATGGAGATAGGAGAAGCTTATGGGCCAGCTAGGCTGGCTTTTACAGTAGCAAAGGAGAGACTGTCTCAGACAAGGTAGAAGGCGATCTCCTCCAGTGTCCACATGTGCACTGTGGCATGGGCATACCTGCATTCGCACACAAACATACATGAACCTCCCCACCCCAATTTTGTTTTAAATGTTTTTGCTTGGTATGTGCAAGGTCCTAGGTTCAATCTCTAGTACCATAAAATAAAAAAAGGCGGTTAAAGCACTGTCTGTAGTGTGTAGCTCCCTAGGCCAGGAGCATCAAGTATTCTGCACTCTTTCCCCACAGTAGGGAAGTGGAGTGGAAAGTGCACTGGGCTGCATCTCAGACTTCCAGGCCTCTGAGGATGCTCGGGGCCTCTGTTGCCTTCACTAGTCTGGATTCTCTCTCCCTTCTCTTTGGGTAAAGAGCATCCCCACCAGCTTCTCCACAGGGGAGAGAGGTTGCCTCCTCTCTGCACTCACACCCTCAAGTCACTTGTTTCTGAGCTGGGTTGGATGCTGGTACATTTGGGGGTGTGGCGTGCTGGTGTTCCCTCAGCCCTGTGTGGTGGTGACTGGTTCCATCTGCTGGTGACTGTTGGTAACTCTGGTGTTGGCTGGCTCTTGGCTCTAATTCCTGCACAATGGGGAAACTTGGGAGGCAAATGAAGCAGTCTGCAGGGATACCCTGTTTCTTCTGCCCATCATCACGGTCATGGAGATCACCATCATCATCATCATCCTCTTGAGACAGGGTCTTGCTCTCTAACTGAGGCTGGTCTGGAACTCATTATGTAGCTTGAGCTTGAACTCATGGCAATCCTCCTGCCTCAGTGCTGGAAGTACAGGTACAAACGTGCAGTTTTGTGTCTTCTTTTTAAGACTGTGTTTAGTGTGCTTTTCCTCCTGCAAGCATTCTTCAGGTAAATCCCATCCCTCTGGAATTTTCCTTTACTGTGTGTATCGGGCTCTTAGTTGGCAGTGACTTCATATCTACTTAGTGTCTTTGCGTGTATCTTAGATAGTTTCTATGCATTATAAAGATAACTAGTGTTTCCTGAGCTCTTACTGCGTGCCATCACATGTCTGGAGCACATTCTACACTCCATTTCACCCAGTTCTCACACCACAACCCAGTGAGTTAGGGACCATCGTTATCCCCTTTACAGATGAAAAAACTAAACTAAGACAGAAACACCGCGTCTAAACCTTATAGTTAGAAGGCCCAAAGAGATGATCTGACTCCTGGGCTCATTCTGTGACAGCTAGGACTGTGTGTGTGCTGGGATTTTTGTTGTTGTTGTTGTTGGTCCATTTGCTACAAACTATAGTCACCCGGGAAGAGGGAACTTCAACTGAAAAAACCAAAAAACCAAAACCAAAACCAAAACCAGACAAACAAACAAACAAATAAAAAAACCACCTTCCATCAGATTGGCCTCTGGGCAAGCCTGTGGGGCATTTTCTTGATTAATGATTTGTGTGGGAGGGCCCAGTCCACTATGGGCGGTACCACCCCTGTGGGTGGTCCTGGGTTGTATAGGACAGCAGGTTGAGAAAATGGAGAGCCAGCCGGTAAATGGTGCTCCTCCATGGCCTCTGCTTCAGTTCCTGCCTTCTGGTTCCTACCTTGAGTTCCTGCCCTGACTTCCCTTAGTGCTGTGTTGTGACCTGGACTGTAAGATGAAGTAATGCTTTTCCTTCCCATGCTGATTTCAGTCAGTGTTTTACCACAGCGACAGAAGTCAGGCTAGCACAGACTGCCTGCTTGGCTTTTTGCTACACCCTTCTGTCCCCTGCCTTTTCCATCCTTCACTGACAGCCCTGCTGGATCCGAGTGAGGTACACAGCACAGTAGTCTTTTGTTTGGAATAACAAAAATCTTCCCAGCTACGGCTTATGTGAGAGCTGACGGAGGCCTGGGAGGACTCCAAAGGCTGCGCCATTAGGTTGGTCTTCAACACCAGACCCTGTGGACAGAAGGCTGAGGCTCTCTCACCAATCCCCCTTTTAATGTGTTAGAGTTTTCCAGGGAGATTCAGCATCTGACTCTATATTCCAGGCGAGTCCACCTGAACATTTCTGTCTGAAAGAGAATCTATTGTTTGCACAGTACTTTCACTTCCATCATCTCCTTTATGTTTTTTGCAAGCAGTCTGGGCAGAAAGGTGTGATTATCATTCTCATTTTTGTGTGGAGGAGCCCGAGGGGACAGAGATGAGCAGCCAAGGCGGCACAGCTTATCTGGGGCTAGAGACACGTCTGCCTCATCCTATCGTGTTGCGGGAGCATCCTCATGTCCTTTACTGAGACCTTCAGGCTCCCACTCCCTAATCTGTGGTTGTTTCCCCAGTGGGCATCTACTTATAAGTCCATGCTCCTGGTCTTGTCACTTCCTGCAGCCTCCTCCTTCAGCCTGTCCTGTCCACTTCTCCCAAAGACTGGAGACAGCCTTCAGGGTAGGGGGACCCGGCCAAGAAACCTTCTAAATGTGTTTCTCCAAGCCCTTGGGAAGGGCTGTTCATTTATCATCCACCATGACTGGGGCTGTCTTTATCAGCCCCAGTCATGGTGGATGTTATTTATTGTCAGATAAATGTATTTTCAAATAAAACAGAAAACAAACAAATAAATGCAGTGACAGAGCTCTTAAAAAAAACCCTGCCTGCTCGCTCACTTGAAGAAAAGCCTGTGCAACTAATTAACCCGGGCAGGCCTCCGCGGTGTTTGGAAACAAGCTTGGAATTAATATTGCCCTTCTCAGCTGCTGGAGCCAGCCTCTAAATCTTTATTGGGAAGTAGGAAGAGCAAGACACGGCGAGTTAGAGAGACAGCAAAAGGCCGAGAGGAAGGAGCTAGAAAGACGGGGGAAGATAAATACAGATCTCCATCTGTCTCCATTTCCATACATACCAGCTCAGCTAGAGTCTGGAAGACAGACAGACAGACAGGTAGGCAGGCAGGCAGGCAGGCAGGCAAAGTTTCTTTATATGAGCGTAGCCTTTGTCTAGCTCAGAGAACATTTTGATCCTGTACCACTGCAGTCAGGGCATCATCAGAGGCTCCAGGACAGGAAGGGCCATGGAAGGGGTCATCTAATTCAGTGGGTTTTAAATTATTTTTAGCAGCAAAGCTTTTTCTTGAAATGAAATCACACACAGAAACATCATGTCTAAAACAGATAAAAGCTGAGCTGTGGCGGTTGGAGCTTACTGCTCCTCAGGGCCCCTTTGCTTCCCCCTCAGGGTTGGCAGGCCAGGAAGGGCACAGCTGGGATACTAACGCTGCCTAGCGGCCTCTGCATCATCCCTGGATTCAGGCTTAGCCTAGAGTCACCTAGAGTCGGGTGTGGAGGACAGAATATGCCACCTGGCCCTAGAGGTGGGTTTCCAGAGAGGATGTGTATTCACTTGCTTCTGAACCTCTTGGGTCCTTGAACTCTGACCCTCTTTTCCCCAGGGGCCTTTGTTGGCAGAGCTTGGGAGCTGGTTTGCTGGCTTCCAGGCAGAGCTTTCTCAGTGGGGGAATTTCTTCAGTTGGCCGCCTGATCCAGACTTTGCCTCAAGAGAGTTTTGGAAGTTCAGGAGAGGAGACTCAGATATGGGAAGGACCTCTCTTCTCTCTCAGAGTGTGGACACTAGCTGGAGGTGTGTGTGTGTGTGTGTGTGTGTGTGGACTTCCCTAGATAAACCCTGTAAGGACAACTAGAAGGATGGTGATGTCGAATTGCATACATATGATTTTTCATGTGGAGGAAGGAAAGGCAGCGGCCAGCTCTGGAAACTGTCCACTGAGTGGCGCTGTGGAGATGGTATGATCGCCTCTGGTGGGTGGTCACTTGTTTCTGGAGTTCCTGACCTTGGTACCAAGAGCAGAGGTCTGAGGCTGGTGGAAGGCTTTTTGTGGAGTCAGCATGGAGAAGGCGAGTGGGAAGAGCAATCCCAGGCCCTGGGTGGAGTCAGTGTGGTTAGGGGAGGGTAGAAGGAGTGATCCCAGACCCTGGGTGGAGTCAGTGTGGATAATGGAGGGTAGAAGGAGTGATCCCAGGCCCTGGGTTTGGAGTCCTTTTGTTTCTCATTAACCCTGAGTGTCCTTGGCTCAGGTCTAGACAACAAGGGGCCACAGAAGGGAGGAGAAAACACAAATCATGAAGTAACACTTTTTTTGAAGGAGAAATTATAAATTGCAATTTAATCACATAATCACTTTGACACTCTCAAGCAAGCTAATTTCTTCCCTTGCCTCATTTCATCCACTCGGTGAGATGAATCTTAATGAATAATGTCCTATGAATATTTAATTTTTGATCAATTTGAATTTTCTCTGGCATACCTGCTGGAGATATAAATCAGTTCCTCTTCTACTCAGCAGAGAGAACTTGGACAGCAGCCGGGGTGGATCTCTGCCCAGGGCCACAGAAATGACCAGTGGTGGCTTTGAGGTGCTGATGAGCTAACACCTCACACTATGAGCTGGACCTCTCTAGACGTGGTCTGTAAGCTTCATTTTCTAATAGCACTCTGCCAGCAGACGCCTGAAGCCAGTGGCTGTTGAGGCAGATGAGATGTGTCTGCAATGCCTTGACACAGGTGCCCCCTCTGGTGCCAGCCTTTTCCACTAAAGACTGAAGAAGATGCCTTCTGACCCCAAGGTTCTCCTTCCTGGCCTCTGGGACACACGTTATCACAAAGGCAAGTAAATAAAGGGGGCAATAGAAGGAAAAGTGCTATTCTCAGCTTCTTCCGTGAGATAATACTTGATAGCTATGTAGTGAATGACAATTTGCAAAGTGACTTCTCATATATGATTTCTTAGCATGACTTAGAATGTGCCTGCATTCTGTTTTCCTAGAAAATGGCGCTGGAAAGAATCCTTTCTTATTCTGGGTTCAAAGGGTAAGTATTGGAGCTTACAGTCTGGGAGAATTGCTAAGTTCAAAACCAGGAAAATAAGTCCAAATTGAGCTGTTCAAAAAGAGGGAAAATTGAGCATTTGTGATGGAAAGAAGAGAGGGAGGTGTACTTAACAGGCAAGATGCTGGTGGTCTCAATAAAGAATTGATGGCAACGAGGTCACTTCTGAGCAAACATCTTACCTGTTTCAAGGGGACAGATTGAGTGTATTTTGGATGAATATTTTGCTTTCCTCCCATGAGAGCAAAGGGGTTTTTAGTGCTTCAGAGAGGTCAGGAAGCACCTCAAAAAAGGAAGCCATTGTTTATTTTTAAATCTCCAAGCCAACTCTTTGTTTTGGGGTTCACTTGGGCAAAAGTCTTGAAAGTAAGGTTTTATATATAGAGAAAATTCTAAAGTCATTAATATCCTTATAGTGGGAGAAGACAGCTTCTATAAAGAACAGAATAGAGGGACTGGAGACATCACTCAGTTGGTAGAGCACTTGCCTGGCATGCACAAAGCCCCAGATCCCATCCCCAGTATCACATAAACTGGAAGGGGGCAGAAGGACAAAAGAGTAAAAGTCTCCTCCTCTCCTCTACTCCTTATGAAGAGTCAGATGTCTAAATCACAGGACTCTGCAGAAATATCTAGGTAGCTATGAAGGAACTCAAGAACATGTGGATTAATGTCCCCAGACCCTCATTCTCTTTAACCTGTCACAGGAGCTAAAGAAAGGGAGGTGGGAAGTTAGATGGGACTCAGGCAGGTGTTGTCTGTGGCTTAGGAAGTTTGTGCAGTTGGACTCAGAAATCTTTCATGCCCTGGCTGAGGTACTGGCACTTCCACAGAGGCCTAGGGTTAGAACATACAGTTCACAGGTCAGGAGACTTTGCATCTGGAGCAAAAGGACCAGAATTGCAGTCTTTAATTGTGGATGTTGGATGCATACCATCCTGACAAGTCAGTATCACTCATGGAAAAGTCTAGAAACCAGACTAGATGAACTGTCTAGACAGAGGTCAGAGCTTCATTCTTCCCAGTAATCGTCTCAAGCTCAAGGAAGCTCTCCACATACCAGTTACCATGAAGGAAGAGCCAGAGTGGTGGTGCAGTGTTCAGGAAGAGAATCTGGAAATCTAAATAGTTTTTGCAGATAGACAGAGCCATCAAGAAGTTGTGCATACTCATATTAGTAACTTCAAGGTTTTAAGTTCATGTCTTAAGCCAGGTGTGGTAGCTCCTATCTGTAATTTCAGCACTCATGAAGTTTAGACTAGAGGACTGCTTCTTGTCTGAGGCTAGCCTTGGCTATATAGTGAGTTGTAAGCTAACCTGAGATGCAAGAGACTTTCTCTCAAAGATAACATACAAATAATTTTCTCTTTGTTGTTGTTGGTTTTTTTTTTTTTTTTTTGGTTTTTCGAGACAGGGTTTCTCTGTGTAGCTTTGCGCCTTTACTGGAACTCACTTGGTAGTCCAGGCTGGCCTCGAACTCACAGAGATCCGCCTGGCTCTGCCTCCCGAGTGCTGGGATTAAAGGCGTGCGCCACCACCGCCCGGCCCAAATAATTTTCTCTTAAGTCAAGTTTCTGAGCACTGAACTTGAAATGAAGATATGTTAAAATGTTTCTGTGGTACAATATGAGGGTATCAGGAGTAAAGAAGAAAAGGAAAGTGAGGCAGGTAAGGAGAGAAGGGAGCCACAGCCTCATGAATACCCACTGAACTGTCCGGCCACATGGAACTTCTTCCAGGTGGGCCATGAGAAATCGTCACACTTCAGTCTCTCCCCTATCTCTCCTTCTTGTTTTCTTTTTTCTTGACGTTTAATGATGAATAATTACCCAGCGTGTATTAACTTGACTGAACTGTGTACTGACAGGGTTCCTTTAGGAAGACCAAAGACGTTGGGGACCTCAGGCCTCTGCCATGGCCCCCGCAGTAGCTCACAAGTGCTTTCATACTCCCTTTTCCAAAGAGTGGAACCCAACCCCCCTACATCTGAGTCAACTGGTCTTAGTGACTTCCAACAGTAAAGTGATAGTGGTGTCGTGTGATCTCAGAGAGTAAAGCACAGAAGACACTGTGTCCATCCTCTTTTCTACTCTTACCTCGCATGCTCTGGGAGAAGCCAGCTTCTGCCTTGTGGGGACACTGAAGCAGACAATGGACAAGTCTACATGTTAAGATCAGAGATCCCGGTAACTGTTCTGCGCCAGCCATCTTGGAGGGGGTTTTCTGGCCCACCAAATCTCAGGTGACTGTGATTCCTGTTAACATCTGGACAGCCATCTCCAGGGAGACCCCTGGGCTAGAGAACCCAACTGTGTTGCTTCAGATTCTTCACTTTCATGTTGTGTAGAAGACTGGAAACACCGAAGACGAAGAGAGGATTGCAAAAGTAAGCAGAGAGAAAACATTGCCCACACAGCAATGAGAATTCTAACAACTGCTCGTCTTCCAGCAGAAACAGTGGAAGCCAAGAGGACTATGGGATGGCAGATTTGTACCATGATGTGAAAAGGACTATCATGTTAAACTCTAAGTCAGTGGTTCTCAACCTTCCTAATGCTTCGACCGTTTCATACAGTTCCTCATGTTGTGATGACCCCCAACCATAAAATTACATTTTTTGCTACTTCATCATTGTAATTTTGCTGCTGTTATGAATCATAATTTAAATATCTGATATTCAAGATATCTGACATGTGACCCCAAGTGGGGTCTTGACCCGCAGTTTGAGAAACAGTGCTCTAACCCCTCAAAAGTGTGTGCAATGTGACAGTGAAATAAAGATGATGAAAATGTTTTAAAATATTAAACAACTGGCTACTAAGAGCACTTACTAAAGGAACTTATTAAAACGTACTCCAGGAAGGAAGGAAATATCCCCAGAAGACTTAAAGTCCAAGAATAAACAATGAAGAGAACAAATGGCAGATGTTTAAATACTGGTTGTCTAAAATGATAGTAAATGAACTTGTTGTTAAATTAAAAATCATTAATTTTAAATGCTTTTATCTAATTTTTTTGTGAGATATAAAAACACAAACATTTTTTCCTCCAGTTGAGTTCCCTCCTTCTGAATGACTCCAGCTTGTGTCAAGTTGACATAAAACTAGCCAGCACACTGGAGATTGAACCTTTGGCTTTTTACAAGTTAAGCAAACATCCTACCATTGAGACATAACTATTTTGAGACAGGATCTCACTAACTTTTCTCAGGCTGGCCTTGAACTTGCAATCTTCCTGCTTTAGCTTTCTGAGTAGCTGGACTTATAGCCATGTAGTAGAAGGTCTGACCTGTAAGGAGAGGTTGGGTATTTGACTGATTTTTTTTTTTTATTATGGCCATTCTTCAAAGTGTAGGTATCCATCATATATATATTTTGTGTGTTTGATATGATAAAAATGGAAGATTACATGATTTATGATGACCCTTGTGGTAGTGTGTACATCTTTATGTACAAGATAAATTCCTGGAAAGACTTTGGAAGAAAGTATGAGTATAAGCTTGTTCACACTCCCAAAGGGCACACCAACTTACAACTCTCCAAATAGTACACTAAAAGTCCCATCCCTCACACCTTTTCATGGACTTTTTGGGAAATATGTTTTTGTTGAATAAAGCAACATGGTGAAGAGATTGGGATGGAATGAACATTCATAAAGTACATGGTATAATAAATCTCACTATATAAGGAAACTGGGACTCACTGAGTTTGAATGACTTCCCAAGCTCATATGAAGACCCAATCCAGAGCTGGGAAGATGGCTCAGTGGGCAAAGTGCTTGCCACACCCGCATGAGGTTATGAATTCAGATCCTCCACTCCCCCTCCCCCAAAGACCCAATCCAATGCCACGTGTGTAACATACATGTATGACCCTAGCACTTGTGAGGTGGAAGCAGGAGGTTTGTGAATTCCAGGTCATCCTGAGCTACACAGAGATCCTAATCAGAAACAAAAACAAGCTGGGCGGTGATGGCACACGCCTTTGATCCCAGCACTCGGGAGGCAGAGCCAGGCGGAACTCTGTGAGTTCAAGGCCAGCCTGGTCTACAGAGCGAGTTCCAGGACAGGCTCCAAAGCTACACGGAGAAACTTTGTCTTGAAAAAAACAAACAGCCCCCGCCCCAAAAACCAAAAAAATCATAACTGACTCACCAAATTTAGTTTAAAAATTGTTGTTGTTGTTGTTTTGTGTGTGTGTGTGTGTGTGTGTGTGTGTGTGTGTACACGCCATGGCACATTTGGGGAGGCCAGAGGACAACTTGGTGAGTTGTTTCTCTCCTACCTTTATTCGGTTCTAGAGATTGAACTTGGTTGCTAGGTGTGTATGGTAAGTGCCTTTACCTGCTGAGCCATGCTATTGACTCTAAATTCAATGCAGTTTTCTTGAAAAACAAACCAACAACCCAGTCAGAACTCTATGGTTACTTTACTCTACCCACTGCTGGCTGAACTCTGTAGAACCTTCACTGGGAAGGTCCTGCCCAGATGGAAGTCACCCCTCGTCAAGCCAGGAAAGAAGGCGGAGCGGGGTGGAGGTGCTGGAGAGGGTGTGGGAGAGGGTTGGCATTCATACCCTCAGATCTGAGGAGCATGCCTTCCTTGGCCCTTGCTGCTTAAGCTTCTGATTATAAACTCTGGTGACAAAATGGAGGCCTATCTAATCAGTCTGGCACGTAGAGAGTACTCGCTGGACAGCTGCTGGCTTTTGAATAAACTCTGGTTGTTATTTTTGTCACCAAATATGGGAAGAGAAACATCTCTTTGGCCATGCCAGGCCTCTTTTTCTGCTTGAAGTGCATTGGAGCCAGGGCAGGAGAAGGGACACATTGACCTTCCAAGGTCCCTTCCTGCTGGAAAGACAAGGGTTTCTCAGCAGGCAGTGCTGTTGAGAGCAGGGTCTGCTCAGGCTCCCTCTGTGGTGCACTGGCTTTCTTTTCTCCAAGTGATTAGCACGGAGATTGGCAGGCCGCAGTGGCAATGGCAGTTTAATGTTCTGGAAACCCACAGCCCCTTCCCTTCTTTTCCAAGGTTTTCCCCGGTGAGCCAGGAAAAGGTCTTGCAGTTTAAAAGGCAGGCAGGGATGGGGCCTGGGAGGGTTGCCACCAGAGACAGGGATTTACCACTGTGACACCAAGCCAGGCAGGGCTGCATTTGTAAGGATGAAGTGGCAGATTAGAGGAGGGGACTGAGACTCTGCCGTGACCCTGAGATTTGATCTGCTTCAAGCCTCCAGGTGTAATGAATGAGTTCAGCTGGTCCTGCGACTCTAAGCTGGTACCTAGCACCTGAGCTGGGCATGTGTCCTTGAACTCATCAAACTTGCTGTGCTGGGGAGAGTTGACGGGCTGTGTTAGTGCCCAACTCAGTTCTCTGCTGGCTGAATGATGTCTGGGAGCCTCTCTATTCCTCTGTGCCTCAGCTTTCTTCCTCTGGGTAGGAGGCCGTAGTAAGAACCCTCACTGCAGAGCTGAATTACATGGTGCATGTGTACAACTGACTGGCACCAGTTAGGTGGAAGGTGAAATGGTAAAGGCTATGTATCTGGAGCTAAGTTTCTTGGGCGCAAGCCTGATTTTGACAGATTAAAAAAAATTTTATTTTTTATTTATGAGTATTTTATTTTTAATTATGAGCATTATTATGTGTGTCAGTGTGAGTGTATGCCACATTTGTGCAGGTGCCCAAAGAGGCCACTGGATCCTGTGGAGTTTGAATTAAAGGCCTCTGCCTGATGCTCATGCAGAGATCCAAATTTGGGTCTTCTGGGAGAGAAGCAAGTGTTCTTAACTGCTGAGCTATTTCACTAGCCTTCCCTGACCTCTGTCCCCTTTTTGGAGACAGGGTCTTATGTAGCCCAGGCTGATCTCAAAGTTGCTTTGTAGCCAAGGATGGTCTTGTACTTTTGTCCTCCTGAATCTAACTCCCAAGTGCTGGGACTACAGGTGTGAGCCATTACATTTAGTTGTGTGGTTCTGGGAGTCAGTCTAGGGCACCCTGCATGTTAGATAAGCACTCGACCAACTGAGTTGTAGCCCTAGTCTCCACGACTCTACAACTTTGTAGCTGTGGGTTTAAATCAGTCTTTTTGCGCGCATGCGTGTGCACACACACGTGTGTGTGTGTGTGTGTGTGTGTGTGTGTGTGTGTGTCTGACAATACTTTATGGGAACATCATGATGCTTAAAATAGTGAACATTCATGAAACGCTTAAAATCATCCCTGGACATTGGTGTGCGTTACACAGACCATTCAAATAAACGGGGAGTCAAAATTAGCCTGCTTCTCTTCTCTTCCTTCTTGCTGCTGTGTTCTTTGCTGATTTGAGGCTTAGCTTCTTGATTTGTAATCAGTAGTTCGTGTGTGTGTGTGTGTGTGTGTGTGTGTGTGTGTGTGTGTGTGTGTGTGTGTGAGAGAGAGAGAGAGAGAGAGAGAGAGAGAGAGAGAGAGAGAGAGAGAGAGAGACCCTTCTTTATGGGAATCCCAACTCCTATTATGTCCTTCTCTTAGGGATTGGAATCTGCTTGCAGAAGCCATGCCTAGGTTAATCTGGTCTAGGTAGATGTTTCTAGAACTGAAGTGATATCTTTCTGACTCTAATCACTGCCGGTGACACCTGCTGCCTCAACCATGCTCCTTGAGGGTCCAGTGCTACCCCTGCAGCAGCTCCTTGCTTCCCTGGTCTTCTTCCGTTGTTCCCTAGCCAGTTCTGCCAAGGTCCCAGGGAGGCCCTAAGACTAAGCCCATCAGAAGACAATGATCAGTCTTAAAAGCTGGGGCTTCAGACTTCATCTTGGATGAGCCAAGTGGGCCACAGACTCAAGTGTTTAGTTCAACATTCATTCCATCCAGAGAGTTCTATTGCCAACTATAATCTTTTCTCTCTGGTATAACAATCCATTTTGGAAACATTGGCATTTTGATTTTGAAAAAGAATTTTGTGTGTGTGTGTGTGTGTGTGTGTGTGTGTGTGTGTGTGTGTGGTGTGGGGGGATGGAGGGGAACGTAGGGGTGCAAATGCTGTGGCGTTTCTGTGGAAGTCTGGGGACAACTTTGTGGAGCTGACTCTCTCCTTCCACCTTTATGTGAGTTCCAGTTTTAGGGAGCAAGCCTTTGCCCACTGAGCCATTTTACCAGCCCTGGTATGCCTGAGTCATCTTATTGTTAAGTAGCTCCAACGAGCAGCAGGCTGTACATGCACTATCTCTAATTTTTAGAGCAACTCCGCATGTTTCTTCCAACATGTAACTTTTGATGAAAATTTAATGCACACGATGTGAAATATACTGCTTTAACCATGTTCTTCCGGCACTGGGTATTGAACCCATATGCTCCACACATCCCTAGCCACGTTGTAACCATTTTCTGGTGTGCAGTTCAGAGATAGTAAGTATAGTTATACTGCTGGGAGCCGTTTACCTAACTCTAGAAGTCCTTTCACATTACAAAACGCTAACCGGGCTTATCTCAGTTTACACAACACCTTCAGGGTTTATCCTTGGGTGCACACAGGAGCCTTCCCTTTCCTTCTAAGGCTGAATTCTCCTCTACTGCATCTAGTTACCACATTGTGCTTGCACAATTGCTTACTGGTAGACACTCAAGTTGCACCTACAGTTAGATTGCTGTGAACAGCATTGCTATGAATATGGATATACAAATCACCAAGACCTTGTTTTCAATGGCAGGATAAACTTTATTAATGTCTGACAGGTGTGGATCATGAGGCCCCGGGAAAATAGGTGATTTGCTGAAGGTTGCAGTTAGTAAGTGAGCCAGGCTTGCTTGAATCCAGAGTCAGTGTCAGGCTACCTGCACCAAACTGCATCAAGACTGGGACCTGACTCCCCGTGTCTATCTGTTAGGGTCTGCAAGACTTGCCTTTTTCAGCTACACTTGCCCTTCACACATTTGAAGAAAGACGTCATACCACTTTTAGACTTTTTCTTTAGGCTAAATATTCTCAACTGTTCGTAAAATTGTATGGTGCCGTTCTGTTCCCAGGCATCTCAATACCCCAGTCTCCCTTTCCAGGGCACACTTAGTGTTTAATGTCTCTCTGATGCGCTGTGTTCTCCATCACAGACTAGTGCTTGCGATGTTATGAATCTGACTTGGCAGTACACTCTCATGATTTAAGAACATAAGCTTGCTGATATGGAAGTGGAGGCCTGTAATCCCAGCACCCCGGAGGCTGAGTCATGATGAGAATTGGAGGCCAGCCTGAGCTTCATGGTGAGATGTTGTTTCTAATAAAACACACCACACACACACACACACACACACACACACACACACACACACACACACACACGCAAATCCAAAATAACCCATCCACCCAACTAACTCTACAATGAAAAATCCTAGCAAACAAAGGACAGGCCTGTCAGTCAGGACAAACCCGGTTCAAATGCTGGCTCTGCCCAAGCTTCTAGTCATGCGATTGTAGCAGATTGCATATTCTAAAGAGGGCCACCACAATATGTCCCATTCAGGATGTTCTTCGTGCAGTGTGACAGTGCTCCTTTTACCATTTGCTGGAGTCTATATTCTTTCCCCCGAAACCTGGGCAGACCTTTGAGATGTGCTGTGTGACTTCTGAGGGTAAGTCACACACATGCTTGCACTTCATTGTGTTTCCCTCCGATGCTGACTTGCCTCACTGTTGCTGCGATGACACAACACCTGTTATATATAAAGAGGCTGGAAAGTCTGATACCACGGTGCTGCCATCTGACTGTGTCACATGACTGAGAAGTAGGAAGGGAGCCAACCATTACAGGGCGGAAGTGGCTAAATGGAGTGGTCTTCCTTTATAACCCACTCTCATAAGTACTTGGTCCTTCAAGAACTACATTAATCCCTTCTTAAGATGATGACCTCTGGGCTAATAATTTTCCACTAGGCCCTACCTTTTAAAGAGCAAAATACCATTACACTGGGGGATTAAATTTCAACATGAGGTTGACAGAGACAGACTTTGGATGTAAACCATAGCTCTTGTACACAGTTAGAACTCAGCCATCATGATGTGAGTAAGCCCCAAAAGACTCAAGTGGGAAGATGTCCCAGTGAAGCTATGTCTGGGTGTTTTGTTGCATAGCTCATCTGAAGTCCTAGTTCATACATAGTGTCAACCTTTAGACATGTAAGAAAAACTGAAAAGAGGCCACAGTGGAGGCATACTTATAATCCCAGCACTGGGGGACCTGAAGGAAGAGGACTAGAGGCTCAGGACCAGTCTGGGATACATGGTGCATTCTAGGCTATCCCAGGCTACATAGTAAGACCCTTCCTAATAGAGAAAAAGGCTGTCATCAAGGTAATTGCATGTTGTTAGGAAACCCTTGAGATGCTTGGCTCAGCCCTTAACTGCGAAACCATTTAATTGCAAAAGCATGAACAATCTCAGGTAAGAATCATTCAACTGAGTCTGGGCAACCTCTGAATGAAATAGTTGTCTTTAGCTGCTAAGTTTAGGAAGGATTCAATACACGGCAGAAGGTAATTGGATCATTATTTTAGGCTTTATTAGAGCTCTTCCAGTTTCAGTTTGAAACTGTGAAATCTGTGAAAGGAGGCTAGTGAAATCCACCTCACAGGGTCACCATGGACATTAAAAGAAAAGGCACAGGGCTGGAGGAGGCGCTCAGCTGCTAGAGCGCTCGCCTAGCATGCACAAAGCCCCGGCTTCAGTCCACAGCACCACATAAATCAAGCCTGGAGCACATGCCTGTAATCCCAGCGTTCAGGAGGTGGAGGCAGGATGATTAGAAGTTCAAGGTCATCTTTCACTCCATAGTGAGTTTGAGAACAGCCTAGAACACACGAGACTCAATTTGAAAAAAAAAAAAAAAAAGGTCGTATGCATAAGGCACTCAACCTGTGCCTGTCACAACATAATCTGCAATAATTAAGTGTGATTAATGACTTCATAAGTAGGACAGTAGTGGGATCTGGGTTGAGACCTTAGAATGAGGTAAAGACAAAAGAACAGGAGGCCGAGCTTGCAGTAGAGGCATCTCTGGGAGTAAGAAGAGGGCCAGGCCAGTCCACAAGTTCCAAATGTCTAGTGGGTTATGACAAGCGTCAGCCAGCACCCAGCTTGAGGACAATCAGTCCAGTGTGGGGAACCCTTTACTTCTCAGCTTGCAGTGGTATGTATGAATCACTTGTGTTAAGACGGATGTTGCAGGGGCAAAGCCTTGGGTAGACTGGAGTTGATGGCTGGGACAGCATAGGCAGAAACCTTTGGCTGTAAATCAACAGTGTTGGGAAACAGGATTCTGGGCTAATTCACAGCAGACTCTGAAGGGGAGAGGAGTTTGGACAATCATCCCAGGAATTCCAGGTCACTGCTGGAGGTGACAAAGTGGGGAGCCAGGGAGAGTGTATAGTCTCATGCACTGTGGTTTTCTGTGGCTTGGTGTCCCTGTATCAGGGGGAAATGATTTCAGGCTTTTAAAGGACAAGCCCGCTGAAGAGGTGTCTAAATAATTCAGGCAGCTGTTAGCTCTTGAATCTTAAAAAGCAAAACTAATAGCCCACCAAAGTGACTCATCCTTGTAAACCTAGCACCGAGGCAGGAGGGTTGTTCAAGTTAGAGGCTAGCTTGGGCTACATAGTGAGTTCTAGGCCAGTCTAGGATATAATGTGAAATCTATCTCAAAAAAGCCAAAATAGCCGGGCGGTGGTGGTGCACGCCTTTAATCCCAGCACTTGGGAAGCAGAGCCAGGAGGATCTCTGTGAGTCTGAGGCCAGCCTGGTCTGCAGAGTGAGATGTAGAGCAGGTACCAAAACTACACAGAGAAACCCTGTCTTGAAAATAAAAAAAAAAAAAAAAAAGCCAAAACAGGGATGGAGAGAAGGCTCAGCAGTTGAGAGTACTTGCTGCTCTTCGGGAGGACTGGAAGAGTTTCATTTCACAGTACCCAAGTCAGGTCCCTCACAACTACCAGTACCTGCAGTTCCAAGGGATCCAACACACTCTTCCAGTCTCCATGGGCAGTCCCCCTCAACAAATAAAAAGAAATCTTAAAAAAGCTGAAATTCCTAACAACAAAATCCCAAGCAAAACTAACCTCTTTTCCCAAAGAAACTTACTACAAATTGTATAATCTTTTCACATGCTCATAGTAGAAAAATAATATCGCATAATCAGAAAAAAAGAGCAAGATAAAAGCTCCCACATTTTATAAGCCGTATGTGTAATCTCCGTGAACTTTTAGTACTCATATACAGACAATACAGCCTTCCAGGCATGTAAAAGATACCGAAATGCTTGACTTTTTATCCCTCGGTGATACGCCCTGGACATCTCTCTATGTTATGAAATACATAACATAGCTCTGTAGTTCTGAGCTTTTCAGACTGGGGACGTTTAACATGTGCTGGAGTCATATGAAACAGTAGGGGTGGTTCATCACACTTGGAGCATCAATTTTACTCAGTGCTAAATTGCCTAAAATACTATTGCTATGTTAAAACAAGACTAGATATAATATGGAGTAGAGTATAAAATAATCATG
Organism: Peromyscus eremicus; assembly: GCF_949786415.1. Classification (NCBI taxonomy): domain Eukaryota; kingdom Metazoa; phylum Chordata; class Mammalia; order Rodentia; family Cricetidae; genus Peromyscus; species Peromyscus eremicus. The sequence continues at coordinate 78,350,849 of NC_081421.1, forward strand.
GATTTTTTTAAAGGAGATTTGAGGCACCAAAGACATCAAGTTTGCCTCCTTTTTGGGTACCATCATTTAAAAGATGTTAATTAGAATGTATCAATTGTACAAAGCAACAGTCTTCATTATGACACTTTCATACATGAACACAATATATATTTATTTATTTTTAAAACACATTTACAAAAGCTTTATTTATTTATTTTGTATGAGTACTCTATGTGCATGTATAACTTTATGCCAGACGAGGGCATCAGATACCACTAGAGATGATTGTGAGCCACCATGTGGTTGATGGGAATTGAACCCTGGGTCCTCTGGAAGAGCAGCCAATGCTCTTAACTACTGAGCCATCTCTCCAGCCCCCTTAAAATGTGTAGCCTAGCCGGGCGGTGGTGGCGCACGCCTTTAATCCCAGCACTCGGGAGGCAGAGCCAGGCGGATCTCTGTGAGTTCGAGGCCAGCCTGGGCTACCAAGTGAGTTCCAGGAAAAGGCGCAAAGCTACACAGAGAAACCCTGTCTCGAAAAGCCAAAAAAAAAAAAAAAAAAAATGTGTAGCCTAGGCTGGCCTTGAACTGGTGATCCTCTTGCCTCTGCCTCCTTCAGCAAATCCTACCGGTGTGTGCCAGCACAACTGGCGATATATTTCTATCACACTGACTCCATTAAGTTCTCTAGTCCTCCTCCCACTTCTGCTGACCCCCTTTCTGTTCTTAACCAGCCCCTTCCTCCTTTCATGTCTTCATTTTCCCCTCTGTGATCTAATGAGTTTTATCAGGGTTTGATTACAGGATCATGAGCCCCTTACCAGTGTCTACACCACCAAAGAAAATGTCTCTCCTTTTTTATTGACCATTTACTGCATGCAACTTTTGGGGGAATGTGAGCCCTCCCTTTATAACATTTTTAATGGCAGGTAGCTGTTAGCTTCTGGGGTTCAGCTGAGTAGGCTGATGGGCGCTGGAGGAGAGAGAAGAGATCATGTAGGAGCAATCCAGTATTCACAGGCATTCCTTGAGGCCCAGAGTCCCTCACCAAACAGACAGTGATGTGGGCATCCTGAAGTCAAGGCTTGGCCTTTGGGCCTAGTGTTGGGGAAGGAGCTTAATTCTAAGCTGGGCCATCTCTGGACTCCTCCTCAGTCTGTTGTCATGGAACAGCTGAGGGCTAGGGTGGCATGGGGGCAGGGCACTGTGCTGCGCCTTGACAACATACTCAGCACTTGCCCAGTAAATCTAGAAGAACTGTGCAAAGAGGGAAATTAGTCTGTCCCAGCCCTGCTATTAGCAAACTCTATGACCACAGGCAGTTTATTTCATGTACTCTGCCCAATGCTGTCATCTATAAACGGGTGAAAAAAGTAGCATCTCACTGGGTTGCTGAGGGCATTGAGTAAGTGAAGTACAGTACTTAAAGTAGCACTTGGGACACAGTGCTCACTATGTATGAATTATCATTACACAATCTACCATTGCACGAGCTTCTCGTTCCCCTCTCATTTCAAACCGAGCTTGTGGCTAATTGAAACTCCTGAGTCTTTTTCATTGGAATTGTTTTCAAGCTCATATTTAGTCTCCGTGCTGTTATTGGTTTTTAATTGCATGGCTTATTAATGCCCATTGTCTTAATTCTGATCTATTAGTTGAGTGCGTGGTAGTTATCCAATAATTAAGTCCTCTTTCCTGGAGTCAGTTGGGTTTCAGGTTCTAATGTCAAGTATAATTTTACTGTCTCCATTTTACAGATGGCAAGGTTCTTTGTGCCAGACATTTGGCCAAGTGTTTTGCATGGATCATCTCAATGAATCCTTAGAATGATCTGAAGCGGCAGGACCGAATTTACATGTACATGGGTGGGAACAGCCGTTCCGAGTGGTTCAGCAAATCATCCAGGGATCTGCTTCCCTTCCAGCCTCCTGCCTTGGGTCTTTACATTTTCTGTTTCTCCTCTCTTGTGGTGGCTGGGTTTAACCAATGAAAATATAGGACATCCAGTTTAAATAGAATTTCAGATAAACAATAAACAAAGGCTCAGCCATACTGAGGCGGCTCAGCGTCTCTCCTATATCACACTACACTGAAATGTTATGGTTTTCTTCAGGCTGCTGAAAGCAGCGCTAGGACAAAGCCAAGGGCAGAGGCAAGTCACAGGAGAACCTCTAGTGGAAGGTCTATGCCTTTCACACCAATCCCGGAATCAATACCCTGTGTCCAGGCTCAGTCAGCTGTTGACATTGGAATCGGAAACTGCTATTGGAAACCGAAGCCTACAGCTTCTTAAGCTACAAAGCAAACCTCCTTCTTTCAGGTCTTTGTGACAAGGCCCGTTCCTTGTCTCCTTGGCTGCAGTCTGGATGCTTGTGGGGTCACATATCCTGAATCAGTTCCAGAAAACACTCCTTTCCAAGCAGACTGTGAGAAGCTTTATAAAGCATCCTGGGAGTCATCAGCATCTGCCTGTATTTACTCTTGTTGTTGATTGAAGTAGACAGCTGGAGCACCAGGAGCCCAGACTGTAGGCACAGGACTGCCAACAGTCTGACTGTAGGAAGAGAATCAATAGCGTCGGCTGAACCAAAAGAAACCTAGGCCTTTCCTTCCAGCCTCAGGGACCCCAGACTTATCAGAGGAGTCAAAGGAAGATGGGGAGAGGTGTTTTTTCTTCTCTGTTCCCCCTTCCCACTGTCCCCCTTCTGTTCTTGCTCTCGCCATCTTGCTTTTTCTTTTCCTTTCCCTTGCTCTTGCCCTCTCCCCTCCTTCTCCCTCTCCTTCTGCCCTGTTTAAAAAGGAGAGAAGCAGCGGAACGCATGGTGGCATGGAGGTGCTCCTGTGGGCCCTAGGGCTGTGCTCAGGGGTCTGTGGATAGCAGTGGCATTAACCAGGTTTTTCCATATAGAATGAGAACATAGTGGTGGACACTCGGATTAACCCTTTGATTTTTCACTGAATGAGAAGAGGAGAAGTTGGGAAGGGGACTCACGATCTCTGCCCATGTTGCGATGTCCCCATTTGTACTGGTGACCACAAAACTCCATGATTCCCATCTTTATACTACACAGTGGCTGATGGGGTGGAAAATAAGCTTGGTTACCAACTTCTTTCGGATGACTCATCAGGAGCAGACGTTATTAGAGGGGTGACCATGTGCTTCACTGATCTTCACACACTGTTCCATTTTACACAATCTCATGTGCTCAGGCACCTGTTTCCCTTCCAGCCTGCTCTCCTATCACATGACCCACTGTGCCCTCCATACCGTCTTCTGAAGATGTCACACATGCTCCCACCCTCCTCACATTTTCTGTTCCCTCTCTCTTGTGCTTCCTGAGTTTAGCCAATGAAAATACAGGGCATCCAGTTAAAATAGAATTTCAGACAAACAATGATTCTTAGGTTAGACGTGCCCCATACAGTTCTCATTTTCCTGGATTTCGGATTTAACTGGGCACCCCCACTTGTCCATCAACTGTGTGCTCTTGCTTCCCACTCACATGTGCATACCTGCTCTTCCTTCAGGCCTCTGATTACCTCACTATAGCGTTTGCTATTCTTTCCCACTTGTAGGAGCTGCACCATCAACCAACTATCCCACTCCATCTCACTCTTTCTCCTTCCGATCTCCTGCCGTGACTTGATTTGATGTTATTTCTGACCTCATTTGCTCATTCATTGATTGCGCTTTTTGTCTCTCCTGACACATAGAAACTCCCGTGAAAGTGAGGCCGGCAGACACAGGAACAGCTTAGCAATGTGGGACTCCATGTGACTTGGGCAATAAAGACACTTTTTCCTAATGATGCTCTCAACAAACTGTTGTCACCTTGAAACCCCCTCCTTCATAGAGCTGCATGTACACATTTCAAACAATGGAAATAAGTTATTTTCCTTACCGTTTGTCTTAGCTAGGGTTCTATTGCTGTGAAGAGACACCATGACCACGGCAACTCTTATAAAGGAAAGTGTTTAATTAGGGCTGGATTATAGTTTCAGAGGTTTAGTCTATTTTCATCATGGTGGGACATGACAGTGTGCAGGCAGACATGGTGCTTGAGAAAGAGCTGAGAGTTCTATATCTTTATCCGAAGGTAGCAGAAGGAGACTGTGTCCACACTGGGCATAGCTGGAGCATATGAGACCTGAAAGCCTGTCCCCACAGTGACACACTTCCTCCAACAAGGCTACACCTACTGTTGTGCCCAGATCGCGACCCCCAGAGAGACCACCAAGGACCAGCAAGCCGGAATGCAAAAGCAAGGTTTAATTTCGGGATATCCAAATGCAATACAAGCCTAGGCAGGGACTTCGTCCAACAGATCCAACGCAGTGGAGGCTGGAGGAAGTGCCCACCTGTCTGCAAGCTCAGTTTTTAAAGGGAAAAATCACAAGGTTACATCATTTAGGGGTGCTAGTACGGGTACAATTCTGATTGGCTCACTTCTAGGGACTTCTAGAAATTACTTCTAAGGGAGTGGTTGCCCGCCACCATTTCTCATTTGCTGCCCTCAGGTGGGGGCATTTCTGTGGTCAGTTACCCTGGAAACCAGGGAGAGGACATTCCATAGCTGGGCAGGCATTACCTCGTGTCTATCTTGTGACTCTGTACTTTTACACTTCCTGGTTTCTGGAATCTGAACTGACTGGTTTCAGTAACTTCTGGCCTGTTCCAGTAACTTATGGCCTGTAGCTAAAAAGGAGCAGTCTTAGGCCTTTAGTTTTGGGCTGAAAGCATTTTGGTCTTATTTCTAAGATGGCTCATTTTGGTCTCATACTACTCCAACAAGGCCACTCCTCCTAATAGTGTCACTCCCTACGGGACAAGCATTCAAACACACAAGTCTATGGAGGGCATATTTATTCAAATCGCAACATTCCACTCTCTGGCCCCCATAGACCTGTAGCTATAAAATAATGCAAAATGCATTTAGTCCAATTTCAAAAGTCCTCATAGTCTATCACAGTCTCAAACATGTTTATATGTCTAAAGTTCAAAGTCTCTTCTGAGATTCATGTAATCTTTTAACTGTAATCCCCTATAAAATCAAAATAAAAAAACAGATCACATGCTTCCAACATATAATGGCACAGGATATACATTACCATTCCAAAATGGAGAAAAGGGAGCATAGTGAGGAAATACTGGACCAAAGCAAGACTGAAAACCAGCTGGGCAAACTCCAAACTCTGTACCTCCTTGTCTGATGTCAAAATGTTCTTTAGACTGCAACTCCTTTCAGCTTTGTTGATCTCCACATACTTCTTTCTCTTGGGCTGGTTCCCCTCCCTGTTAGCAGCTCTCCTCGGCAGGTATCCCACAGCTCTGGCATCTCCAACATCTTGAGGTCTCCAAGGCAAACCAGGCTTCACCTTTACAGATTCAAACAATGGCCTCTCTAGGTCTCCATTCAGGGACGCCTCTGCCACACATCTGGCCTCAGTGGCTTTCCTTAGTCATGGAGGGAGATTTCACAACCCCTTTCTTTTATCCTTGATTCTAAAGCCAGAACCAATAGGCTGAAGTTGCCAAGTTCTGTTGCTTGCTGGGACTGGAACATGGGCCCCCTCATTCAATTACATCTTTATCAGCTTTCTGTTTTTGATGGTTTCCTTCCCTGACCCAGCTTGGCTGTCCTGGAACTTGCTCTGTAGACCAGGCTGGTCTCAAACTCAGAGATCCGACAGCTTCTGCCTTCTGAGTACTGGGATTAAAGTCAGGCACCACCATGCCTGGACCTAAGCTGTTAATTCCTTTTCACAAGTTGGAAGCTTAGCTGGGTTGGGTCTTGCCCTGAGGTCTCCACTCCCTTTATTCCAATTAACATCTAGCTTTCCTTTAATCTGTTTATCTCTTGAACATAGGACTTAGTTCCATTCCACTTCCTGGTGCCCATTTTCTCCTCAGTCTGTCCATTTTGTATTTTTTTCTTGCTCAGCTTGCTCCTTTTCGTTATAGATCTTCGTAAGAGTGAATGCTAATAACCATAGGACAGAGTCTATACTAGGCTGTTATGAGATTTCCTCTGCCAAAGTAATCCAAATGGAACTAACTAAAACTCTTCACTTTAGCTTCAGGAAGACTTTTTAGACAAGGGCGAAAAGCAGCCACATTCTTCACCAAAATATCACAAGACTGGTCTCTAGGCCACATACTAATATTCTTCCCCTCTGAAACCTCTTGAGCCAGGCCCCTTCAGTTCAAATCACCCCCAACACCACTGTCTTCCATGTTCCTACTACTATGGCCCATTAAGCCCCACTTAAAACACTCAGTTGCTTTTCTAATTCAAACTCCCAAATTCCACATTCCTCCAAACAAATGCATGGTCAGGCCTATCACAGCAGTACCTAGTTCCTGGTACCAACTTCTGTCTTAGTTAGGGTTTCTATTGTTGTGAAGAGAGACCATGACCGTGGCAACTTATATGAAGAAAAACATTTAATGGGAGCTGGCTTACAGTTCAGAGATTTAGTCCATTATTGTCATGGTGGGAAGCATGGCGGCATGGTGCTAGAGACGTAGTTGAAAGTTCTATATCTGGATCCATGGGGAGCAGGAAGAGACATTGAGCCACTAGCCTTGGCTTGAGCTTCTAAGACCATAAAGCCCACCCCTAGTGACACACATTCTCCAACAAAGCTACAACTCTTAATAGTGCCATTCCCTATGGGCTTATGGGGGCCAGTTTTATTCAAGCCACTACACTGGGTATATTCAGGATTGGGAGATAGGATACCAATTTGGTCTGGAGGGTTTTTGGATGCATGCAAAATAAGGCAAACTGTGACTTTTGAATGAACTGGGGAGAATATTCTATTTACCATTTAATGCTTATTAATTGGATGTACATATGATCAGAATCAGATGCATCATGGCAAAAGACATACTTAACAGAGACATACTAAATAAAGTTTATATAACACAAGTCTGCCACTCACAGCACAATCACCCAAGCTATATTCCTAGCACCAGCTCCTTCTCTAGGACCCCATAAAAAGAAACCCCAAACAGTACAAGACCTATAAGTACACTTTGGGAATTTGTTACCAAAGTTTGGCTTATACTAATTACTATCTGGCTGTATCTACTCAATGTAATATGCAGAGTCTTCACTAAAAGTTTTGTTGAGCTCCCTGATGAGGAAGAACTTCCCCCTTCACAAACAGAGCAGAATTGTGTTAAATAACTGAGGAGAACCAGCTGCTTTCCCTATTTGCCTAGCTAATGTGCATGCTTTCCCTAACTCCTTAAGGCCATCAAACTTACCATGCATGGAATTCCTTTGTGTGTTTGTGATCAAACTTGCAAAGCAGTATCCTTCAAGATGCAAGCAAAAATGAAAAGAAGTTAGTTGGAGATCCCTGCAGTGGTCTTCAATACCAATCTATTATATCATCATTAAGAAACTTGGGAGTAGATGCCACAGCATGATGGGAAGCATCTGCAATGATCCTTGTGCTGAGTTTCTAGACCCTCTTCTGATGACGTTTTTCTTAGTAGGTGGGAAACAGATCTTCCTGGCTCATTTGTTTTCACTATCTGATTAATAAATTAATTAATTTGTGGTGATGATGATGATGATGATGATTTTTTGACATCTACTCTCAGACCAGAACAGTTTCCTGGCTCCTTGGTGTTGAATGACCCTTGGAATCTCTATAGCTTGGGGTTTAGCTTTAGTCAAGAGCTATTAGAAAGCGTACAAATTTCCTCCATGCATAGTCTTCATCTATGCCTAAAGTGAACCTTGAGCTTAATTTTATTACTATCATTATGTTTTGATGTTAACAAAATTCTTTCCTTTGGGTTGCAGCCAACAGAGTGTACTGTTTTTAGAAGAATTTTTACTCTAAAGTTGAGAAGAAGACAAACTTAAGAGCAGAGTTCTAAGTAAGTCTTCAAGACATTGATTTCCTGGTGGGCACAACCTGCAGTCTTCCAACTCACAGATGGGTCAGTTTCTAAGTTTTTAATGGGTTCCAGTGAGGCTCTTTCATCAGTAAGATGAAGACAGTGATGACCTTGGTCTCACAGACTCCTAATAGGTATATATCCCCAAAAGTGTCACAAAAATGAGTTACTGGTCAGGGGGACTCTAGAGGCACACAGGCTACAGCCATTGCTCTTGGTTGTCCACCATCACTAGATGGTGAGACCCTGTTGCTGAAGACATAATGCACTTTGACTGCAGGACACAGAGGAATTAAACTGGAACTGACCTGAAAACTACATCCCTGTTGGTTAGTTTTCACAATGCCAGAAAATGCTATGCAGGCTGCTGAGGGAAAAAAAAATCATCAGTGGTATTACTCAGCAGTAAATCCTGTGTGCTACAAATTGACCTGCCAGGTAAGATGTGCTCATTGGTACAATAGTGGTTTGAAGGTTATGGGTATAGCCAATCACTTTTCAATCAGATTGAAGGCCTGCTCCACAGAAAAGAGCTCATTCTTGGTACTGTAAACCTGATCAAAAGCTTATGGCTCTGGAGGTCATAGACCTTAAGTGGGGAACCTACAACCGTTGTTTTGATAATTAGACATGTTGTCAAACTGCCTAAATATTTATGTTTGTACCCACAGACTGGTGCTGCTTTCAACTTGTGCGGTGGGCAGAAGCTAATGCAGAGGCTGGTTAGAGTGCTGAGAACTGAGTGCTCAGCCTTATATGGGGTATCTGTATCAACCTTCCACAAGGCTTAAAGAGCACTGTGAAAAAAGGAGCAGAAAGACTCTAAGAGCCAGAGGATGGAAAGGATGCTGTGAAATACAGTATCCCAGTCATTCTGTAGAGGAACTATTGATGATTAAGAAAGGGAGAGGTAGATATTCTCCAGAATCAAGGGCAATTCTTCATCCTTCAGGTTGGGATACTGCACTGGGGTCTTCTTTGATCATACTTGCAGAATCAGGTCTTTACTCAATGGCCTTTGGAGTATAGCAGGTGGGGTGAGTTCTGATCCTGCTGTTACCCATTACTAAACTCCCCTAACACTTGCTTCCCTCAACTGCCTGATGAAGAGAGGCAGTGATCATTTGTAAAGAGCCTAGATCTCCTATTGCACAGCAGTGGTTAGTGGTACAACAGCCATGGTCTTCCAGCCTTTCAGGCCGGCAGCATAATGCCCTGGGACTGCAATGACATTCTTCAGTGTCTTCTATCTTCCCAGAGCTTCATCAGAGCCAGGGAGTAGGCAGGGGCTTCTGTAGGTTTCTAGAATTATTCCCCATTTCCTGTCAAGGACTTGTCCATCATTTTTTATGTCTACGTCTGGGCAAATACTCCTTTCTGGTCCACCATGCCTCCTTCATCTCCCCTGCCCCGCTATTTCTGACTCCCAGCCCAGGGCAAGCATGCTCTTTTGTAACTTTCTCTAACTCTGAGAAAATCAGTTTCCTGCTCACGTGTGTTCTCAAAGCACTTTGCAGAGACCTGCTGATGTCTAATCAAGCCACGTTACAGCAGTTTATGTTTCTATCATTAGACTGTGCACTCTTGGAAATAGAGGATCATGTTTTCTCCCCAGGGCCAGAAATGCAATAGCCTGTGAGCATCTTTATTTCCACAGTTGAGCCCCAGGGGGAGGGGCTTGGTCCCACATCTGTGGTAAAGAAGTTAAAGTCAACTGGGAGATAATGGCGGGGAGGGTGGTATAAAGTAATGGTTCTCTCCTGTTTCCAAATACTTGGTGGCAGGGAAGAAAAAAGATGGCATGGTCAGGACTAGGCCATGCTTAACTCTCCATAAGTTTCTCAGTAGCTTGTATCCATGGGAGGAAAAAGTTCTTCATAAGATAAGGAATGGAAGGAGATACACGTTCAAGTCCATTTACTGACTGGTATATGGGGCACAGCTTCTCAGCTTTAGTTTCCTGCTCTGGGGGAAAGTACTTGTCTCATGGTATTATAGCAAAGGTAGTACAGGGTCACTCATTTACCACATCCCGGCTCCTTCCCTTCTGGGCACCAGCCTCTCTTGGAGTCAGTTGGGCCTGTAACTAAGTTCTGTCAATAAATGTGGGTGGAACTGATATTCCCGTTTCTGTAGAAACCCCTCCTGTGGCCCTCCATGCTATCTCGTTCCCTACCTGAGCACTAGAAGATAAGGTCTTGGGCTGTAGGTGATAACAGTGGCATCTGAAAGGAGTCTGGGTCCCCTGTCTCCATTTCAGATTTTCCTTTCTGCCAGGCTCATCTCTGTCTGCACTGACTTGTGATGAGAACAAGAAATACTTTGATTCTGTCAAGCTGCTGAAATTTTGGGGTCATTCTTTGTAGCATTTAGCCTACTTTTGACAGAGTTTAAACAGGTAAAAATTCTTCAGAAACTTCAAAGAGTTACACTAGTGTTACTGGTTATTATTATGGCTTTTATTCTAGAAAACCTTTGGAGAGCACAGCTGGGGACTTTTTTCAGGCTTTATATAGTCCTCAAATCTTTTCTAGGATGGAGAGACCAAGGGAGACCCTGGGACCATATGCAGTGATCTGACTGACTAAGCATGCCTCTGTGTAAGTGAAAGGGTCTGTGGGTTAAGACAGAGCCCCTCTTCCAGGAGGAAGAGTTCTGATTGGCTATTCCTTTGTACACAGAAGAACAGGTCTATCTCAGAACAGACACTGGGTGGCAGTATGTAACGCAGGGTCTGGGGTTGGGGGATACCTGATGGGCCTGTGGCTATCTGTCTGAGTATCCTCTACTCGTGGGCTGTGCATTCTAGGGCTAAAGAAAAGGGGGGTGAAATTGAACCGGTTGTCAACAGGCCCCACGAGACCTGGTTGATCCTGTGAATCACTCAGAAGTCTGTTCACTTTATACATGATCGCTTTCAGTACTCTATCCCAGTTGACTCGTGTGTGTGTGTGTGTGTGTGTGTGTGTGTGTGTGTGTGTGTGTCTGTGTCTGTGTGTGTGTGTATGTGTCTATAAGACAGAGGTCAATGTCATGGACCTTGCTTTCCTCTATTGCTCTCCACTTTATTCTTTGAGACAGAGTCTCTCACTTAACCTGGAGCCCATTGTTTTGGTTATTTTGACTGCCTAGCAGACCCTGGGGGTTCTCCCATCTCTGCTTCCCTAATGTTGGGTTATAGGCAGGCATTGCCATACCTTGATTTTTAATCTTCACAGCTCTGAGATAGGTATGATTCCTGTTCTTGCTGATAAAGAAGCCAAGACCCAGGGAGCAAGAGGAACTTGCCAAGATCCCACAGCTGGTGAGTAGTAGAGCCCGTAACTCAAACCCAGTCTCCCTGACTTAGGAGCATTGTACCTTGCAGCCTTGCCATCAGAGTGAGGTATACTACCTCCACTAGAGCTGAGGAAAGGAACCCTCTGGCTCAGCTGGGATTCTCCATGTCTCTGGCTCCTTCACTAGCAGGGCTGCCTATGGAGAGGCATTTGGTCCTCCTGAGTTTGGGAGCAACTCCTTTCCGGTGAGCAGGAAGCCTCAGATCAACAGGGAGAGGCCACCAGAAAAAGAGAGATGGGGAAGAGGCAGGGTAAGTATGGAGAGAAAATGTGCTACTAAAGACATGAGTACAAAGAGGGCAGTACTGCAAGAGCTTTGCAAACGGCATCGGGAGGCCGTTAGGAAACAGGGCTGAAGCACGTCCCAGTGCAGCCAGGAACGGGAACTCTTTCCTCCGTCCTTTGACTGTTGGCGTCTGGAGCAAAGATGCCCAGAGGCCCAGGATGCTTACCAAGAGGTTCTGGGCTCTTGCTTCCCACACGTTTCCACCCTGCTTATGCGCTCTTCCGAGTCAGCCATCGAGCCCCGGTTCCACATAAGCTTCCACTTCTCCTGACTTTCTCTGAACGCCCACAGCTCTCCAAATCTAAGACCCCAGTTAGAGTCTTGAGGTTTCTGAGTTTGGACTGTTCAGCAAAGGAAAGGGAAGTCGTAAGGGGAGAAGAAGAAAAAAGAGGAGGAAGTAACAGCTGAGAACTTAGAGCCTGGGAAAAAAAGGAAACGGAGAGGAGGGAGACACCACCTCCCTAGAGCTTTTAGCTGGAGTTACATGTGTTCATGGTAAGAGGGAGGTGGCAGACTACCTCTGGGTGTCCAAGTGTCCTCCAGCTCCTGGGGATCTGGGGCTGGGGGTAATGGCTTTTGGGGATAGAGCCAGTTCCCTGTTTAACCTGCAAACTGACAACAATGTCAGGGGTTCACAGGTGAGCTGCAGGGCTGGGGGTGTAGTTCAGTTGATAGAGTGCTGATCTAATAAGCAGAAAGCCTTGAGCTCAACCCCCAGCACCCTACAAAACTGAGCACAGTGGCACAGGCCTGCAGTCTCAGCACCTCGGGATGTGGAAGTAGAGACGGAGGACCAGATATTCAAGATCATTACTGTTGAGAGCAGTTAAGGTTACAAGAGACCCTGTCTCAAACACAATACAAAACTATTGAGTAACAGATCATTCAAAACCTTGTCACACTCTAAGTCTTCCTGGGGTCATACAGGCCACATCTCAGCAGGTGCCTGCTTTGGGACACGTGAGAGAAGTCATCCCCTGGGTCCAACATGCCTGGCATGGGAGGCTACACTGGATGATACCACATGGGTTTCTGGCAGCCATGCTGGGGCCAGCCAGCCACTTCCCCCAGGAGTCACCTGGCATGGCAGTGTTGTTTGCCTCTTGCCAGCTGTCATTCCATTAGTGTTTGTGTCTAACCCAAAAGCAGCAGCAGCAGCAGCAGCAGCATCTAGCACCGCTTCTCTGTCCCTGCTTGGGAGGGGTAAATGCACTGAAAAGCAAATTGCTTTTCTAGTCACAGGTCTTTGGCTCGGGGAGGCTCCAGGCTGGGGAAGAGAACAGCTGGAGTCCTCCAGGGAGCCTCCCCACACTCAGCCCCAGCTAGCTTTTCCAGAGCCTTTCTGCAGGCCAACCTGCAGGGAAGCAATGAGGATTCAGGCCAGTGGCTTGTGGAGGAGATGCACTTTGCATATTTTCCCCGAGACCTGGAGTGAGTAGGAATGAGTAGCAGTAGGCCCGGTGACCTGAAGATGTGCCCACACTCGGCCCTAAAGAGGGGGAGATCTTCAGGCGGTCTGTCTCATCAAACCCCCTGACATAACTCTGCTGTCATGGAAAATCAGGATTCTGCATGGTGTTTTGAAGCTAATCTGTCAGGACCACTTGTTTATTTGACTTTCCAAATAAATTTTCTTTTAACAGAAGGAATGCCTTTAGTCACGCTCCTAATTTTAAGAGGCTCGGCTGAGTCTTTTTTCACTGGCTAAATTATAACAAGACCAGTGAGGTCATAGGCAGTGGATTAATTATAGCGAGGAGGGTGAGACAAATCCAACCTCCTTTGATAAACACAGCTTAGCTACTTTAAGTGAACAGTTTGCTACTGCAAACATTTTCACACATGTTGTCTCTGACAGCAAACTTCAATGGTCTCTTGGTTATAAGCTGGCAGTTCTTAGAACTCTTAAACTATTCAATATGATAGAGAAATCCTTTGAATTTTTTTCCATAAACAGACTTAGATGGAAACTCATCTGTATGATGACAAGATGCAGAAGAAGTATGGATTTGACCAAATTTTTGTTTCTGATATGTAAATATTTTCTAACCTTTTTCATCTGTTCAGTCTAAATCCCAGGCTAACCTAAGGTTTCACGTCTTCAAAGTGCTTACGTCAATATCTTCTTTACTTGATGTTTTTTTCATTAGGTATCATTTCATAAGGGCTGAACAAAAGAATCTTGGCTATACACACAAAGAGTGTATATGGATCACACATGTGGAAAACCAGGAATGTAACCATACTGGGCCTTTTGGGGAGGAGGTCAGAGCAGCAGCGCTAGGCGAGCTAGTTGGAGGAAGTGTGCCACTCACTGGGAGTGCATCTTGCCCTGGCCCCTTCCTGTATGCGACTTTCCTCTGCTTCCTGGATGCCAAGAAGCAAAGGCCTGCAGCTGATGCATGTTCCTGCTGTCATGACGTTCTGCCTATGTGACCATGGCCCAACTCCTCCAAAACCATGAACTGGAATCCGTCTTTCCTCCCTTATTTCTGTTAGGTATGGGGGTCACAGAAATGAAAGTCTAACACACAGAAGGACTATATAGTAATGCTTTGAGATTTGTGGCCCATAAAACCAAATGCTATTGTTCTGCTAAAGGAACGTAACAGTAAAATGACTCCTAATGACATTCTGCTATGCCCATAGATCAGTGTCTGACTCGGTCATCATCAGAGAAGCTTCCTCCTGCAGCAGATGGGAACTCATGCAGAGAACCAGAACTGAACAATGTTCAGAGAGTGAGAGACCTTGGAATACCTAACTAGGATGTCTTCATTAAATCCCTCCTCTCAGGACCCAAGGAACTAAGTGGAACAGGAGGAGATTGTAAGAGCCAGTGGGGATCGAGGACACCAAGGAGACAGTGAGTGCCTTTCAAACACTGCGGGACTGACTCACAGATGAACTCAGAGACTGTGCAGCACACACAGGCCTGCACAGGTCCAAGCCAGATGGGGTCCCAGTACTGAGAGGGGGAAAATGAGGTGAGGGACACGAGCCCTCAACTCTAACCCAGAAGCTATCTCCAATTGACAACCACTCACTAAGGAAAAATTAGTTTTCTCTAGTGGAGTCTCACTGGGCATGCAGACCACACTTAAGGGAGGACCCAGACCTATCAGTAGATGGGCAACATGACTGAACTCGATGGTACTTTTGAAGATGTTTTGTCTTATAATGCTTATTTTTGGTTTGGGGGCATTTTTTTGCCTTACTTGTCTTTATCTATCTGTCTGTCCATCTATCTGTCTATCTATCTATCTATCTATCTATCTATCTATCTATCTATCTATCTATCTATCCATCATCTGTCTATCTGATCTATCTGTCTGTCTATCTGATCTATCTGATCTATCTATCTATCATCTATCTATTTTTGTGGGGGGGGAATCTGGGAGAGATCTGAGATGAGGATATATAATCAGAATATACTGTATGAAAAAATTATTTTCAACAAAAATATTTGTGGCCAATGCAATTTCAGCTACAGCCATTCAATTCTGCTATCATAGTATAAACACAGACATAGATAATGGACATATAAATGAGTGTGGTTCTAATAAGCCTTATTTTATTTTGTTATTTTGTGTGGTGCATGCATATGTGTTTACGCCTGTGTGTGTGTGTGTGTGTGTGTGTGTGTGTGTGTGTGTGTGTATTTGCGCGCACGCGAGCATGTGTGTTCTTGTGGAAACCAGAGGTCAAGGTTGGGGATATTCCTCTATCATCTCCATCTTACTGTTTTAAACAGGGTCTCTCATGGAACCTGGAACTCAGTTAACCCGAATCAGCCAGACCAGCCAGGCAGTGAGTCCCAGGGCTCTTCCTGTGAATCCCAGGGCTCTTTCCTGCTGCTTCCCCAGCGCAGTTGTGTGCTGCTGTGCCTGGATTTTTTTCTTTTTTCCTGAGATAGGGTTTCTCTGTGTAGCTTTTGGAGCCTATCCTGGAACTTGCTTTGTAGACCAGGCTGGCCTTGAACTCACAGAGATCCACCTGCCTCTGCCTCCTGAATGCTGAGATCAAAGGCGTGTGCCACCGCTGCCCAGCTTTAAACATAATTCTTTATTGATTCATGTACCCCAACCCCGCTCACCTCCCAGTCCCCCCATATCTGCCCTTCACCCCTGCAATATGTCCCCCTTAAATTAAATTAAATTAATTTAAAACAAAACAAACAAACAAACAAAAAACTACCTCAATCCTCCCTCTTTCCAACACCTGTTCATTCATCTTAGTGGCATTGGGGGCTACAGCGTGTTATGCAGTATATCCTTTTGTTCAATCAGCCATACCCACAAAAGGTTCATTGCAATGAGTCATGGGTCTGGTTCAAGGCCTCTGGCACACCATCATCACCGAAACTCCTCTTGGATATCCTGCTATTACCCTGAGTCATGGATATCCTGTGGCTATTGTTTTGAAGGACCAGTCCCTTCACACACTCTAGCAGGTCATAGATGGGATAGATGTTAGGGTGGGTGAACCCAAGGCCACAGACATCACCACAGACCCCAGTTATAGCAAACAAGGACCTAGACATGCCTTCGGCTGCATCTCAGGCCCAAATGTCACCATGGCCATGGAGACAGCACAGGCCACCAAGATCAGTATGGCCTCAGTAGCAGCAAGGTCCTCGGACACCAACATGGTCTCAGGTGGCTTTCCAGATCACAAGCATATGCTCAGCCCCTGGTGGCAACAGGAGCCATGGACATCAACCCAGACCCTGTCTGCTGCTGGGCCAGGGACCCAGCATGACCCATGGCAGCAGCTCTGGCCCAGATGACAACATGGCCCCACGTGGCAGCACAAGCCAGCTAGATCATCCTGGCCTCTGGTGGTGGCATAGCCCTCAGACATCAACATGGCCACAGGTTGTGACCCAGACCCCAGGCACCTGCACCTGTATGGTCTTTGGTGGTAGCATGGGCCATGGACATCAACACAGAACCTGACTGTGGTAGGACCACAGACTCAGACATGGTCTCCAGCAGCAGCCTGGGCTCAGATGTTACCATGGCCCCAGGTGGCAGCCCATAACCTCTAGCATCGGCATGATCTTTGATGGTATGAGGACCCACAGACATAAACACAGATCCTGACTCAGTAGGCCAATGGACCCAGACATGGCTCTCGGCAGCAGCCTCATGTGCCTGGCTTTTTATGTAGCTGCTGGGATCCACACAGAGACCCCTATGCTTATGAGGCAAAACTTTACTAACTGTACCATTGCCTCAGCCCTCAATAAAGCTTTATTTACAAAACCAGGTGTTGAGTCAAATTTGGACTGTGAGGTCCATAAGGCAGAGGTTTTCTTTTTTCTCTTTCTTCCTTTCTTTCCTTTATCTTTTTTCCTTCCTTCCTCCCTCCTTCCCTCCCTCCCTCCCTCCCTTCTTCCTTTCTTTCTTTCTTTCTTTCTTTCTTTCTTTCTTTCTCTCTCTCTTTATTTTGTCTTGAGAAGCAGTATATAGCAGTAGTTTAGGGAAGAAACTTAAAGATGTTGTGTGTGTCTGTTTGCATGTGTGCAGTGTGCACGTGGAGGTAAGGGGTTGATGTTGAGTGACTTCTATTACTCACTATGTTATTTTGGTTTTGAGACAGAGTCTTCCACTGAACTTGGAGCTGACTGTTTAGGCTGGACTGAGGCCGGAGAGGCCCCAGAGTCCTCCTAGCTCTACCACCTCTCCCAGTGCTGGGTTACAGACGTGCATCTCAGGACCCTGCATTTTTGTGAGTGCCGGGGATCTGAACCCAGGTCCTCAGGCCTGCACAGCGAGCTCTTTACCCACTGAGCCATCTCCCCAGCTTGGTTTAGGAAAATCTGAAGTTTATTCTCTGCCTTTGAGAATAAACGGACAGTTGACATATTAACAGGAAAGCACGACAAGTTTGTTAACATGTAAAACACAAGAGCCGTACACAAAGCACAAGACTCAGAGGAAGGCCGGAGTTGACGTTTGTATGGTTTATACAGTGGGAAGGAATGGGGCCCAGACTGTAGCAGGTCAAGTTGAGGGACAGAGCAAGCACTATGTACCGCCCTGTTCTCACTGCCCAGGGCTGTCCTCACTGGGCCAGATGTCTTCCTCTGTTGTTTTCTTCCTGTGAAAAGATCTTTTCCAGGCAGAAGGGAAGATGCCTGAGAGAACAGCCTGACTGCATTCCCTGGCTGCTTCCTTCATGAATGCTGACTTCCTTCATAGACGTAAAGTTTTTGCAAAGGCAGACTTTCATAGCCGTTCCTGTGGTCTACAGAGGTCTACAATTTTTCTGAGCGGCCAAATAAAAATATGTCAAAGAAACACATTTGAAGAGAGATATGACTCACTCTTCCACATGCTTAGGAGTGTGGACTTGGCTTGTAGGTCTAAATCCTGTCCCATCACTTCTCAGATGTAGACTATGAAATGTCTGCTTAATTAAAATGATAATGACAGCGTCTACCTCATGGATCAACTGTGAGAGTCGAGTGTGATAAAGTTCTTTGGACACCTTGGCCATTCCTGGTTGTACATAAGAAACATAGTTAATGTGGCAGTCACTAATTTGATCTCCAATACTTAGCCCAGTAGCTGGTTCAGTGAAGAGGACTAGTGAATCCGTCACGTGCCTGAGGTCCAAAAAGGCAAAACATTTTTGTGGGATGCCTTCTGAGTGAGGAAGCTGCATTGTGCTGTGAAGTTACATTGCTGACTTCTAGATTTCCAGTCTTTTTTTTCTGAGGCCTTCGAAAGTTCTTTTCCTGAACACTCTAAATTATATATATTTTATATAGGTTCTCCATTCTTTGTAGGACTTTTTTATTTTTTCAGTAAGTTTACTATCTGTAGTCTTCTAAATCTGAAAACTACCTTCCTTAAGAGAAATAGGTAGGAAAAAATTTCTTCAATGTCTAGCCCTTCCCCTTCTCTGTCCCTGTCTACTTCAGGGGCCTCAGCATCAGTCTTTTCCAAGGTCTAACAGAGCAGTTGTGACAGGCAAGTTGGGTAACGCCTGGGAAAAGGCAGGAAGACCAGGAGAGCAGAGAGGAGTATGGCCCACGGATGGGGATAGTGCATCCTAAATTGAAGACACAGACCCCATCTCTTCTGGCTCCCTGATTGCCTAGACTGGCAGCATGTAAAGACTTCCCCATCGGAAAAGACATTAAGGATGCATTTCACACCCTGTTTAGCTTCCTGGGCTCACCAGCTTCACACCTGAGTAACTGTTGATGAGCCTTTCCCTGCCATTATCAAGTTCCTGGCTGCTCCACCACATTCCCCTCCCTTCTCCCCTGCCACCGTAGCCAGAGGGTGGGCCAGCAGGCAGGGAGGATGATCTCTGCACCTCCTCTGCTGACTTGGTATTTCCTAGACCTGGAAATATTAGAGAAGCCTAGACAGCTGACAGACAAGAGTGTGGGAAGGACAGAAGGGAGCCAAGAGCTGGGGTTTGCTGGCAGTAGACTCCAGGGGGTGGTGAGAGTGCAGAGCTGTAGGTAGGAAGGGCTCCGGAGAGCTCAGGACAGAAACTGGTAAGACTGTTCTGTGTGAGGATCAGGTCTGACTGCCAGTGTTTGGCTCTTATGGAGTAGCTCCCTCCATTTCAACTTAACAAAGAACTGGCTCAACAGACACGATGACATTCCCACCCAGAGTGGCATGGAAAAGACCTTCAACCTTACATTCAGCCCCAGGCCAGCTTCTCTGGAGCTCTGTGTGAAGAGCTAGTAGGTCTGGGACCTCTTTCATGTATGGGAGAAGATTTACTCTCCCTACCCGCCCAGGAACACCAGAGGTGAGGTTGGGATTTGAGAAATGCCACAGAGTTTGGTCTGAAGTAGCTGTAGTTTTTATAAACCATCTTGTTTTGGGTGGGCCACAGTCTTTCCCCCCTCCCAACAGCCATCCAGTTCCATAAACTGGTAAGGTTGCTAGCCAAGTAACTCCTGGATGGATTTCTGTTGGGACCCGAGTCCATCTGCTCGCTGCTCAAAAGCCAGTACTCAAGAGCTGAGGATTGGTGGGAAGGAAACCATATTTATTTAAGGACCAGCACCCTGAGGAGGTGGGGGGAGCTATTGTTACCATTCTGCAAAGTCCATCTGAGGAAGTCAGGTACGATAGACTTCTACAGATCAGGAAAGGAAGCACAGGTGGTAGTGTGTGGGACAAGTACGTGCTATGTGGAGTCTTTAGCATCCAGGGCCTGCATTGCCTTTTTAATTTTACTTCCAGACAGAACATTGCAGTTAGCCTTGACTTCTGGT
Organism: Peromyscus eremicus; assembly: GCF_949786415.1. Classification (NCBI taxonomy): domain Eukaryota; kingdom Metazoa; phylum Chordata; class Mammalia; order Rodentia; family Cricetidae; genus Peromyscus; species Peromyscus eremicus. Next base: position 78,370,624 of record NC_081421.1, read on the forward strand.
TCTAGTTCCAATAATTCTTTCGAAATATTTTTTTTTTTTGCACTCTTGGGACTTGAACCCAGGGTCTTGTGTGTACTAGGCAACTGCTGTCTGCTTGAGCTATACCTCTAGCACTAGTTACTGCAATCTTTCTTCAAAAAATCGTATTTGTTTTTATTTTATGTATACGAGTGTTTTGCCTGTATATATGCATGTACACAAATGTTGTGAGGTAAGCCCACATGGACATTCTTAAAGCTGAAAAGAAAGTCTTTTTTTTTGCTGCCCAGTGCCTGCACAGGGAACTTGCCCACATCATGCAGCCCTGTGCCTTTCTGCCTTCTGTCTTTTATGCACAAAACTCACATCCTGGATTTCATACTTCAGTTAGCAAGCAATAGAGTACAGAAGCCAAAAAATAAGGTTAGAACATTTAGAGACTTTCCTGGAACTGTAGTCTAGGTCTTTGATGGAATACATCTTTGCTCCTGTTTTGGTAGGTGTTGGGGCCTACATGCTAGGGTTTAAGGTTAGAATGGTGTCTCTACTATGGTGTCAGTTGTGCTAAAGTCTAGGGGCCTGTTATACTACATGCATGCCTGGTGCCTGTGGCAGCCACAAGAGGATGTGGTGTGCCCTCGAACTAGAGTTACAGATGGTTGTGAGCCACCATATGGGGGTCTGGGACTCAAACCCAGATCCTCTGTAAGAGCAACAAGTGCCATTCAACACTGAGTCACTTCTGCAGCCCTATTACTGTAATTCTTTAGACAAGCATATTACTTTTCTGCAAGTTCAACCTGACTTGAATCACTTTACATGCTTTGTGTTGGCTGATGCACAGAGCCAGAATGAGGGATGGGTGGGTTGCTACAAATGCTGATAGTTTCTGAAGGCACCAGATGTTCTATTATGCTTTGTTTTTCCAACTAAAGAGAGATTATTTAGCAATATTTTAATCATTTAATTTTGATTTTTTTCTTAAGAATTTAGAATGCTAGGCAAAGGGAAGGAAAGTCAGAGGTCATCTTGGGAAGGGGTCTCTACTGTTACACTTCTTGGCAGAGACCCTTAAAGTTTACAGTGTTGGTTCTTCATTTGTTTTACCCAGATCCCAGTTGTCTTTGTGGACCAGCAAAGCCTAATGTAGCATGCCCACCAGATGGAACCTTTGGAACAGAGGAGAGCTGTGGGAAGACCTTGGAGAGCGGGGCGGGAGGAGTGGATGTCACCAGACGTGGTGAGTGTAGACTATGCACTCTGTTTGGTGGGGTTATATGAGGTAGTACCATCAGGGATGAGTGACCTTTCAAAGCTTTTCCTTTTTTTTTTTTCTTCTACAAATCTCAAAAGAGCAAGAGACTGGCCAGGAAATGGCCTTGGGGCTTTGAGGATATGGACTATGAATTTGGGACAATTTGGGACAATTTGGGACATTTTCATTAAAGGAGAAAGGCTTCCACTTTAATCTTTGGTACTCTGCCAGGCTGTCTTTTAGCAGTTCAACTGTTTTTTCCTTCTCTTCTGCCTCTAGCAAGACCTCTTAATATGGTCCCCAAATATTGAATGGGCCTCAGGGAGTCTGAAAGTACACTGAGATAGTATGTAAAAGCATGTATTATGTATATATGTGAATTTTATGCTTTGGTCAGATGTTCAGAGAGACCATTGGCCCCAAAGTGTGACCATATGTGGGTTGGAGCTGAAGGTTGTTCTGGGACATGTGGCTGCTGCTGCTGCTGCTGCTGCTGGGATTCCTATCTGAGGCAGAGCCTTCTCTCTGGAAATGGGTGGACTGAGGACAGGAGCCGGGAGGCTTTCAGAACAGAGCGCTGTAGAGCTTCTCCCTACACACTCACCCTTTCCCGCTTTGTGTCTTCGCTGTTGGGGCTCAGAGAACACTGCCCTGAAAACATGGCATTTCTTGCAATGCTGAGCAATCTGGTATAAAGAAAATTTAAAGACCTTTAAAACATTCTTATTCCTCTGGCCCCAAGCTAGGGAGAGACTCAGGAATTCCCTTATCTGCATTCAGAGCAGACACCTTCCATTCATTTCAGGTCTTTCTTTGTGAAGGAGGCCAGGTAACTTAACCACTCTAGGACAGACTTCCCTCCAAGATAATGTTGGTCCCTTGGGCTCATTCAAACTCCAGAGACCATCTCAGAGACCATTCATTTCCTCTAACCACCATTTTCAAGCTCTCAAAATCGTCTACATCCCCATTTCCTGCTTCCTTTATAGAAAAAGGAACATGTAAGTTTGTAAATAAGGAGAAGAGGTAATCATATTTCTGTGATTTCCCCTGCTGTGGTTCCCCCTTTTGTACGTTTTTAACCTTGAATGATTTTTCTTCTTTTTAATCTTTGTCAGTTTATTTCAGTGAACCCTGAGAGGTGTCTTAGGGTTTCTATTGCTGTGAAGAGACACCATGACCACAGCAACTCTTATAAATGAAAACATTTAGTTGGGGCTGGCTTACAGTTTCAAAGGTTTAGTCCATTATTATCATGGCAGAAAGCATAGTTGTGTGCAGGTGGACATGATGCTGGAGAAGGAGCTGAGAGTTCTACATCTAATTCACAGGTAACAGGAAGAGAATGCCACATTGAACCTAGCATGGACATCTGAGATCTCAAAGGCCACAGAGACACACTTCTTCCAACAAGGCCACACCTACTCTAACAAGGCAACAACTCCAATGGGGCCCATTTTTATTCAAACCACCACAAGAGGATAGAGGGTTGAACTTCTCTTCCATATACTAATAAAAAAAAAGAAACAAAACAAAACATTAAAAGCAAAGCAGCCAACCTCAAGAGACTGAGAAGGCAGTTCACTGACTAGGAGAAAATATTTGCAAAAGACATTTCTGATAAGGGATAGTTACTAACATATACCAAGAGCTCTTAAAATTCAACCATCAAGAAATGAACAGATTAAAAATAGACTAATGATCTGAGCAGAGGCATCACCAAACATCCAGATGCCAATTAAGCATAGGGAAAAATGCTCAACCTTATATATCACTCAAGAATTGCAAATTAAAGCAAGATGTGTCACACACTTAATAGAATGGCCCAAATACACAGACAGCACCAAATGCTGGTGAAGTTGTGGAGCAACAGGAGTGTTTCTGCACTGTTGTGGGAAGTACAAAGTGACATGGCCCCTTTGCAAGGTGACAAGGCAGTTTCCTGCAAAAGGAAACACACTCCAGTCATTGCACACCCCCTAGCCTTTACCCAAATTAGTTGAAAATGTAGGTCCACACAAAAAACTCACATGAATGTTGATAGTAGGTTTATTGATAATTGCCCAAACTTGGAAGCAACCAAATACTCTTCATTAGATGAATGGAGAAGCTGGGGTACTTCTGGACAGTGGAATGTTATTCAGTGCTAATGTGAGCCACAAAACAATGTAGGGGACATGTGGATATAAATTACTGAGTGAAAGACGTCAACCTGGAAAGGTTGCAACTGTAGGATTCCAACCATAGGACACTCCCCCCATGACAAAATTACAACATAGTAAAAACACCAGTGGCCATCAGTGGTTGGGGGAATATGCAGAGCATAGTGGATCTTTAGGGTGGCAAAACTGCTCTCTGTGGTGCTATAACACAGGACACATGCCATTATACAGTTGCCCAAACCCACAAGTTTTATCCCACCAAGGGTGAACCCCAGTATCAGCTGTGGAATCTGGGTGGTAATGATAGGGCAGGGTAGCATTACGGGTTGAAGGAAATGTTCCTACTCCAGTGAAGGATGCTGATAGAGAGGAGGCTGTGCTTATATGGAGGTGGGAAGTACACAGCACATCCTGTACTTTCTGCTCAGTTTTGCTATGAACCTGAAACTGCTCTAAAAAGTCTGTTTATAAACTACAGCCAGCCAAGATGCAAGCAGGACACAGCAGGACAAAAGGACAGCAGCCACAGTAGCTAATCTTCACTGCCAACTCCATGGGGTCAGGATCACCATGGAAACAACTCTCTGGGCATGCCCAGGAGGGATTGTCTAGAATAGGCTAGCTGAGGTAGTGAGACCCTCAGACTGAATATAAAAAGGAGCAAACAAACCAAGCACGAGCTTCCTGACTGGATGCAGTGTGACCGCCTCCCGCTGCCATGTCTTCTCTGTCATGATGGACCGTATCCTCTGAAACTGGGAGCCAGAGTAAACAGTTCCTTACACTGCTTTTGTCGGGAGTTACCCTGCAGTGAGACAAGTCCTGTCAAGGCTGAGGTTTTTCTTTAGGAATAAGGTGGGCGGGGTGAGAAACCATTGCTATGCTGTTTCTAGGTAGGGCAAGGCCAGTGAAGGTCTGATGACCATTAGAAGTTAGCAGTAGTCTGGGTCTCTGCAGCAGAAGGAAGACAGAGCTGTGCTCAGGACACACTGCACCCAGAGGTTTTAAAGAGCAGCAAGAACTCTTCAAATAATGTCAGAGCTTCATCTTTCTTTCTTTCTTTCTTTCTTTCTTTTTTTTTTTTTTTTTTTTTTGGTTTTTTGAGACAGGGTTTCTCTATGTAGCTTTGGTGCCTGTCCTGGATCTTGCTCTGTAGCCCAGGCTGGCCTCGAACTCACAGAGATCCGCCTGGCTCTGCCTCCTGAGTGCTGAGATTAAAGGCGTGCGCCACCGCTGCCCGGCAAGAACATCATCTTTCTTAAGCCAGGTGTTCTGCCTGGTGCCTGTGGGCCAGACTCACTGAATGCTGACCACAATAAAGCTTCTAGTGAAAACATTTAAACTGGCATGACATGGGCACTGATCACACAGAATGGAGGCAGCTGGGCAGGGGCCTGGAGGCCTCTGTTATGCCAGGTGCTGACCCTTTAGCTGCTGGGTTACTAGATGATCTGGGCAGTTCTAGGTTGGAGCGTAGGGAGCTTACTGGTTTACAGCTTGGTTAGGGGTTCTCACACATACACCATAGCAGAGCAACTTGGCAAAACTTGTGAAAATTGATCACTGGGTCCTGTAGCCAGAGTTCCTCATCAGATAAGCCTGGGTGTAAATTTCTCACAAGTCCCAGATGATGCTGATGATCCTGGTCTAGAACCCATGACTCTTAACTAAATATTCAGTGTTCTGATAACTGGCACAGCTCTGAGTATAGGAAGTACTTTCCTTTCTGTCCCGCAGCTGGACAAACAGAGGCATTGATGACGATCACACCATAGTGGCTGTTTGTGGTGGTGGTGGTGGGAGGTTGAGTCCGCCTCACCCTGAAGATCTGAATCTCTCCCTGAGTTTTCCAGCTGATAGCTCTCTCTCAAGGTCAACAGAGGTCTGGCTAAGTGTGTGACCTCCTCTGGATACCTCCAGTCCTTTGCCAGGCTGGAGGTGAAGCCAGACATGTGGGGCCCCTGCCCACATTGTCGGGGCTCGGCCTCTCTCTCTGAAGCCTGGGGGATGCTCCTGAGATTCCTGAGTGGCTTGGCACTGGCTTCTGCAGCTTCCTCGCATCCAGGCAGCAGCTGTGAAGTTGACGAATCACACGACACTGTGCTTCTTCCTTGGATGCCTGTTCCAGGATGTGCTGTGATGGCTTCCTGAGAAAGCCACAGGCAGGGTTCTTTGCAAAGGATCTCTTGTGCTCCTTGGCTCAGCACAGCAGCTGCTCTGAGGCAGCGTGGGCCCTCAGTGGCCCACCAGGGGAGCCTATTAAGAGCCTCAACACTGTGAAAAGCACAGCAGAATAGCTCCATTAAATCTGGTGGTGGTGGTGGTGATGTGTGTGTGTGTGTGTGTGTGTGTGTGTGTGTGTGTGTGTGTGTGTGTTGCTGCGTGTATATGTGCTTAACAATGGGACCTATCTGAGGAATCCCAGCTCTTCTCAGCATAGGTCTCCTCCTGCTCCTCCACTGCAGTTTCTTTCCACAAGGCGTTTGGGCTTGAGTGTCTCTGTGCTTCTGGTGGAGTTGTTAAAGATGTAGCCCATAGCCTGAGAGCCAGGTGGGGGTGGCACATGCCTTTAATTCCAGCACTCAGGAGACAGAGGCAATAGATCTTTGAGTTCAAGGCCAGATTAGTGTACAGAGTGAGTTCCAGGACAGCCAGGGATACACAGAGAAACCCTGTCTTGAAAAACCAAAATAAAAAAAAAAAAGAAAGAAGAAAAAGACATAGTCAGAGATGCACAGTAAGGTCCAGGCAGGAAGAAGATCTGAGGGATGTCTCCGCTGCCTTGGATGGCACTGGGCATACTTGGGTGAGAAGCTGGTGAGGATGCTGCCAATGGCAAGGACCGTGCGCCCCTCGGTGCGTCTGCTTGCTGTCCCCTTCTCTGCCATTACTATCCCCAAAGGGAAAAGAATTCTTAGATCCAAGAAGATACACCCCCTTAGGGTCTGTGATGGTTAATCTCCATTGTCAGTGTGTCTGGATTTGAAACCACCTAGATGTGTCTAGAATGGTTTAAATGAGGAGAGAGAAACCCACTCCCAAAGTGGGTAACACCATCCCAAGGGCTGGAGTACCTGACTGAATGAAAAAGAGAATGTGCTCTGAGCATCTGCATCTTTGTTCTCTGCTTCCTCTCTGGACTCAGTGGGACCAGCATCCCATGCTTTGCCATCATGCCTTCATTGCCACTGTGGACTGGACCCTCAAATCCCGAGCCAAACGAACCCTTCCTTCCTCAAGTTGCTTTTCTCACAGCAATAAGCAAAGAACACACAGGAGGGTCACGGCTCCCTTTCCTCACATACTTTGTGTACTCAGCACTGGCAGTTCCCTGCTAAGTGGTCCCAAGCCTGCATCTCATGTCCTTATAAGCCTCTTTCCAGCAGTCTTTTAAAGGCAGACTCTGTGAATGGGGTGGGAGTGAGCTTGGGCATGTAGGTTGGGTCTCTCTCTCTCTCTCTCTCTCTCTCTCTCTCTCTCTCTCTCTCTCTCTCTCTGTGTGTGTGTGTGTGTGTGGTCTCTTTAGGATGAGAGAGCTCGAGGTGGGAACAGGTGGGGATGGGCTGCAGGCTAGAAATCATCTTTCCCCATAGCTCCCCTCTTCCAGTGCCGAACTCCGAGGTGCCCAAGAATTCTAAATTTAAACTTTCCAGGCTTATAAAAGTGTGTTTGTTGAGATACGAGGATAGAGTATACTTGTTTTAACAGTCTGTTGGCTTGATTTATATGTTTTAGCTCTCATGATCTTGGCCTTGGAAGTTGGGGGTAGACCTGGTACAGACGGTGGGGGTAACAGGCTCTGAGACCTCCCTGAAGCAGGCTGGACCTGGGCCATGGTCTCAGGCAATCAAGTAAAGTCAAGAGGGTGGAATGGCAGGACTCCCTGTGCCCCGTGGAAAAGACTCATTTGTCTTCTGGGATGGCTTGCTCTGGGTTGACAACAATGAAGACAAGGATGCTGTGGATGAAGATAAAGATACTGATGGAACTGGCCAAAGCCTCATGATGTGCCTGTTGAAAAACAGTGGTCTTGGGAGGAGTGGCTAGAATGCAGGTTCTTTGACCTTTGATCCCTCTCTTGACCATGCTATCTTGTGAGAGAGGCAGACAAGCTGTCCTCACCCCTTTCACAGTGCTGCTACCGAGATCCCCAGATCTTCTCACCCAGGTAGTGCTGCCCTAAGTTTTCCGGTGTCCCATGGCTTAAGCCTTTTGCTAGCTAGCTCTTATATCTTAAATTAGCCTATAATTATTAATCTATGTATCTCCATATGTTCCGTAGCTTTACCTGTGTCCCATTACATGTTGCTCCTTGGGCGGCTCACTGGCTTCTCTCCTAGCTTTCTTCCTGTCTCTCTCTTTGAATTTCCCACCTGCCTCTAAGCTGCCTTGCCATAGGCCAAACGGCTTTATTTATCAACCAATCAGAGTAACACATATTCACAGTGTACAGAAAGACAATCTCCCATCAAGGTAGTCCCCCACTCCTACCCCATGTACAACCATGAAGTTGTACAGTAACTTTCAGGAGGAAGTCTGGGCCCTGGGGTCCCCTGGAATGATGGCTATCTAGCTTAGGTGGAAGGCAGTGTTAAGACCTGTATGATGAAGAGTTATTTGAGAGGAGAAGTGGAAAGAGAGTTATCTCTGTGATTCCCGAGTAGCTTTGCTACCGTCACAGAGCAGGAGGGACCATAAAAGTCCCTTTCTGTATTTATCAGAAACAAAAAATTTATTTGAAGGGCTTCATGAATCTCTGTCTCTGTCTCCATCTCATTTCTGATATCCAACCATGCACCCATGCACCCATGCACCCATGCACTCATGCATCCATGCATCTAGGTTTGTTTGTTTTCCCCAATATTAATAAAAAGCATATTAGCTGAGGAGAAATTATATCCAGGCTGTGTGCCATGTTATCATGTCATTTAATTCACATACAAACCCTGATGAATATTATCAACAATCTCTAAATGGGGAAACTGAGACTTGGAGGTGAATCAACTGGCCTGCCATCAAGTTGGAGCCTCAGTCTGTGTTTTGTAGTGTTTTCACTAAGGGAAGATTATTCCTAGATATTTTTGAAATTGGGAAAGAGATATCCTGCTGGGGCTGTTTGCTTATCTCTTCCCAGCAGCATCCCCAGGGGTCCTGGTTTCAGGTTCCTGCTTCAGAGGGAGAGCTGGGCATCAGGCACGTTGTTCAGTGCACTGCCTGCAGATTCTGCCCATCTGCTACCCAGAGTGCCTGGCCACCAGTGCACTGTCTGCTGTGCCTGCAGTCCGACAGCCCAGGCCAGTTCTCATAAAGTGACGGAAGCTGTAAAATAGCTGTTTGATGTTGCCTGCTGGTTTGTAATCCAAACACCCAGCAAAGTGGTTGAATGAAGTACCGGAAGCATCCTTGTTTCAGATGAGAATATTTTACTTACAGAACATCTATGTCTTCTTTTCTTTTCTCTTCTCCCTGTGCCCATTTATTTCCTCCTCTCCCGTCTTCTCTCCCTCCCTCTCACCGTCCTATCCTTCCCCTTCCTCCTCCTCCTCTCATGCCTCCAATTTTCTTCTTTTTCTACTATTCAAAAAACCTTCCTGTTTCTATATCTATGTCTTTTTTTATCTAAAAGTTCTTTTAAAATAACTTATTTTACTTATATAAATATTTGCCTGCATTTATGTCTGTGCACCATGCGTGTGCAATGTCTATGGAGGCCAGAAGAGGGATTAGAGCCCCTGGAAGGTTGTGACCTGCCATGAAGATGCTGGGAATTGAACCCTGGTCCTGTGGAAGGGCAGCCAGTGCTCTTAACTGCTGAACTGTCTGGCTAATTCTTCTTTAATTAAAAAAATTATACTTATTTTATTTGTTTGTATGTGTACGCACATGCGTGTGCACACACGTGCCCTGGCCTGCATGAACAGCTTGTGGGATTCTGTTCTCTCCTTTCACCATGTGGGTCTCAAGGATCAAACTCAGGGTGGGAGACTTGCTGGCAGGCGCCTTCACTCACTGCCCCATCATGCTCGCTATTTCTCTAAAAAACACCTTCTCTTGAAAGACTCCACTTAAGCATTCCATTCTGCCCCCCACTTTTCCCATTTCCCATGCCCTTGTATATTAACTCATCTCTCTAGTTTTGGGCACACAACATCACAAATGTATACTTTTATGGATTTCAATGTGTAGTTTTTTTCATATCCCCAAGTGCTGCTTTCAATTAAGTCAAGGTAGAGATAGGAAATTCTAAAATAAATTAATCTCTTCTCTGCCAAACTGTCAATCAATTTAGATCAATAAAAGCATGCCTAAAAGGACAAGGCCTCTGTCAGCAACTGCCTGTCCCCTTTGGGCACTTCTGTGGCCTCTGATTACAGGAACTAGGAACCTCAGACTTGGTTTTAGATTTTTGGGCTTGTGTGGTCCAGCTGAGCACATTGTGACTCACAAGCAGCTAATCCCCACAGAGCCCTGCTCACCAGGGAGGAGCTCCAGGTATCAAGGCATATGTAGATAGGAACAGCTCTCAGCAGAGTCATAACTGCATTTTAACCGAGTCTAACATACAAGGTGATCTTCAAACCATATGGCCATTCTTGGCCTTTGGAATGCTGAACCCTTCCTCTAGACTCCAGTTTCTCACTCCTAAGCAGGTTATGTCTCCCCGCTGGAGATGCTGTTAGGTCCTCTGGACCATTTTCTCTCTGTGCTCCAAGGCCTAGGTGACATCCCACTAGTAACAAGTCCCTAACTTCTAGCTCCTGGCTCCTGGTCCAATCTGTCCCCTCCTGCACACTCTCCAGCTGTTTCCTCAACAGCTGCCGCCCAGGTTGTTCTTTACAGTCTGTTGTCCTCGGTGTCTCACTCCTTGCTCTGGCTGCTTCCTCTCCTAAACGAAAACCGCTTCCGGTTTCTTTTTACTTTCAATTGCCTTATTAGCCATGGTGCGTCATTGCACATTTTAATACGTAATATAATACCTGTCTAGCTTCACATGCCTGAGCTGGTGCTGGAGTGTCCTGGGGGAACCCAGGACGGCTTCTGTGCTGGAAGACAAAGTTAGATCCGGGGCCCAAGGCAGCCTTCTACTCTTTTCTTTCCTGAGCTGAATCCACAGACAGACTAGAACAGGGTAGAAAAGCTTCGAGCTTTCATCTGGGATCCCTAAAATGAGGAAAAAAGATGATGGAGTCAAGCAAGTGGAGTCCAGGAGGGACACAAAAGGCTGGCTTAGACATTCACAGGTATTTTCCCAACCTTCCCCGACACACAACTTACTACGATCTGAGGATGGAGAAAGGCTCATCCACCCCCCTCCCCGTGGAATAAAATGCCCACTTCTATCATGGGAATGTGCAGTGTACGGTATTTATATGGGGAAGAGTGTCTTAGTTACTTTTTGATTGCTGTGCTAAAATACCATGAGCAAGGACAACTTATAAAAGAAAGCATGTACTTTGGGGCTCATGGTTCCAGAGGGTTAGAGTCCATGGCTCACACATCAGGGAGCATGTCAGCAGGTAGACAGACACAGTGCTGGAGCAGTAACTGAGAGATCACATCTTGATCCACAAGAATGAGGCAGAGAGAGATAATGGGGATGGTGTGTACTTTTGAAACCTCAAAGTCCATCCCTAGTGATGCACTTTTTCCAATTATGCCACACCTTCTAAACCTTCCCAGAGAGTTCCACCAACTGGGGACCAAGTATTCAAACATATGAGCCTATCAGGGCCATTCTCATTCAAACCACCATGGTGGGTGAGGGGCTGTGAAGCCCCTAACAAGCGGAGGCTCTTTGGTGTTCTTTCCCAGCATTCTGCAGTCTAGGCAAAGAGAGGTATTCTACTCCCACTAGAGAGTTCTTTTTCATTTCATTTGCTGACTCCATCCCTCCTCCTTTCCTCCTAAATTTTCCCTACCTGTCTAAGCTCTATCCATACTATCTCCACAAAGCATCTTTTAGGCCTGAGAGTGCACACTGTCCATGTTGGGATATAGACCTGGAGAAGAGGCTTATGATGGGCAGGGGATTTTAGCGTCCCTGTTATCTACAGTACCATCTGTGAGGGACAGCACCAGATCCTGATGGACATGTGTATCTCTTAATCCTGTGGATTCTTCCCATATAAGATGGGCTACAAGTGGGTAAGGAGAATGCCATGCAGGTCTCTAAACTGTAGCATGAATGTCTTGGCTACCCAGGCCAAGGGTGGTCTTGTGCTTAGATGCTGTAGAGAATGCAGACATGATTTCCTCTGCACCTACTGGGTTTTGCTGACTTCTTGTTCCTCGAGATGTTCTGTAAGGAGCTGCCAAGGACAGAACTACAACCTTCAGTGGGACTGAAGACCTGACACTTTCTCTTTAGTTTTATTACCTTTCTGATTCCAGCCAAGAATGTGTTGTGATTCCAAACTCCACTCCACAACGATGTGTTAGGTCTATTCTGGTTTCTGCATTGATTCACAATGAATAAAAATTAAGTTGGTACTAAATTTTATGGACTCTTTCTCTCTCTCTTTTTAATTCCACCTCTTTGAGCTTTAACTAGATAGTGCCGGTGGGAACTGAAGGCAATTTTAATTAACATCTTACTACAGCAAAGAGGAACCCTGGATCATTGCTCTGCTACCTCCATTGCTGCCTTCTCTCACCCTGCCCACCTTCCTCCAGGTAGTCAGTTGTGCCCATCCCTCAGGGCTTGCTCAATACTTATTTGCATCACGAAGTCTCCCCTGGTACCACAACTTCAGTGGTCTGAGTGCCGCCTTTGCAGATTACAGCCTCTTCACCTTGGTGCCTGCACTGATTGCCTTGGGAGAGTGATTAACTTCCAGGTCTGTGCCTGGCAGTCTGTTAGGTTCTCAGGGTAAGGACTTGAGGGTCAGAACAACATCTTCAGGTTTTGTTTCCATATTAACCTTGTGTTTTTCCTTGGATGCTCGTGGGTTCCCAAGTATGAGCAGAGATAGAAATGAGGGAGAGCACCGGTCAGACAGTTTCAGAAGAAAGCAAGCTGACATCTAGAACTACGCTTCTCACGTTTCAGTGGTTCTCTGTCCAGCTCACATGAGCTTTATTGCCTGAGATTCCCAGGGATCGGATATAGAACATGATTTGAGGACAACTTGCCGGGACCAAGACTTGCAAAGTCAACTATACAGAGAACAAATCTCACATAACTTTTTAAAAGGCAAGGCTCTAGCCTAGGCTGGCCAGAAACTCTGAGTTGCTGAGGATGACCTTGAACTTCTGAACCTCCAGCATTCACCTTTTGAGTGCTGACATCAGAGGCGTGAGCCACCACATCTAGCTGACGTGGTGTTGGGATCCCATCCAGAGCTTCGTGGTTGCAAGACAAGAACTTTACCAAGTGAGCTACATCCCCAGAAACCACAGGAATTGTTAACAAATGTGTATTTAGGAAAAAGAGAATTTCTTCTATTTTTTGTTTTGACCTGTGTGTTTGTTTATTTATTTAGTGTTTTTTTTTTTTTTTTTTTTTTAGTGTGTGTGTGTGTGTGTCTTTGTATACATGGTGTGTGTGTGTGTGTGTGTGTGTGTGTGTGTGTGTGTGGTCAGTCTTCTTTTTCCACCTTTATGCGCATTCTGAAGATTGAACTCAGAGTGCCAGGCTTTCAAGGCTAGCTCTTTTACCTGCTAAGCCATCTCTCTGGCCCCAGAAATGGGGATTTAACAAATTTTAAGGAAACACAAATAGATCATCTCTGAGAGCGCACACACACCAAAATGGTAACTAACAAAAATACTTGTAAATGTCAAATTGAAATTGCCTATTTAATTTTGCTGGTAGGTTTAATTCATTTATAATTAATCCCTGGTTTATTCTCAGCCCTGGCCTGTTTGCTCTTGACCTTCTTTCCTGCCTGCCTGCTCCCTGTTGTTCTCAAGGTTTTGCTCATTAACTGTTGGAGTTACCGCCCTGAGGAAGAGGTAGTCCTCCCAGGTCAGGCCCCTCTCTTGGGATCTGAGCAGTCCCTCCTCCCCAGCCGCCTGAGCCTTCATCATAACTTGTAGGAACATTCTTTCATTCCTGGTGTTTTAATTGGGACTTACAAGGCAGAGTAAATATTTTAAATGGTCTCATAATTCCTTACTTTTATTTAAAAACACAAAGTATAAAGCAAATAAATAAATGTCTGGTTTATTTTGTCTTTTGGCTGACTCGAAATGTCCTCTAGACTTCAGTTATATGGTTAGAAAGCCATTGGCTGAGTAAAAAAAAAAAAAAAAAAAAAAAAAAAAAATCAAAAACTAAACCAAAATACTAGGATACATATAACTAACCCAACGTGAGTTTATTAATGCATTTTAGGGTGTTTAGACCAATTTCCAAATCTTAAGAAATGGATACCACCCACATCTTCCTATATTAAAATGTGAAGAGAGTCACAGTATAATTAACTGCAGTATGTCTAAGGTGATGTCATCAAGCAGAAGGTGGGTACTCTCTTGAGTCAAGTTAAAACACCCCAGATGAAACATTTTCTCAGTGCACTTACCTGCTTCTTCTTTTTTTTTCTTTCCCTCATAGGGTCTCACCACAACTCGTGATCCTCCTACCTCTCCTCCGGGATTCCAAGTGTGTGCCACCACGCCTGGCTTTTCTCGTCTGTTCTGTAGGTATATATTCTTAGAACAGAGAAAAGACACTTGAATGTAATGTGTTCCAGGAAAAAAATGAACAAACAAAAACTTGTAACAGACATAACTTTCAAATTTCAAATTCTACAATTGGCTTCTTAACCTGTGCTGGTGGGTTTTAATATGTTTATATTTTGTATTAGATTTCTTGTTCCTCACTCAATTTTGGGGGCCTGGGGGAGGGGTTTTGTGGTTATCCTGATTAACTGTTGCTTTAGCTTGTGAAAATTAATTTTTAATTTATCCTTTGAAAACTTCATAAATGCATACAATGTGTCTTGATTATATCCATCCCTCAGTCCCCCCTCTTAACTCCCCCTCACCCCACAACACATCTCCCTTCCAACTTCCTATCTTTTTCCTTTTAAAAAATAACCGCTGAGTCCAACTAGTGCTGACCATATGTACATGAATGTATGGTTATCCACCGGGTCATGGGGACCCTTCCAGGCCATCACCAAAGAAAAGTGACTCCCCCACCCCCAGCAGCCATCAGCTGCCAACAGCCTTGCTTTATCTTTCGTTCTGGAATTGGCTAGAGAAACAAGTTTCCCAGAGACTGTCAGCTCTCCGGGTTCCACAAGCACAGGAGAGCCCCTGGGTTGGTCTGGGTGAAAAGGGGGCTCCTTATTATTGCTTGGAGGAAAGCTGGGCAGCTTTTATCTTCTCCTCAGAAATGTAAAGCCCTTGAGAGATGAACTTGTCTTAAAATTCTTAAAGCATGGGTACCATAAGAGGAGCTGCACCCCAGCATGAGAAGTCAGCTCGAAGTTATTCTTCAGTTGAAGCAATAAATACCTCAGAAAGTCTTAGGACCTGGGATATCTAATTAGAAGAAAAGCAGCAAAGAATATATAGTATTTAGACAATAAAATAATAACAGGCATTTTAATGATAGCAAGTGATTGTTTATTATGCTTAATAATTGTTCAAGAATAATAACCAGGCATTATTCTGGGCATTTTACATAATTATTTTGATTTTCAAGATAACCCTATGTAGTAGACACTAATATAATGATGATTATATAGGTAAGAATACTGAAGCAGAAATTGGCTAAACAACTCATCCTGTCCCTTTGTGTTACTACAACACAGTACCTGACTCTGGTCATACACAATGAAAAAAGTTTGTTTGCTTCACAGTAATGTCCAGATAGCACAGTGCTAGCACCTAGTGAAGACCCCCTGGCTGCCTTATAACAGCAGAGAAATAGAAGGGAAAGTGGGCACATGCTAAGATAGAAGTCACATGATAAGGCAGGAAGTACCACATACGGGAGAGGTCACTCTTACTCTTTTTAACAATCTGCATGGGGAGGAGCTAGCCACTTCCAGGAGCCCCAACCTTCTCCTCAAAACCGGCATTAATCTCTTCAGGTGGAAGGTTTGATTCAGTCACCGCCTATTAGATCCAACCTCTGAAGGGTCTTAGAATTTTCTAGAACTTTCACATTGGGTATCAAGCTTCCAGCACACGAAACTTTTGGGTGCATGTTTAAACCACACTTAGCCATGACTCTGTCCAAAGTCATCTGGATTCCAACAGTGGGATTCCAGATATTTTGAAAAACATTTTGCTTATTGTATGTGAGGGCACAGTAAAGAAAACACTAAAATTAAAATGGTGGCCCTGCCGATTAGGAAGAAGGTTTTTATTGTGGCTAGGAGAGAGATGACATTCAGGGGCACCTGAGAACATTCAGAGCAGAGGGGGAAAAAAGCAGACTGAATATGACTAGGGATATCTGCGAGAGAGGGGAACTAGCAGAGGCAGTGGGAAACACCTTGCCATTCTATGGAGAACAAGTGGGTATCTGGGAGGAGGGAGGCCTGTGAACTGAGAAGGGCCAAGGTGCTGGTGTGGACTTCAAGATGTACAACACGCACATGTGAGCAGGGGATGAAGGAGCCTGGAGGTCAGCATGGGCAACCACAGGTCTATGCCAATGGAGAGTCATATGTTCCTTCTGCAGAGGCAAGGGAAATGACTCCTTTTGGAGGGCAGAAACCCGTTCCATGAGTTCTCGGGGGAATGGTGGCTTTTTATCTAGCTGCCTGAAATCCTTCTACAGTCCAGCTTGAGCTGAGCCAAGACTGCCATTTCTGGACATATTTCCTACCTGTGAGACCTGACATTGTGTGTGTGTGTGTGTGTGTGTGTGTGTGTGTGTGTGTGTGTGTGTGTGTATGTGTGTGTGTGTGTGTGTGTGTGTGTGTTTATGTGCACATACCACCGTGACTGTGTGGCGGTTAGAAGACAATTTACAGAGGACAGTTTGTGCCATGTGGGACCCAGAATTCCAGCTTAGGTTATGAGGCCTGGTGACAAACTCTTTCACCCATGGAGCCATCTTGCCAGCCCAAACTGCAGGTATTTTGAGTCATGTGTTACCTTTCCTGTATCTCACAGTAGAGAAGATTGGCATTCAGAGGCATGCGAAGCTTAGGGTTTACTATCTTGGACAGCCTTCCTTACGGTTGCAGGTCTGGACTGATAAATGCTGTTGTATTGCTCCCTGCTTAGGATGGGCTCTGAAGACACAGGCCAGAGGCCGCGGAAGACAGCAGCCAGGAGTTGATCTAGGAAGGATGGAAGAGGACGGCCTCTTCCTTTATGCTCTTCATTATAAATTTGAATAAAACAGTTACTCTTTACAGATGTGCAACTTACCTGGCCAGTTGAGACCAGAGGTCAAAAGCACCCAAGGATGATGTCAACTTTTCTACCAAGGAAGACTTAAAGACAAGAACTGGTTGGAGAAGAGAAGGACAATTTAAAGGATGTGTCTTGAAGCTATTTTGTATGGAGAATAGTGGTTTCTGTTTCAAATATTGTGTTCAGAGTAAGTTGGAGCCAAGGGCCATTGGGAAGACCTTTCCTCAGACTCTCCCTGGTTCTGCCACTGGTGTGGCTTGATTGCAGCTGTAAGCAATGTATTTGGTCCTTGGTTTGGTCACATGCATGTGCGTGTTGTCTGGTGACAGGACACTGACATCCTGAGAACACAGGCTGGTTGGGCACCCAGAGCCTCAAGTTGCTTGTGGAAGGAAGGGGCCTGGTAGTGAGACTGAAGCTCTCCAACTGAGAGCCTAACAGGACGAGCGGGGCTTGGGCATCCGAACTCTTGGATGAGACCGTGCTTAGTGACCAAGAGTGGATAAAATTCCATTAGAGGTAAGCATTGTCAGACAGCGGGCTGGGAAGATATATTTTAAGCTGAGAAATTACTTAATAAATTCAGCCCAACGCTCTGTGACATTTCCCACAAGACTTTAATGCTGTTTACAAATTCCAGAGAACACCCTGAGTCGTTTCTGGCATGGGCTTATGATTTATTTCAAAGGAAAATGGGACAGAGTGTGTGGGTTTGTGTTTAATGTGAAAAGGGATTTGGAGATGAGAAGTCAACTGGCGTGAAAGATTGCAGGGCAAATGCAGAGCAGTCGAGCTTGTGGGTGGCCCTGCAGCACGCAAGAGGGTACTGAGCAAAGAGGGGGCCTCTCACCAACCCAGGGCTAATCAAGCAGTACCACTCACACCGGCCAGCGATGTGTTGAGAGCCTGGCTTCGGAGGCAACACTAGATCCAGGGCTTCAGAAACACTTGGGTTCCAGAAACTTTCATATTGAGAAGAGGTAGAATTTCTGCCCAAGGAGGGTGGCCACTTACCTTTCATTCTTCGCAAGCGTCAGCATTCAGAGAGTATGGACCTCAGCTAGACCGAAGGAAGGGATTCCTAAAACAAGGGAGGGCTTGGCGGCAGCGGGGGTGGTGGGATGGCTCGGTGGTAAACGTGCTTGCAGCCCAAGCCTGACAAACTAAGTCCGATCCCAGAACCCACATCAGCACATCAGTGTGGAAGTAGAGAAACTTCACAAAGTTGCCCTCCGACTTCCCTGTGTGTACGCTCTTTCCACGTCTCTCTCTCTCTTTCTCTCTCTCTCTCTCTCTCTCTCTCTCTCTCTCTCTCTCTCACACACACACACACACACACACACACAAAATCAATAATAATAATAATAGTAATAGTAATAATAATAATAATAATAATAATAATAATAATAATAATAATAATAAATGAGAGCTTGAACTAAGAACACAAGGAGGAGTTGGAGACATGTTCTCTAAATCTGATAATCTGTATTTCCTGGGAAAAGAGGGACAGATTAGGTGGCATTTTGATTTAATCTCCCTGTGAGACAGAGACTACCTTGTGACCAGGGAAGTGGGTCCACCCATAGTAGGCAGCTGAAGTGACCTAGGTACTGGGAGTTCAACTATTGGGTGGTGATAAAGGCAGCCAAGTGATACGGGACTGGCGGAAAGAGGAACTGTGGTACTCTTTCTTGCTTGCTTCTCCCCCTCCCCTGGAAACTTCTGGTTTCATTCATCTTGTTTGCCGTAGAGTATGTGGTCTGAATGGGAAAGGAGGACAGTGACGTTCCCCATCTTTCTTGGGGAGAAAAATGACATTCCATTTGGTTTTGGAAAATACACAATATTCCCCTTATAAAATATTCAATCGGGGTCATTAATCCTCCTGCCTGGGCTGGCCCTGCCCCACTTAGGCATGAGTGACAGGGCTTTGGCAATGGCTATAGGCCCAAGAACTTGGCTTCCTTTGTTGATGATGTAATTAGAGGTTCCAGGGTCCTGAGTCAGCTGGCTGGAGCTCTCTAGGGTAAGGGTCAGGGCACCAGGTGTCCCCAGCACAATGTGAAGGCTCAATTGGGAGGACACCAAATGACCCAGGCCCTCTACAGCTTAGTTAAGGCTTTATAGGAAAGTTCTGGGTTTGATAAGTTAATCCCCGTCATGCAACAGAGTGCCATTCTAAGAGATCTGTCCTATGCCGCAAAACATGTCTATCTTGAAAAGAGGCCAGACCCTGTGTCTGACTGGACCTGGGGAGTATCTTCCCCTATAATCACCAGGACATAAATTGATCTTTTCCTTCCTCATACTTTTCCTTTCTCACCTCTTCTTCTATGCCCCTTTTCCACTCTGTCCTTACTTTTTGTTTTAAAAATCATTTCCCCTCAGCTTTAAGATATTGACAGATAAAGGCTGCATATATTTATAGTATATAACATGTGTTTTGATATTTGTATTCATTGTAAAGTGATTAACTAAATCTGGTTAACATAGATATGACCTAATACAAAACATTATACTAAGTAAAATAGACAAATAAAGACGAATACTGTATATGATCTTATTTATTTATTCTTAAATAATAATAGAATTCCAAAATGTCAGAGTAGGAGGCATCTTATGATTATCAACCTCAAGTCCTTCTTTGACTACGGGAAAAACTCAGGCCTTGTAAGGGAAAGAGTCTCTCCGACATCTTCAAACTCCAAAACAACTTGTTTTCCAACCTCCCTCCTCCCCAGAGGGATGGTCATTTGTCTGGAACCTGTGAGTGCCACAGAAAAGGGCTCCGGGCCTGTGGCCTGGTTTCACGACAGTTCTGAGCTGATGTGATCCTAGATGAGCTGAGGCTGTCAGGAAGGGCCAGCTGCAGGTAGCCCTTGGCACAGGCTCCCAGGGTAACACTTTCCTGGCATGACTCTATTTTCAGTTAACAGGCTTTCTCTTGCCCATGTGACCCTGGGCATAAGCTACTTGTATTTACTGAGCCCTGTGGGCTTTCTATCCTGGGTGTTGCCAGACAACCCCTCTTAGCCCCTGTGCCCTGCACCATGGCTGGGTCTCTGCTCCTGCCCTTCCAACCCCTGGAACGCCCATTCTTGTGCACCGTCCCTTAGATCTACCTAGGGCTTCTCTAACCTCCAGAGCTCTAGACTGACTTGATAGTCCTTAGGACCTTTGAGGAGGACCCTTGTGCCTGACAGGCAGGGGAGGTAGTTCTTTTCTGGAGGAAACCTGCTTCCCAGATGAGGATATCTCCTTGGTCATCAGACTCCTGTGAGTCTGACCTAGACCCTGAGGGAAGCTGTTGATGTTCTGCTTGGATATTTCATTCCCCGCTGTACCCTGTTTCACCCAAGTGCATGAGGTCTAGGTAGCTGCCTTAGCACACAACTCTGGATACCAGGACCCCCATCTTCCCTCATGCCAGGCAGGACAGAAACTTCTGATGGTATTCACGACAAATTTCACCCAGGATCATAGAGCTGGGGAGATCACTGGAGCCTTCAACTTACTCCTTCCTGTCTAGGATGAGATACTGAGGCGAAGGAGATGAAAACCCACTCCCCACAGTTTATTAGTGACAGAACTGGCCTTACTTTTCAGGGTGGAGGCCAAGCAAGGGGCCATCACCAGCATGACTGCCCAGCAGCTCTGTGAGGTCTGCAAAGCAAGTAGCACATCTGCCCTCCCAGCTGTGCAGAATCCTACCTGGTGCTCTGAAACCCGGACTTCTTGGTCCTTTTTGGATTTTCATAGCTGGTGTGGGATATTTGAGGGATCTGGCAGCCACTGACTAGGGTAACACCAGCACCTCCAAGATCACTCTGGAAGAAGCCATATTCTGTATTTCAGGGCCTTGATTACCTCAAGGGTGGGTAGTCCACAGTGGCCAGAATGACCACATCCCTTCAGCTGTAAGAGGGAATGACAGCCATGTGCTATTTGGAACATCTGTGGAGTTGCTGGGTGATGAGGGAGGCGAGGAGGTGCTTGGGTATGGAGAAAGACCTGCCCTCTGAATGTCCATGAGGCTTGGTCACGTTTGGCTGTCTCCTGTCCCTTCCAGCATTGTAGTGCTATAGTGCTCAAAGCAAGCACTCTGCTGTCTGATTCCAACCTTTCTAATGAAAGGCTTGAGCTACCAGCTTCAAGGAAAGGAAATAAGAGGAGCTATTTAGCTCTGACATTGCCCACTCCCTATCTGGGCTCGGGCCTGGGAAAGTAGCTGAAATCCATTGTCGACTCACAACCTGGGCAGCCGACCTGCCACCAGCTTCCCCAGGAGAGACACAAGGAGGCTTAAGCATTCCAACAAGAACAAAACCAAAGCTGAAGAAGCCATGGGATCCAGAACTGAGCAATCCTCTTATTGCAGAAAGACAAGTGTCAGAGTTCTCTCTGTCCCAATGTAGTGGGCTGACTCACTTCACCATAGCACATGCTGCCAGAACATTCATTAGTGATAAAGGGGCCAGTGCATGTGATCCTGCATGCATGACTTAGGGGCTACTGGGGTGAGGACGGCACCCCACCTTCCACAATCAACTCCTTCCTCCTGGAAGCTGCACTTGTTCTAATACTGGCTTGGGGCTTCCTGTGGTGCCCGTTCATAAATGATTCAGGTCCTGCTTTTTGAAAGCGTTAAAGCCCTGTGTCTTTTCCTTCACCCAGGAGCACAAACAGCAGTCTGACGCTGGAATTTAATACCCAGTAAAGCTGTCAGGTTTAAGAATAAAAGGGCAGCACTGCAAACAGCACACAGATCCCGTACAGCTTGGCCAGGCTGAGGGAAGCAGGGAGAGGAACGGGCTGCTGTGTACTCAGCTGGGGACCCAGGCTGCATCAAGCCTTTTTCAGGCTTACAGGAGGGGTGGCCCTACTAGGCTCCTGGCTGCAGTTCTGGTAACAGTCAGCTTTCCAGCACTATAACAAAATCAATGAGATGATGAATTTGTAAAGAGAAAAGATTTGCCTTGGCCCTTGGATTTAGTCCAGGGTTAGACAAACCACTGCTTTGAGCCTCCGGTGGGATGCATGGCAGTGAGAAGCATATGGCAGAGGAAACTGCCTACCTCATGGCCAGAAGGCAAGAGAGGGAGAGAAAGAGGCTCGGGATCCTCCAATCCTCTTCAAGGGCATGTCTTCAGTGACCTAAGGATGTCCCACTGGCTTGTGCCTCCTAAAAGTTCACCCCCCTCCCATAGCATTGCCATAGTCTGTGACGTATGGGTCATTGGGGAACACACACAAATCATATGCCGTTCTCTAAAAGCTGAGACCCTGCTGACCTACCACCTCTCAGGAAGGTGGAGTGCCATTTCTGGAGCTGGTGGTCCCAAGTCAAGAACCTTTCTTCAATTCCCCTGCCCACAATTTGAAGGAAGCAGTGCAAATGTTTCTGGCTCACATGAACGTTCCCCTGCTTACTAGGAGGCTGGAATCCCATTTCTGGTCCTGTTAGCTGTGAGTGCTATCTCTTGTCGGTGTCCCTGTAAACCTCAGTCACTCTTTGGGGTCTAACCTGGACTCTGCTACTCACGAAACATTTCCTAGGTAGTCCTGCCCTGTTTTCTGCAGTCCCATTGTAGTGCACGTCTGCAACCAAAGATGATGGTGGCACAGTGACACCAGTGGTGGCAGCTGCCACTCATGAAGTGCATGCCCACTGCCAGCTTCTCTTCAAGCCCCTCTTTCTATGAACTCAGTCTATCTCTAAATTTCCTTTTCAAGAAGGTAAAGCCATTGCCCCCATCTTGATGGTACAGAAACACTTTGTTTATGACCTCTCTCCCAAGGCATTTGGGTGTGTGTGTGTGTGTGTGTGTGTGTGTGTGTGTGTGTGTGTGTGTGTGTTAGTGCTTGCACTCACTGTGCCCTTAGAAGGAAAGGGATACAGACATGCTACACAAAGATAGAGTGAATGTTCAGAGGCTCTACTAGCCCTGACCTGACAAGTCCTCACTTTTAGAACCCCAGTGAGAATTAGTGTTTTACCCATTTTCCAAATGTAGTTCAGCTAGAAGTGCCTCATTTGCATACACAACACATGTGTCTCAAGGCTTCTGCAGTCTTGTGGTTGAATGCACATTCTTACCCTGTCCCTTTACCGAGGGTATGGCTTTGGGCCTGGCCTCTCTGCCCTTCGGTTGCATTATCTGAAAAATGGCAAGTAGAAGTGTCCATTTCTGAAGTTGTGGTTAGCACCGAATGAGATAAATGCATGTAAAGAGCCTTGAACAAGATCCCTGACACACACTAAGTACTCAGTAAGTGGTGGTTGGTATTACCATGGTTTAATGGGATGCAATGCTACAAATGTTTCATGAGTATCTATGACGTGGTTCAGGCTGAGGCATCACATCGAGTACTTGCTTCCCTGTTTAGATTCCCCTCTCTGCTTGCCAAAGCGCCTTGAGAAGCACTAAGTACACAGAAGCTGATCAATCCATGCTTCGTGATGGACGTCATCATGAATGTTTTCACCTGCCAGTCTTTACCCATCTTTCGTCTCTTGGAAAAACCACTGGTTATGTGACGATTATCCAAAACCCAATATTGGGAACCAGGTGACTCAGAGGTTAAGCCACTCCCACCTTTGGGCTTCCAGGACTTAGATACTATCTCAGTCCTTTGTACATTAAAAAAAATAGTTTATTTAAGTTTATCTTATGTGCATTGGTGTGAAGGTGTCAGATCCCCTGGAATTGGAGTTACAGACAGTTGTGAGCTGCCATGTGGGTGCTGGGAATTGAACTCCAGTCCTCTGGATGAGCAGCCAGTGCTCTTAACCCCTGAGCCATTTCTCCAGCCCCGTTTGTACATTTTAATTCTTAGGGAAAGTGAGTATCAAAGAAGTTGAGACCTTGAGATACTCCCTCATCTCTTTGCTCCTGGAGCTGTTACTATAAACTGTTTTCAGCTGAGGACCAGACTAAATGGGTATAAACACCCCCTCTGTTGTACATGGCAGTCCGTCTCTCTAGGCTTCACCACGTTTGGTTGTGGCTTAAGTGGGTTTGCTCAGCAGTCCCCATTTTCCTTGTTGAATTCAGGTCAATGGTCAATCCCATAAATACGGACACATGCACACATGTGAACACCTGCCTGAAGTGTCTACTCATACTTTGGAAGAAGCCCCACTTGTTACTTGGCCACTGGTACCCTTGCATTCTACTGAGAGGGAAGAGAACTACCAATTTGGAAACATTCAGAATCTCTTATTCCAATCTTGGAATTAAATGTGAGCAACCTGCTAGGTAGAGGCTAAAGGAACCCCACACACTTCATGTGAGAAAACAGAGACGTGTAATCCGGCTCAGATAAGCATTTGACCAGAAAGGGACACTCTGACGCCTCCTTCATCCAGACAGCTGAGGCTTGTCCTTCAGTGGTGCTTTCACAGAAAGAACTACAGCTGAGGCAAAACTCTCCTGGAATTGTCGTGAGACCTCCAGGTACAATGCTTACCTGGGAAGCAGGAGTTGGCATCATGTGACTGACAGGAACTCAAGAGCCTGAAGTTGAAAATTTGGGATCAGCATCCCTGGTGCATGAGTGGGCTTTTTCGGAGCCCGTTACTTATGGTCGGACACCTTGCACAACCTTGATGCAGGGGGAGGGTCTTTACTTGCCTCTGCTGAACGTACCAGGCTCTGCTGACTCCCCCTGGGAGGCCTTACCTTTTCGGAGGAGGGAATAGGGGGTGGGTTGCGGGTGTGTGGGGGAGTCTGAGGTGGGGACAGGAGGAAGGAAGAGAGGAGGATCTGTGATCGGTATGTAAAATGAATAAAAATTTTTTCCATTAAAAAAAAAGAAAAAAAAAACAAAATTTGGGATTGGTTACGTGACCATGGAGCTTCTCTTTCAGCCTAGCTGAAAGTTACCAATTCTGTTTCTTTATGGAGTTCTTATAGAAAAAAAAATCTGCCCTTACTCTGTGAATTTGCTGCTGGAAGCCCTTGGTTAAGTAGGAAGTGGGTGAGTTTACTGGAGACTTGGGTCTTTTGGCTGTAAAGTAAGAGAAATGAGTCCCTGCCAGTGTGTGTGCATTACAGGCAAGGCTTTAATGGGGCTTTGGCTCATGGGAGATGAGTGCAGCAACTGGCCAAGGAGGAGGCCAGACTGCTCTTCGGCAAAGGGAGAGGCAAGCTCTTATTGATTGCAGGGGTGGGCTAATGGGCCGTCAGCCTCTTGCCTGAAGGACTTCAAGCACTTGGCAGTGCAAGGTGGGTGGAAGCTGATGGACTTCGGGTGTTGGGGGAAACAAGCCGAGACACGGGCCTTTAGTCGGTCTTTTCTCCTCTTTTGGTGGCTCCTGTCTCCTGAGTATCTGGTCAAGGGCTAGTGAAGGACCTGGGGCAAGGAAAAGCTAGCAGCGGCAGCGGCAGGGGTGGGGGTCGGGGTAGCTTCTCTTTTCCACCTGAATGAAGGAGCAGCCTAGGGCAGCTGGACACCCTGTCTCCCAGTCTGAACTTGGACTTGATTTGAAGACTTTAACCCAAGGGATAGATTGTAAGAGGATGCTTGGAGAGTTGCTCAGACTCACCAAAACACTGCAGCAAGCTGGCAGGGCTGAGTCTGGCTGTGGACATGGGTATGAAGAAGCTCTCTCACCTGTGTTCTCACAGGAAAGGGCTGGACTACACCTCGTTCCAGCAAGGGGTCCTACAACAAGGATCCTGGGCAGGGGAAATGGGAGGGAGGCTAGCCAGAGCTGGCCAGCTGTGAACCGGCAAAGGAGTCTGTGCTAGAACATCTGGGCAGCAGACCTAGGGGGATTCGAACCAGCGCAGCACTCACCCCCCCTGGGAAACTTTAGAAGCCCTCGGCCTCTTCCCACCTTCTCATAGCCCCACCTTCTCATAGCCCCACCTTCTGCCAGTCTTATATTGATGGCAGTTACTTTTTGACACTTCCTTTTCCTATCAGGAGTGATGGAGAGCCTTGAGGGACTGTCCCCTGTGTCCTGTCCCTCTGTCTGGCAGGTAACAAGAGGACAATAAAAACAGGTTAGTCAGTCAGGCTGAATGCACTCAGAACCAAGTAGGCTATCTCCCTTCTCTTCTAAGTGGTGTGACAGTTGGCTCTGGAGTTTGCGAATGAAGGTTGCTTACTTTGTACATTTTCCAATCCTTGGTCGGCCTTCTCTCCTCTTGCCTCAGTCCCGCCCTGCCTCTGGCTTTATGTCTGCCCCTTTGGGCTCAGCATACCTCCAAGTAACCAATTTAGAAGCCAGAGGGCGCTGCCCTCTCCTCTAAGAGGCATGGCTAAGAGTTGGCTGGGGGAGATGTGGTGTTCCTACTCAACAGCCCCTCACCCCAGCCCCAGCTCAGACAGATCAAGAACTCATTCGCTACAAATTTATCTCTGCATCCTGCCAAGAAAGGAGCAGGATGGAGAGCCTCTTCCTTGGGGGTGAATTATTTAATCACTTGTCTTCCCCTTGAATCAAAGCAGCTAATGAACTTTTTTTTTCTTTGCCTCTTCCTCCTTTCCCTCTGCCACCAGCCTCTTATTATTCAGAGTTTTCTGCCTGAGCCCTGTATCAGCAGGGACTTCACCTAGGGAAGGCTGGGTGCTTTCCCCCCAGGGCACAGTCTACTCTGGAATAACACCTGCATCAGGCAACTGTGAATGGAGACTCTGCCAGGGTCACACAAAGGCAAGGCCCTTGAGCTGCCTCTGAGAGGAAAGCTTCAGAACCAGGAGGTGGGGGCCACAGGAGGAAGGGAGCCATGGAGTCATTTGTCATGGCTAAATGGGAATTTATTGCTATAATCCCAGGGCTATAGAAAGGCTTCAGCTAGGCTGGCAAGGGGAACAGAACTCTAGAAATTTCTGGGGAAAAAAAACAAGTGTCTGTAAATCAGTCTAACAGCTGCTGGTTCTGGTGACACTGGGAGTCTTGACATCTCTGTGATGTGGGCAGCCTGAGGTGAGGGGCATGAAGAGCTGGCTCATTTCCCAGACAGTCAGTAACTCCACTCCACCATCATCACCACTGGACAGTCTGCTGATACTTCAGGAGAGCTCAGCCATACTCGTGTGATGAGACTAGGAGAAGCTTGTGGGGCTAAGATAAGTTGGAGACCGCTGAATCAATCAGGTCTGTCAGGTTGGTCCTATTAGCAGTTATGTCCTGCCTGGAGGCCAGTGTTAATCCCGAAGATTCAAGGAGAAAGACCACTGACCCAAGTCATCGTGGCCAAATTAATACAAGCTTTTTCATTTGCTTACAATGGGTTGCCTCCCCCTTACATGGGGTTCCAGAGTTCAGCATCAGATATGAGGAAGACAAGATTTTTTATAGCTCAGGGGTAAGGGATTTCCAAATGGTGGATTTGGTGGGCAAAATAGGTGGGGTTACAGGAACAAAACGCAAGTATAACAATTTAGTCAGAACAACCTCCTGAAACAAAGACATGATTTCAAGGTGGGCATAACAAAGTAGTCATAACAACAGGAAGTCATAACAATCTTTTGAAACAAAGGTAGAGTGGCAAGATGGTTATAACTTTTTGAAGACCTGGTTGCCATTTCTAGGAACAGGCTGTACAGAGCCATTTGTAGTTAAGGTTACTGGTAGGTCATAGCTTGATCCTTGAGAAACAGATGTAGTCATAAACAGGAATGGATCTAGTTTGTCTTTACTATAAGAGGGCTTTTAGGCCTAAGATGGAGGGAGGCTGGTTCATCACCAGAAATGTCATAAATGTTTTGGCTAGAGACATTGGCTTGTGTTCTTGGTTTTAAATCTTTCTTCTTCTTTTGCCCAGAAAATGAATGACCAGAGCCACCTGAAAGCTATATGTGGTCAGATATTTCACTGATCTTTGGATGTGTGTGCTGAAACCCATCTAGTTACCAGGATGGAGAGATGCGGGACACCTCACAGGACTCTGTGGTTTGACCAGCTGGACTGATCAGCCCACTCCCCCATATCTCAGCCAAATCATTTCAAAGCCCAATTTACTTCCTTAGCAAAAACCTTGATTAACCCCTAGATAAAAGTCTCTTGACAGCAACTCTGCCTCCAGCCCTCTCCCATTGTACCGAGTCTGAACTTTGTCAGCAACCCTCTTGAGAACCTTCTGTGGTGTGGGAGCTCTGCTAGCTTTCTCTTTATAACAAAACTTTTTGAACACACACACCAATCATTGTCCTTGAAATTCACTCTCAGAATTAGTGAGACAAGTATCTGGAGCCACTGACTAGTGAGCTGTGGTGAGCATGAATGTCTGGCACCTTTGTCCTTGAGTTAAGTCCACTTGAGACAAGAACATCTCCATCACATCCACAGACCTCCAATTGTCCTAGTTTTACCTGGATGTGTTGACTGAGTGTTGAACTCTTCCCTAGGTACCACAGAGGTGAGAAGTATATTTGTCCCGAAGGTGGCTTATAATCTAATTGAGGGAGAAAACTAAGACCAGGGTTCAAGTGGGGACAAGTGCTTCCCACTGTTTGCATGAATGTGTATGTGGAGAGAGGGCCTCTTGGTGACTGGGATCAATCAATCAGTCTCTCACTCTTTGAATTTGCTTCTCAGTTTGGGAAGGATTTTTGGATGGAAACTTACCTTTTTCTGACATTTCAATTCCTATGTCAATATTTCTGTTATGTCCCCATTTTGCTGATAAGTCAACAGGTTGAGAGAATTTAAGCAATAATTGACCACTGGTTCTGACTTTGGGTTCCTTACTCTTTTCTTGCGATATGCCAAGGATTGAAAGAAGGGGAGATAAGACTCAAGGTGAGTAGGATTTAGAGCAGTGGGAGGTACAGAGCATGACATTTCAGGCTGGAGAAATAGCAGCAGCAGTCTACCTGCTTGGCACAGTAGAGGCTGGAAAGTGTTGAATGGAAGAGTAAACCCAGCAATGAAGTCAGAATGCCCCTTGGGCCTGGACAATGGGAGATGCCAACTGACGTACAGGGCTGGTACTACAGAGGAGGGTGTGACTAGATTGTGGGGTTGTGCAGTAGACTTGGGGGTGCAGGCAGAGGAGTTTGGGTTGGGTGAAAGACACAGAGACACGGGGGTTGTGGGCAGGGCATGGAGTCTTCCCCGGAGGTATGTCAATCATGTCTAGCCTTGTACATCCTATGCGTATCAGATGGTGTTCTCAGGGACATAGAGGTAAGGCTGGTAGAATGCTGCCTGATGAAGACAGCTTTGAGACGTTTTGCAGTTTCCAGACCCTGTGAAAGTACAAGCCTGACAACCTCTCCAATTGTTTGCTCCTTTCCTTCCTTCCTTCTCTTATTCTTAATATGAGATTGGTGTTGAACAATATTTGATCACACTGTGAACCCCGAGATTGCTTTGTTTACTGGAAAAACCTGTTTTTAGTTGTGGTGTGACTCATCCCTAGGGCACACCTTTAATCCAAGAGTTTTCTGCTTGAATATTTTTAATAGGATTAAATAAAGTCAACCACAGGATAAGAGGCAGAGCAAGCAACCAGTTGACAGCAAGTAAACATAAGATTATTAAGAAAAAAACCATAGAGAGTAAGAGGGAGTCAGGAGGACAGATAGAGAGACAAACAGGAAGTAGAGGGGAGGGACATTGCATTGAAGGATTCTTGTTTGAGACAGTAGGAGATAGGAGAGACTTCAGGGACAACTGCTAAGGAAGAAGGTCAGCTGGGTGCTTTCTCTGCCTCTCCGAGCTAGCAGGTTTTACTTCCAGCATCTGGATCCTGAGTCTTTATTGGTAAAATCGAACAATTGAGATTTTGTTAAAAACAACAGATAGGGTCTTTTTTTGCAGCACAGACTGATGACCTGGAACTTGCTATATGGCACAGTCTGGCTAAGAACTCTTGTTCTTTCTGGTTCCAACTCACAGCTGCCGGAATCACAGGCATACCCTACCAGAACTGTCAAATCTCGTCAGAGCTCAGCTGAAACATTACCACCCCAATACTCTAATTTAGCCAAGGCTCCAGTCCTACCTTTTCATGGCACCCTCTGCTTTGCCTTTGTGGCACTTGTCATAGCTGTAATTGGTTGATTAATACCCTACTCGGCTGAGTTCCCAAGTTCCGTAGATCAGGTATTGTTCTATGGTGTTCAGGGTTGAATCTCCAGCAAGGAGCAGGAGGTTGGGACTAGTTATCAGGAATTATGTACCTAATGATTGAATGGAACTTGGAATGGGTATGATGATATTAGTTCACATGGCAGGTAGGAGGATGTAAGGTCATCTCATAAGATCTTTGCAAAGCTAAAGATAAATGGGAACGATCACTGTTGCTAGGACTGGAATAAAGACCATTAGGGCAGTGATTCTCAACCTTCCTAATGCTGTGACCCTTTAACATAGTTCCTCACGTTGTGATGACCCCCAACCATAAAATTATTTTCATTGTACTTCATAGCTGTAATTTTGCTACTGTTATGAATCATAACGTAAATATTTTTGGAGATAGAAGTTTGCTGAAGGGGTTGCGACCCACAGGTTGAGAACCACTGATTTAGCACGTCCACTAGAGGCAAGAAGAAGATTGGGGTCACTCACCCAGAGTGATGGGCGGGTGGAGAGGGGTGGAGAATGATAGAGTGTTTGGAAGAATAACACAGCATCGTGCCTACTATCCATACAGAGAACGGAGGCGGGAGAGAAAACTTTCAAGGGTAAGAATGGCAACATCCTCAGGGGAGTGTTGAGGCCTGCAGGAGAGCCCTCTCTTCTCATGAACTATTGGCTTCCCACCCTCCTTTCCAGCCTAGCTTTACTGCTTCTTTCTCGGACCCTCTGCGGTTCTCTGTTTTGGGATTCCTTTGTATCTTCTCTGCCTGGCTTAGCCCTTGGTGTTCTCTACTTGTGATCCCACCCAACCCCTCACTTTGATCTCTCCTTTCTTCTGTCTTCTTTCCCCCGCCCTCAGATCCTCCTAGCCCTTCTCTCTCCATCGCCACTTGGTGGGTTGCCCTTCGGGGTTTATCTCATCTCTCTCTTTTTTCCTACTAGTCATCTGCCCATTCAGTTTTGCATGCTGGGTATTTTTTGAGATCTGCCAGATGGATCGATACCAACATTGACACATTCTTTTTTTCTTTATCTGTCTTGTTTTTCTTTTTTTTTCATTTTTCTTTATTAAGAAATTTTCTACTCTACATGCTATCCACAGACCCCCCTCCTCCCTCCTCCTACCCCTAGCCCTCTTTCCCAAGCCATCCCACATCCCCACATCCCCCAAATTGAAGTCTCCCATGGGGAGTCAACAGAGCCCAGCACACTGAGCCTAGACAGGTCCAAGCCCCTTCGCACTGCACCAAGGCTGTGTAAGGTGTCACACAACAGGCACCGGATTCCAGAAGCCTGCCCATAGACCAGGGACAGATCCTGATCCCCCTGCCTGGGTGCCCCCTAAACAGTTCGAGCCAAACAACCATCTTCTGTATCCAGAGGGCCTGGTCCAGTCCCATAGGGGCTCCACAGCCACCAGTCCACAGCTCGTGGGCTTCCACTAGTGTGGCCGGCATTGACACATTCTTTTGGCCTTTCTTCTCTTAGCCCTTCCACCTCTGCCAGCTGCTTCAGTCTCCCCTCATTTCCCCCTCCTCTCTGAACTCTTGGACTAAACATATGCATTCTGACCATTGAAACTGGCCGAGGTACCAGACCCACTCTTTCAGACTCCTTTGGGTTCCTTTCTTTGCATCTTCTTGGTCAAACTGAGCAAGCCTGGAGCTTTCCCTTAGCTGGGACCAGTTCTCTCCACCCTGATCTAGCATGCCCTCAGCTTATCTGCCAGGTCTGCTCTGGTTTCCCTTCCTGTCTTCTTACCTGACAATGAGAGAAGTAGTTCATTGTCTCTTCCTGTCTTAATCTAATGCCCAGTGCGTCTGTCTTCACATCAGCATGCCTGTCTAGAAAGCTGTCAGGGGACTTGGATGTGGCTGGTGTCACTCCCTTTCAGTCTAGCTAAGTGTTGTTATAGGAAAGCAGGCTCTTCATACACACTTTTGGATGCTAATGTGCATGATGTTACTGATGAAGAGATGGCGATAAGTGAGACAAATCATGACAGTTTCTGGACTGAATGAAATAGGTGTTCAATAACCATTAGTAGACTCTTAATCTGGATGATAATGCTAATTGATTTCCAAGACTCTCTTTTTGATTGCCAGTAATGGGAACTGACTCAAAGGGGCTTCTGGAGGAAGGGAGCACAGTGAAATGAAGCCTAGCCCACACCCAAGGGCAGAACATGAACGTGGACTTCCTTAGAGTCAGCAGCCAGGAAGTACGATGTTATCAAGGACTGGAATAGCTGCTGTCCCTGTGTGACTTCATATCTTCCCCCTTTACTCTTCTCTTTTCTGTGTACTTGGTTGGATTGGTGTGGAACTTGAAATGGGGTGGAGGGCACCTTCCCTCACCCATCCCAAGAACCACAGCGGACCGTCTTGTAACAAAAGTCTTGAAACAAAGCCAGAACGACTTAGTTCTGTGTGATGTAAGAGGCTTCAGAAGTGAGGACACGAAGGCCCAGAGGAAACTGTTGATGCTTAGGTTCAATGAAGAAAGGACAGCCGTGGTGAAATGGTATTGGACAAAAGGGTGTGACATGATGTCACCAGCAGAATGGGGACCAAGCAAGGCCTGGCTGTGGGAAGATTCCTCTTAGCCTCACTGCAGACTTCCTTCTTCCCAGGCCTCTGGGTCAAGGGGGAAGGGAAGAGTGACCGTCTAGGTTTTATCACTATTTTGCAGGGAAGAGGTTCTACTCTTAATGATATACGTTGAGGAGAGGGATGCTGGTTTCTCTGACACACTTTTAGACACACAAAGGTGGAGTTAACAAGAGGAGAGTAGAAGCTCACAGAGACTTTGTTTCTCAGGCTCCTCCAGAAGCCTTCCAGACCTCCACAGGGCTATATTTTTAGATGCCATTTCACTGGCCCAAACAGCAAAACATGGCCACCCTATCCTAGTGTCAGGCATCATGTCTCTGAGCTCCAGGGGTACCACCAACTTAGCTTCCAGGTCTTCATGTCTATACCTAAGGAAGAAGGATGTGACCAGCCCAGCTCAACACCCACTTTGGCCTATCAGCTGTGGATGGAAAAGTGTCACAAGAATGCCTCCTCTGATGACAGAAGTGATCCTTACAAGTGCGGTAAGTGTTCTGGGCAGGGGGACAGGACAGAGACAATTGAAAGTGCCTCCCCCAGTAAATGCAGGGGAAAGAACAGTGTCTGGAAGACTGGATACCCTTGAGCTCTTTTCTTCCAACGACCTTGGACTTGAGCATCCCAGCCCAGAATCATTCCATGAAGCAGGGCCACAAAGCTGCTGAGCTCAACTTGTCTGGTGTGTGAAGGCAGCATCAGAACACACCTAGATTCTTCCCTTTTCCAGGACCTGTTGGATCCAGGCACTTTCTGGGCCTTCTAGACAAGCCTGAGTGGCAGCCTCTTCTTAGAAGCTGATCACAAAGGCAAAAGCTCTCCAGCTCCTGGCAAAGATAGAGAAGAATCCCCCACACCGGATGGGTTTGCCCTTCTGCAACTGATTACTTTGGCGCAGATAAGAAGTCCAAGTCACCAGTGAACGAGCAGATTGCCTATAATCTCTTCTCTGAGATTTGAGCTCAGACAACCTCAGTCATGCTCCTCATCACACCCCACCCCTAGCAAAATCTACTTTCTGACCTCTGCAGAGAAACAAATGCTGAGGGTTCTTGGAAGGATTGCAGGGCTCTGGAAACTCTGGATGCTGGGGAAAAAAAACAATGTCCACTTAGTAACGGAAGATTCTGGTTAGGAACTCATGCATGTGGAGAGGGGAGGGTTCGTGAGCCCCCACTCCTAGCTAAGGAGCTATTGGCAGTTGGTGGCTTCTAGAGGAGGAAAAGCCAGTCTTCTTTAATGTCCCCTGGTAAGTCAACCACACCTTTGGCCCCACACTCATGAATATGTGAGTAACACAAACTGCACTTGGAGCATTAAAAAAAGAGAAAAAAGGCATGAAATTGGGACAGGGTTGGGAAGTGGTGGGTGCATCTGAAAGGAGTTGGGGGGGAGTGGAGGGTGAATATGATTTAAAAATGTACTGTATTTATGTATGAAATTGTCAAAGAATTAATAAAAATATGTTTGCAAAAAGAACTCATACTTAGAGTAGGCAGCCATGGCATATTCATCCTGGTAGATTTACTTATAGTTAAGAAAGTATGTTTTTTTTTTTCTTTTTGTTTAAGCTTGGGGATCATATTATTTGAGTTTGAGAGAAAAACAACAGGGCAGGAAAGCTGTAAATCTTGACAGTTGCCAGAAGGAGAGAGGTGAAAAAGAAGAGTCATGTCTTTAAATTTAGGCATGGAGGTCAGCAAGCAGCTGCATCGGGGTGAGGTACAGGGTCTTCGGAGAACAGTGAGGAAGCCCAGAGTGTCAGAGAGCGTGCTTAGGCTCTTGGGCATGCTGGAAAAAGGGAAAGAAAGAGTGAAAGGAAAGATGATGTTTTTGAGTTAGAGCTTAGAAAAATGGGCAGGCTTAGCAGTGAGGCTCTGTAGGCAGCTGCCACTTAGGTACTTTAAAATAATTGTATTTAAGAGTCACGGGGGAAGCCAAGGTCTTTGTAGAGTTCTTTGTACCCATTTTATCTCTGATGTCTTGTCTTTGCCTTGTATCTGGAAGGAGTGGCATAATCTTTTCCATGTCTTGGCTCTCAAGTGCTGAGTCCTTCATTTATTAGTTGTGTTCTGCCTCAAATTCTTTTTTAAAAAATATTTTATTTTATGATTTTTTTAAAAAAAATGTGTATGGGTGTTTTGCCTGTCTGTGAACCATGTGCAGGCCTGGTGCCCAAAGAGGACAGAGAGGGTGTTAGATCTTTTCAGACTAGAGTTGTAGACCATTGTGAGCTGCCATGTGATGCTGGGAATCAAACCCAGGCCCTTTGGATGAGCAGCCACTGTTCATAGTCACAGAAATATCTCTCCAGCCCCCTGGGCCAAATTCTTAACTTCTTTCAGCTTCTGGGTTTTCCTAAGTAGAATGGGGCTAATTAAATACCAGTGTCTTTGGGTTACTCTGGAGCTAAAATAGGGTCCACCTGAGTCCTCAGCCTGCCTTCCTGCCTGCATTAGGACCGTCTGAACTGAAGCTGTTACCACTGCTTCCTAAAGTGACCAGCATCCTTCAGAAGTAACTTTTAAAATCACAGGCATAGAATTTGAAAAAAGCTATGTCCCCATGAAAACGGTCCTTTGAGTATATCTAATGTGAACTTCGCTGTATGCTAGATTCTCCAGGAACTGTCACTTAGAGGGAAGCTCCTGGGATTTGGGGCAGGCTTGCAGGGTGAGGAGTGAGGCAGGCTAACAAGAAGGGTAGGCCAGCTTAACTTTCCCAAGACACCAATTTCTAGGAAAACAAGCAATCATGTTGCAGCCGTATATCCCTCACAGACTGGCCCTTCTCTGCTTGATGACCCTGTTGCTCTAGGATTCAGGTGCCATTCCATCCATCCCCAGGTCCCCACCAAGATGATCTTCTGACCCTGTCCTGATACTTGGAAGTGTCTGTCTTGGGGTTGGCATTTCCTCTCTAATTGTTTACTCATCCTTTCCCATTTTTCAACTGTCAAAGAGTTCTTTTAAGTTTCCTGAATTTCCTGAGGTTATTGGGTGTTAATAAATGTGTCACATCCTTTGGTAAGAGAACTGTTTTCCATGCATGCATCCATGCATCCATGCATCCATGCATCCATGCATCCATCCATCCATCCATCCACTTAGCTATCTTTCTTGAGCACTTACACCGGGGTCTGTGTTGAGGACCAGGCATCCAGATCTTCATGTGACGCTTCATCTTCCCTGAAGGTCTAACAACAAACTCTCTCCTCTGCAGGTGTCAAGGGAGGGTACCCACTTTTAATGTTTATTTTTTTGCTCCTAATCCCGCTGGCTGATTCTCTAATTGAATGCTTTGCACACGTAAGTTTTCTTGATATCCTCACTGCTTGCCTGGCTTTTTCAGCCAGGGATAATATCCCTTTGTGTACTAATCGGCTTTCCGCGATCATCCACATCCTCCAGCTTCTCAAAGGCAACTCAACTTGGAACCTCTTAAGCAAACAGAATCCTGGAATTTGCATAAATGATTAAGTCTGGCATTTTCAATTTGGCCAGGGTGCTTCCCAGCTTGCTAGATCCCTCAGACTCCAAGATGGGCACTCATATGTGGAGAAGAACGGGGTCTTTGGCAAGAGATGCAGAGTCAGTAGAGCCTAGTTGGGTCAGAAGCTTTAGGGCCTAGCTTCACCTCTTCCATCATTGACAGTACGGCCTTGGGTGAGCTTCTGAACTTTTTCTGTCTCTGTTCTAGACCAGCTCTCAACTGAGAAAGAATTAAACAAGCTATCCCACCAGGGACACACTCCTAATAGCAATACTTGGGAAGTGAAGGCAGGAGGATCAGGAGTTCAAGGTCACTCTCAGCTACCTAGTGAGCTAGAGGTCAGCCAGGGCCATGTGACACTCTGCCTCAACAAACCTAAAATAATAAAACCAATGCCAGCCTCCAAAACAAGCTAATTAAGGCTAGGCACTGAACAGTGTCCGAGCCAGAATAAGTCCTTGGTAAACAACAGCAAAGATAGTAATAGTTATCTTATTTGAAGGCAGAAGAGGACTCTAAGAATTTGTTAGCAGATTCCAGAAAAGGTGACTGCTCGTGTCTGCTCTCGACAGAAGGGACACTGGGTTTATTAAGACTGCATGGTTTTAGTTCTGTTCTCCCTGCAATCACTTACTTGTCAAGTACTTCCATGAGGTAGGTGTTCTGGTTTTCCATTTCCAGAAAGAAAAATTACTAGAAAATTTAGTAACTTGGTTTAAGATTACATAGCCAGATGTCCCCTGACACCCCCAGCCCCCAACCCCTGTAAGTGTCTATCCTAAAGAAAGGAGAATTTCTTCTGTGGTGTGTGGAGCTAAGGCTTAAACCAGCATACTGCCCAAGCATTGTACCACTGAGCCATAGTCTCAGCCTAGAAGGGAGATAAAGAGTAGATCCATTGATTGTTTTCTTAGACCCATCATCTGTCTCAATGGCCCGAGTTGTTTTTACAATAAAAACAAAAGCTCAGACAAGGCAGAAGCCCAGACCGGGGAGCAACGAGGCCCGGGTCTGTCTGTGTCTGCCAAGTTGGTGTCACTCCTGAGGCTCCATCCAGTCGTCTGTGTCACATTGGGCAGGCTACTCAACTCGTTTATACTCCAGCTTCTTTACACAGCAGCAGAGAAGAACAGCCACCTTGCTGCATTTTTGAGCTGCAGGAGAAATGAGGTGATGTAATGTGGGCCTCATACACTGGAAGCTCCGTACAAATGGAAGGATTATTACCATCACTCCATAAACTTCTCCCCCAACCCCCTCCCCATGCTGTCTCCAGCTTTAAAGCTTTTAGAGGTTGTCAAGTCATATTCCCATATCTTGGCATTGGGAAGCAGGTCTTTTATTCTTTGTAGCCCTTGTGTCTCGATGCAACTATCAGAGTGGAATTGTTGCTGGTGGTCTGACTTGGATCCAGGGCTTGAGTGCACGAGTCCACTGATGCTTTCATGGGTGCCTCCTTGCCACAAGACTGCTAACACCGTCTTAAGGCACGGTTCTGATGGAGCCTTGTGGACTACCACACCCATTCCCATTAACTCCAGCCTCTGGAGAGGCAGCTCCCTTCTCCAGCTCGCCATCTAGGGCACTCAGATTTGTCATTTCAAGTGGCTCTCTGTTGAAGGCTCAGAAGAAGCAATCTAAAGTCCCCTTAAAGCAACATATTCAATGCCTTCTCT
Organism: Peromyscus eremicus; assembly: GCF_949786415.1. NCBI lineage: Eukaryota > Metazoa > Chordata > Mammalia > Rodentia > Cricetidae > Peromyscus > Peromyscus eremicus. The sequence goes on from NC_081421.1 coordinate 78,408,159, forward strand.
TTCCTCTCTCCTTCCTCGCTCTCCCTCCACCGCAGCTCCTGCTGCTCTGGCTTCCTTTCATGAGCCCAGCCCCAGTAGCTGGACCACTCATTTCAGCCTCCTCTTTGGGTTGTTTCTCCTTGAGAGTGAATCTGACGTCAGGGCTGGGAGAGAGGGTTTAGACGTTATCTGGCCCAACTGTGCCATTTTTCCTAGATGAGGAAATTGAAACCAGAGGAGAGAGTAATTCATTCAAGTGCGTTCGATTTATTGCTCCCATATGCACACAAGAGGATGTGGGCAGGATGTGCTGGGTTGGGAAATGGGTAGAAGGATGATAGGGCACAGAGTTTTTAAGTTCTTCTCATCTAGAAGGCAGATCTGATTGTTCTAGGTGTCAAGCACACATCCTCTTCCATAGACAAGAAGAAGTGGCTTGATTGCGATCCTTGGTGGCAGTAGGTGCATTTAGTGGAAATTTACTAAGTGCAAGCCGGGTTCCCAAGTGACCAGTGGGAGAAACATGAAGCTTGGCCACACCTCTCTTTATTGTGCATTCTCTGCACACCCCAGCCCAGAGACACGTGGCTTGGGTAAAATAATCTTGGGAATTTAGCTTTCTCTAGAACCGCGTGGTGCTGATTTTATGCCCCTTTCAGTCTCCAAGCTCAAGAGACACTCACCGATGCCTTACAGTTCCTCAGCACTCAAGAAATGTTAAGTAACTGTTACCATCAGTTGTAGTATAAAGGAGTAAGTTGCATGAAATTTTATTCCCCCCTTGCTCCCATAGTCAAAAAGACAGAGAAAATGAGATTAACTCCCCCCCCCCCCCCCCATCCAGAGACAATCTCATGCTTCTGCTCTTCTGACTGTGTAGCCACGAGCGGCATCATGGCATCTTTTTTTTTTTTCTTTTTTTTTCTTTTATAACAGATACAAGACAGACCTCAGTGACAGACTCTGAAGAGAAAGAATCAGAGTTAAAAATCTTTGTTTTCTCTGTTTTTAGGCCGAGGCTCTTTCCCTGGTCCAGCGTGGGGAAGGCAGAGGAACACTTTCCTTCAGTTTTTCAAGAAGATGCTCCAATCCCACTTGGCCTCTAATTCTTCAGACCGGGATGTAGGTAGGTTGGGGGAGGGCAGAGGAGGTCCCCCACCCCATTCTATTATTTTAGTGATACAGACCGCTGCAAGTGGAGCCAGATCTAGACTGAGCACCTGTTAGGATCATGAATTGTATCCTTTCTATGAATTGTATCCAGTTCAGGCTGAGAGAGCTCTGTGTCCTTAGCTGGTGGCAGGCTTGCCTCTTGAGTGCTGTTCCCAGCCATTCAGTGTGATTCCTACCACACATGCTTATCCCACCAGGGAAATAAAAGCCCCAAGGTTAAGAGCGTAGTCTAGTATACATAGCAAGGGCACGCCTCCTTTTTTTCCCTGTCTCTCTGAATACTCCTTTTTTTAAATTCGCCAACCTACCTCTAGCCCCACCTGGTCTCACCAGGGCTCAGCAATGTACCCAGCTAACCCCTACAGTTCTTTTGGCAGGGGGATTCTGGCAAACTCTCCAGCTTCCTACATCTCCAGGAGAATTTTAACATTCTTTATAGACTTCATGTAGGTTGGTAGGGTCCATCCTTGCTTTCTGTCTGTGCTACAGGTCCTGCACCTTACTGGGTTTGCGCCAGAGTTCTGAATTTCATGGTGGGTTCTCAGTTCCATTTTCTCTCCTAAGAGAGACAACCCGTTTGTAGTTCTTATTGCCCCAGCTCATTTCTTCCTGCCCCAGTTTGGCTCTTCTTCCTGCCCACTGGCACTGGTCCCCTAAAGCCCCAGCTGGTTCCAATCTTTGTACTTGCTCCAAATTGCTCTTCTCTGTCTCTAAACACTGTTTAACCAATCCCATGGTGCTGGCCGCAACTAGGAAGCTGGCGACCCGAGGGTTGGCTCTCTGCTGCCCCCTGGGGGAGCACATTCTCCACGCTCATCCGGGAGACATCCAAACCCCTCTAAACCAAGTGCACCTTAGATCAGGCACGTCTCCTCTCCCTCCATCCCTCCCCTTTCTGCTCTCGTCAGCTGTAAGCACACAGATGTCTTCTCCAGCTGCAAAGTCCCCTGTGGTGGCCAGGTGAGGACTGCACGTTTTCTTTCCAGCTCAGAGATGAGGATCTGCAGAGAGAAGATTGGCTGCTCCACACTGCCATTCCCTCCACCCGTGGAGAAAGGAATCAGTGTAGATTTGCTCCAGCTTGGGCTCCGCTAGAACAAACACACATGTGCACATAACACCCACATGCCAAATATTCAATTTCGGTAAACAACCAGACCCTGCTAATTAAAATGTCTCATCCATTTAGACGAATGTAACAATTAATTTAGCCAGACAGTAATTGTGCGATTCCAATACTCTTTCTTTTCATTCCCATCTAAGTTGGCTGGTAGACTCATTTCCTGGGCGGAGACCACACCTTCTGATCTTGAAATGGATTTCATTGCTTTAGCTCTGCTCCCTGGAGGGCCTCTCATCTCACAGGTCACTGATGAGGCTGGCCCCTGCTTTCAAGGAATGTGGGTGTATCAGGTTGTTCCTGGCTCAAACCATGCAGAAACAGCCTGGGTCTGATTTTCGTTTGGAATACTGCCTGTCTTCCTTCAGGACCTCTCCCTGAGTCTTCCCAGGATGAAAACTCTGGGACTGTGAATACTTCCTATGTTGTCATTCTCGCTCCTTTCAAAGACCGTCATATTAGTATTAGTCAAATTAGCACAGCTGGGAGGTAGATGGGAAGGGAGAAGATGGAGATCATAGAGACAAAAAATGCCATTAGCAGTTGAGATGCAGGGAAAGAGGAAGGCTCTTATCCATGCAATTTGAATACATAGAGAGGAACATCAGAGCCACATCTTGCTATCACCAGCATACAGACCAGGACCAAAGGGTCCTTGTCTACTCTAAATCCCTTGTCTCTAGATGGGGCTCTTCTTTGGAAACACTATCAAGCCTCTGTAAGGCCCTGAGAGGGGTCACGGGAAAGAGATAAAAATAGAACCATAAATACGAGTAGCTGTGGTGGACTCCATCAGAGAGGCCCAGTTTGTGAGACTGCAGCTGTGGTTCTGACACTCCTGTACAGACCAGAGCAAGTGTTGCAGCTGCATGGAAAGGGGGACTTAGAAGGTCAAGTGGGGCCAGCATAGCAAGAGTGATGTTTTTTTTAAAACCAGAATTTATGGGGGCAGATGCAGGCTTTTTCCGAGGAAGGGCAAAATACGATTAATTAGGACAGTTATTTAAGAGAAAGAAAAGAAAATTGTGGATACAGAGCTAGGTATAAAATTGGATACTTGTTACAAACAAGAAGATAGATAATTATAAACGATACATTTCAAAAGTGGATAGACAGCCCCCAAACAGAAAAGTAACAAGACTGAAAAATTAATTAGGTGGTTAGCACACCTCTCTGGCACTTTCTTCCTACATTTTAGGTTGCATACTCTTTGATGTTCCCTCATATGACAACAGTTTTGGCATGTCATGTCCTCAAGGCAGAATAAAAAGATAACCCTGTCTCTTTTCTTCTAACACAATTGATCAAGTCTGTCTTGAATTATTGATAAGATTCATAAAACATGAGACTCTGCTCACCAATACATTTGTTTCTGGGACAGTGCTACAGGTTTGTGCTTTTGTGACACAGAAGTTCTGGTGAAGGCCGGGATGAGAAGTCCCAGTTGTGTTCACGCACAGTAGTACTACCTCTGCTCCTGCACTGCCTTGTCATGTAGCCAAGTTGGTTGGAGTTGTTGGTAGAGAGGGTGGGACTTCCTCCCAGCATCGTTTCTGCAGAACAGCATGGCCCCAGCTTAACTCCAGCCCCAGCTAGGAACTTCATGAATATAAGAACCATAACAAACTTCTTCAGTTCATCTCCCCTTGTCCCATGTCCTTAAATCTTCAAGGCTACTCTGAACCCAGCCAGTGACAGGAATATGGAGAGAGGGGAAAGACGCTGTGATAGACACCCGTTTTGACAAAATTCGGTTAAAATGTAGCACTGTAGAGTGTTTTGCAAAAAACGTTTCCAGGGCAGCTCTGGAAACTCAGGAAGGGTTTTGAGGGTGAGGGGCCTTGGTGATTAAGTCTTTGTGGTGTCAGAATTAATCTACAATCACTGCTTAGATTATGAACTCACCTGGGTGATGGGAATTGCGTTATCCTAACTCACCCCTTTGGGTGAAAGAGAGAGGCTGTGCAGGGATTATGGGTGTATGTTGGAGCCTGTAGCTCTGGGTTCAAGTTCTGGTTGTGTAATGGAGAAGTTTTATGGTCTTGGATAAGTTACCAAAACCTCAGCTCTCCCTTCTATAAAACAGGAGTACTAGTAGTATCAATATAATGCACATAAAGTGGAGAGCAAGTGATGGACAACTGATAAGTACCGGCAGTTTTGTTTTTTAGAGGGAGGAGAGGTAATTTTGAGTTTCTGGGGTTGCACAGTGAGAGTGAAGGGAGTGTCAAAAATGAGGGATTATTTAGGATAGACCTTAAAGATCCCATAGGGTATAAACACTTGAAATGGGGACGTACATCACAGCAGAGATGTGATCAGCTTAGTGGGAGTATAGGGTGCCAAAGAGGAAAGTTTTATGAAAACTGAGGGTTTTATTTTTTTTAAATATATGAGTATATATGGTGTATATGTGTGCATTCATGTGTATGACTGTGGGTGCACAAATGCCACATCATGGGAGCCAGAGAACAACCTCAAATGCTAGTCCTTGCCTTCCATCTTACTTGAAACAAGACCTCTTTGTTGCTTTTCATCTGCATACCCCAGGCTAGCTGGACCACAGACTCTGGGATTCTCCTGATTATGCCTCTGATCTCGAAACAGGAGCACTAAGGGCTCAAGCTATGTATGTATCTGTCTGGTTTTAAGTGGGTTCTGAGGATTTGAAGTTAGGGTCTCACACTTTTACTCAATGAATCATCTCTCTAGTCCTAAAAGAGGAGTTTTGAGGCGGGAGAGAGAGGACTGGTGAGGAGAGGGAATATGGAGTCATGAGACTGATGAAAAACTTACTGAAACCATCCAGGCAGGAGATGATGAGAGGCCTCGGCAGTATCAGCAACATACACACACACACACACACACACACACACACACACACACACACACACACACACCCTGGAATAATAGACATCACATTTGTGGCATGGTTTTACTTTGTATTGCTTTGAGTTGTTTATCCTGCTCTCTGCTGGGATTTAACAAATAGAAGACAGGCCGGGCAGAACTGTCGCCAGCGCCAGCTTGAAGCTGTGCCCTTTCAGGCATGCACTGGGCCCTTGCATGACAGAATGACACTCCCTCAGCCAGCAGGGGTTACTCCTGGCTCTGGCTGCAGCTGGCTGACATGTTTTCACATCTGCATGGGCTCTTTCTGGGAGCTGTAGGAGCCGCCAACAAGGGCTGGCCTCTGGCAGCCTGATAGGCAGCACAATTTATTGTATGTTGAAATGACACCAGAGCCACAATGCTTCTCGCAAGAGACAATTTGGTTCCTGTAATTGCTAGCCTGGGGGCAGGAAAGAGCTCGCTCTCTCTCTCTCTCTCTCTCTCTCTCTCTCTCTCTCTCTCTCTCCCTCTCTCTGAAGCAGGAATGTTAGGAACAGGTTTCCTGAATAGAACCCCAGACCCCAACTCCTGTCCCCTGCCCTGGGGCTTCTCAGTCCATGGTCTTTACAGTGGGTGGCTCCTTTGAGCCAGACATGAGGCAGAGGTGAAGTAATCACAAGCCCACAGCATCAGCCAGACAGAAAGTGGAATTTCGCCCAAAGGTTTCTACCTCATTTGGATCTAGTGAGATTCTAGAAGTATCTGCTCATTGATTCAAGGCTAGTTGCAAACCTAATAAATCATTAATAGTAATTTTTTTTCTGTAGTGCTGAGGATCGAATGAAGCATGCAAGGCAAGTGCTTTAATACCAAGCTACAGCCCCAGCCTCCATTAACTGGAATTCTTAACTGTCCATTCTCAAGATATGAAAAGTGGAGGCATAGATTACTTCAGATCAGTCAAAAAGAAACTTAGAGGGACCTATTACAGACTACGGTTTTCATGAGGAAACCCTCCTCTGCCTCTCTTCCTGGTATTTTGCATGTTTGTCCAAGCTGCATAGCTAAACACAGATTTTGGTACACCAATTAGTCCTAATTTATTGACTGACTGGTTGTATTCTGAGATGAATAATAATTTGGGCCAGGTAATTAATTTCTATTATTTTACTGTGAGAAGGAGGGGTAAAGATTAGTGTGTATGTCTTCATTTATTCATGTATTTATTCAACAAATATTTACTGTATGCTCCCTATGTCTCAAGCATTGCATTATGTGCTGGAGATAGAATGTCCAAAAAGCTTCAAGGAATTATAGCTTTGTTTTAAGCAATTAGCTCATTGACACAGTGGAAGAGACAGGTGAGCACATAGCGCGTTTCCACAGGGAGAGAGCCTGGTACCAGGGGAACCCATCCCTAATGAGAGGTGCAGGAGATGGTGGCTAGGGAATGCTGGTGCTGTTCACTTGTGATCTGAGGGGAGAGTGGAGTTAGCTGGAAGAATGGCTAGTGTATTAGTTGCTTTTCTGTCGCTATACCAAAATACCAAGATAACTTACATAAAAAGTCTTTAATTGGGCTTACAGTTTCAGAGGGTTCGAGTCCATCATGGTGAGCAAAGGCACAGCAGCAGGAACAGCTGAGAGCTCACCTCTTGACCCTCAAGTAGGAGGTAGAGAGAGGTACTGCGAACGGCTCAAAGTCTGCTCCAGTGACACGCCTCCTCCAACAAAGCCACACATTCTAATCCTTCCCAAAGGTTCTACCAACTGGGGACCAGGTATTCAAACACAGTAGGCTATGAGGCCATTCCTATTCAAACCACCACAGCTGGGGAAACGAAGACAAGACCAAGGAGCCAAGGAGACTATTATTGCAATAACATGAAGCTGCCCTAGGGGAAAAGGATGGATCCCATGGAGTTTTTTTTCTTTTATTATCAATTAAATTTCTTTAGAGCTGACTCCAGCCAGCTCAAGGTGAAAGGTATGTCACCTTGGATTTTTGTCTCCAGGACACTAGATTCCAGGAACTCCAACTGCCTGCTGCTCTCTGAGTGACTGTGTTCATGTTTGCATTCTAGATTCAAGAACTTGATGAATTCAGCCTGGGACCAAGCACCCTACCCTTGGTCCAATCAGACAAAAGTAGGGAACAAGTGTGGGGAGGGCTAAGAAAAAATCCCCACGAAGCCTATAATCAACCCTCCTCTCACTCCTCCCAGCCTATGCATTTTATTGTTTTAAAGATGGAATCTATGGAGGGAGGCCCTTCACTGAAGGAGGGAGGGAGGCCCTTCACTGAAGGAGGGAGGGAGACCCTTCACTGAAGAAAGTGCAGTAGAATCAAGAAGCATTCTTAATGTCTCCACTGAGTCCCCATGCATCTGACTGCAGCCTGGCAGGACTCACTGATTTCTTCTTTTCATGCCCACAATCCCTGTGAATGGGTGTCACATAATCTGCTCTCTGCATTGCTGGGTTTCAGCATAACCTCCAACATGTCCAGTAAGCTCCAGAGACTGCAGAGGCCTGAGAACTTCTCAGGACTGTGACTTGAAGTGGCTGGGGAGAGGGAAGGAAGGGGAGGGGGGACAGACCAGTGGAGAAATGCTCCAGACATCAGGGGTAAAGAGAAATGTGCCACTTTCCCAAGTCTAATTTGGGTTTATCCAACTGAGTAATTTCCTCAGGCAGCCACGAGAAGCCCCTAACCCCCAGAGACCAAGGCTGATCAGAATTCAAACTGCAGTTCTGACAGCTTCAAATTGGAATCAGGCTCAGCCTTGGGGCCTTTGGGGTCCTTGCCTTGCCTCCCTCAAGTCTCCAGGCCCAGAACAGAATTCCCAGGGGCTGACAGCATGGCTCTGCTGAGTCCTCTGATGGCTGGCAGGGATAGATGCATCTTTACCAACTCCTTCTTCCTCATTTTTCCATCTGGTAATTGGCTTGATATGCCTGGGCTGGCAAGCATGAAGGAGTCTAAGCCCAGTAGACACCTCTATTCACTCCCTTTGGGCAAGGATCCTCTAGTCATTTTCTAATCCCCTGGGATGGCCAGTTAAATGGAGAATCAATCTTTCCTCCCTCCCTCCCTCTATCTCCATCTATCTCCATCCTCTTTCTCTCTCTCTCTCTCTCTCTCTCTCTCTCTCTCTCTCTCTCTCTCTCTCACACACACACACACACACACACACACACACACACTCCTTAGAGGTCCAGATTCACAGACAATGAAACTTGAAGGCATCTCAGATACTGTAACTCTTATCCTTTCATTCTATGGGAGAGGCAGGTGCATCAGAGAGGATGAGACTTGTCAAAGCCAATCAATTGGTGACAGAATTGGCTTTGGACCCAAGAGCTCTGGAAGCTCAGCCAAGGCATCACTCACTCATGTTGCTTCTCACACCGTTGCTGCTTTACCTCTTGCTGTCATACTCAAGGCAGTGGTTCTCAATCTTCCTAATGCTGTGATCTTTTAATACAGTTCCTCATGTTGTGGTGAACCCCAACCATACATTATTTCATTGCTACTTTGCAACGGTAATTTTGCTACTGTTATGAATCATAATGTAAATATCTGATATGAAGGATATCTGATATGCCACCTCCAAAGGGTTGTGCCCCACAGGTTGAGAAGCTCTGCTTTAAGGTCTGCATGGGTTTCAAGCTTGAAGGGAGGGAAAGTTAATGCATCTCCTGTCTCTTCCCTGAGGCAGTTTTCTTTGGATAAGGAGTTACTGGCCCGAGAATCAGACTGAGGCTTAGTTGATTCCAAGAAATGGCTGCTTAGAACTGTTTCTCCAGTGTAAGGAGCTCCTATTTGTAGCTAAAATTTTCCTGCCTGGCCCACAGTCAGGACAAATCTCTGTCACCTGCCAGTCCCACAGCCACTCAGACCCAACCAAGTAAACACAGAGACTTATATTGCTTACAAACTGTATGGCCATGGCAGGCTTCTTGCTAACTGTTCTTATATCTTAAATTAATCCATTTTCATAAATCTATACCTTGCCATGTGGCTTGTGGCTTACCGGCATCTTCACATGCTGCTTGTCATGGCGGCGGCTGGCAGTGTCTCCCTCCGCCTTCCTCTTCTCTCAATTCTCCTCTCCTTTAGTCCCGCTTATACTTCCTGCCTGGCCACTGGCCAATCAGTGTTTTATTTATTGACCAACCAGAGCACATACAGACCATCCCACAGCACTTCCCCTTTTCTTTCTTTCTTTCTTTTCTTTTTTTTTTAAAGGAAGGTTTTAACTTTTACACATCTCCAAAGTCAGCTTGATATATTTGGGAATTTGGGCGTAGCTTCTCTTACTACTTCCTGCTGGAGGGAGGCACTGTATCTTATGGGGACACAAAGAAAATTTTAGGATTATGGAGTAGTCCGTGAGGGTGTATCGTTTGAGCCAGTTGCCTTGAAACGGTTCTGGATGTTGGATCATCTGGGCCTTGGTGTCATTGGAGACTTTTCAGGGGGTCTTGGCTGGTCAAACCTGATGTATCTCAATCTGGAACAAATCCATAGCCTCTCGCTTTCTGTGGAAACAAAAGCAGAGCCTCCTTTCCAAAGCAACATATCCTTACATCCAAATTTTGAAGTCAAGGTACCTTTAAAATATACATTTTGGCATAACTCAACAGCTTTTGTAATCAAATGTTTTTCTTCAGTTACCAATATCAAAGAGAACATAATCCAGATTCTCTGTGTGGTAGCCATCTTTACGTGGCTTATTTTTTATATTACCTTGAGCCTATTGCTTTAAACTGCAGCATTCTAAGACTGAAACAGCGCTGTGGCTGCTGGCCCCACCCACTTCAGCTTTCCAACATGGCAGTGGTACATTTTCCACCAGCTCTGGGAGCCATCAACTCTTAGAAATAGTGGGTCTATGCTTCTATCAAAGCAGCGTGAAGCTCAGAAGTCTCTTTTTGTTTTGTACTAGCAAAGGCTAAATCCACCATGCAGCTTAATGTGCCACTTTCAGAGGCCCAGCTTAATGTGCCACTTGCAGAGGCCTCATTCCTACCATATTGCAGGTCGAGCATGCACACCAGGAACCCGCCATAGTAGCTCAAACATGCAGGCTGCTGCTAACTTGAGAGAGACAACTAGGAACTGTTTTTAGCTCTGTTTTAGAATCTTTTTTCTCAGGTTTTAGGTGGAAACTCTTGCCCCATATTGGGCGCCATTTGTAGCTAGAGTTTTCCTGCCTGGCCCACAGTCAGGACAAATCTCTGTCACCTGCCAGTCCCACAGCCACTCAGACCCAACCACGTAAACACAGAGACTTATATTGCTTACAAACTGTATGGCTGTGCCAGGCTTCTTGCTAACTGTTCTTATATCTTAAATTAATCTATTTCTATAAATCTATACCTTGCCATGTGGCTTGTGGCTTACCGGCATCTTCACATGCTGCTTGTCATGGCGGTGGCTGGCAGTGTCTCCTTCCGCCTTCCTCTTCTCTCAATTCTCCTCTCCTTTAGTCCTGCCTATACTTCCTGCCTGGCTACTGGCCAATCAGTGTTTTATTTATTGACCAATCAGAGCACATACAGACCATCCCACAGCATATTCCCAGGTCCAAAGTAGCCCTGCAGATAGTGTCTGGTTGGTAGAGGCTCTCCATCATATTTGAACTATGGAAGAAAAAAAGAAGTACATTAAGGAATCAGCTCATTTGTCAGCTTAGAGACTTGTTCAATGTGTGTGCACACAGTGATAATAACAGTGGCCCAAGCTGCTGGAGATTCTGGTCCTCCAATGAGAGTGCACCCTACAGGAGATCAGACATTGTGCTGATTCTGGGAACCACCAGGCCCTTCAGAGGAGAGGGCATCTGGACCCGTCAAGTTTGCCCCTTCTTTTCCAGAAATACTTAATATGCTTACCTCACTCTGAAGACAGTGATTTTATTTCTTTACAGAAGTGACTTAATTCCTTCCCTTCCTTCTTTCCTTCCTCCCTCCCTCCCTTCCTTCCTTCCTTCCTTTCTTCCTTCCTTCCTTCCTTCCTTCTTTCTTTCCTTCCTTCTCTCCTTCCCTTCTTCCCTCCCCCCTCTCTTCCTCTATTTCTGAAGGCCAGATGAAGTGATCAAAACAAACACCTGCTGGTTCATATAGGAATAGCCTCGAGATTTTAAAACAGTACAAAGCAGTCTGATTTATCTGGTCTGTGCTGCTTGGGTATTGAGGTTCTTTAAGATACTCTAGTCGGTTTGAATGTGCAGACAAGATTCAAAGTCACAACTTGATTTTTTTTGTTGTTATTTGTTTATTTTGGTTGCTATTTTTGACTCCCCCCGCAGTGTCCTCCCCATAGCCCTGGCTGTCCTGGAACTCACTCTGTAGACCAGGCTGGCCTCGAACTCACAGAGATCCTCCTGCCTCTTCCTCCCAAGTTCTGGGATTAAAGGCATATACCACCAGTACCTGGCTATTGTTGACTTTTTATAGCAGATGTTTAATTTATTTATTTTTAAATTTTTATTTTATATATTTGCTGTATGTAGAACTGTTACATAAGAATATTGACATATATGTATTGCATGTTGAGCATATTCTCCTCCATGCCCTTGCCACATCTTTCACTTTCTCTTCTCCTCCTTTCTTTTATTCTCCAAGTCAGCTTTGCTTCTAGTTTCACTGTCATCACACATCACACACATATAAATATATGTATCCATATGTATATTTATATAGGGACTTATATAGAGATATAATGATACGCTGAGATCACACAATAATTGTAGAGGCATCAAGGAGAGAGGATGAGCATGAAAATAATTGATTTCTCTTTGCAAGATAATAATACCCCCCCCACACACACATACAAACACACATATATATATGATCTATCTATCTCTCCATCTATCTGTCTATCATCTATCTATCTCTCAGAGATCTTAGCTCTCTCCTGTCCTTTGCTCTGCCCCTCCCAGTGCTGGTTTACTCCCTCTGTGGTTGCAAACTGGCTTCATCCTGGATGTAGGATCCACATACAGGCAGACATGCTCAACAGAAGAGGATCTGTTAGAATTTGGTTTTTGGATGAAAGAATTATCTCCCAGAATTCTCAGTAGGGCTCTTGTTAGAAAAGATGAAGAAAAGGGTTGGTGAGTTTACTGATGGTAAATGAGTACAGTCTGTCATCCATTTCATTCTGTAGGTTTGTAATTCTCAATTATGATGACAAAGGTCAGACTTCTATATGTCAGGTCTGTCAAATAAAAATAAGGATCTTGCTGATGTGTCCATTTCTTTTTATTCTGAGACTTCAATGAACTGCCAAACCAAGATGTATATGGATTGACTGTCTACTGCCTGGTACGATAGCCAAGCTCAATGTATCTCTGTCATTTATGGTTCTTTTCAGTTTGCACTATTTTGTGATATTCAGTGTGATTGAAAATGCACATATTGTTTCCATCCAGAGCTTCTCTCCAGGACCATTTTTTGATAGAGACCTGCCACTATGGCTTTTTGTAAACATGCAGGGACTAATGAATTTATCATTGTCTGATGGCAGTAGCAAGTTTTGAGTATTCTTGGGAGTTGGGAGATGCAGTTAGGGGTAACCAAGCACTCAATGATAATTCCACTCCAAAATTTCTGTCTCCTTAGGCCTTTGAATTTGCTTTTTCTAAATTATACTTTGTAATTTCTAGAATCAAAGCTGCATTTAATACAAGGCACCAATGAGTCCAGCTTTCTGTCAGCTTACGTAGCACATAATTACAGTGTCTCCTAGTTCTCCAAGGTAGTGCATCAAATGCAGAGCTACCATATTAGTAAACCTTGCTGTTCATATACTGCCTGGCTCTCTGTCAGTGTCAATTATCAAAGGCATGCATTTTTGTCTATTAGCTTTTTCTTTCATATCTTAGATAGGGACATGAGATATACACTTTATGCCTTACTCCATCTGTCCTATGGATATGCTGAGATCAAATAGTAGTTGTAGAGGCAGTGAGGAGGGAGGATGGGCATGAAAAGAATTGATTTCTCTTTGTAAGGTAATATGATGTCATAATGAATCCTGATTGTCAATTTGATTGGATTGAAAAAATACCCAGGGGATTAGTAAAAATACCTTTGGATGTATCTGTGAGGACATTTATAGACAGAATCAACTAAGTAAGGAAAAGACTCTCTAACTGAATGTGTCAGGCACCATCTTGTAAGTGGGGAGAGGAGGAGTGATGGAATAAAGGAAGAGAAAGGGAAAATCCAGCAGCATCAGGCATTTCCTCTTTGCTTCCCAGTCAACATGATGCAAACTCTCCTGTTCTGCTTCTCCTTTCACAGCACAGTGGACCAAAACTTCTGAGTAAACATATCCTCCTCCCCAAAGTCTTCCTGTTAGATATTTTGTCATAGTGATGGGGAGTTTAATACAGGAAATTGATACCATGAGTGAGGCCATTGTTGTGACTCCCTGGCCCTGTTGTACAGAGCCTTGGGCACTGGTCTATGGAAGGAGTCTCAGATGCAGACTACAGAAACCCTAGAATTCTCTAACGACACTTTTTTGTCAATATATTTTTTCCTTATTAAGAAATGTTTTATTCATTATACATACCAACCACAGATCCCCATCTCTTCCCTCCTTCCACTCCCCCAAGCCCTTACCCCCCCAAACCTATCCCCCATTCCTTCCTCTGAAAAAGTAAAGCCTCCCATGGGGAGTCAGCAAAGCCTGGTACATTCAGTAGAGGCAGGTCCAAGCCCCTCCCCCTGTATGAAGGCTGTGCAAGGTGTCCCACCATAGGTCATGGGCTCCAAAAGGCCAGCTTATGCACCAGGGATGGATCCTGATAGTACTGTCAGGAGGCCCCTTAAGCAGATCAAGCTACACAGCTGTCTTGCTTATGCAGAGGGCCTAGTCCAGTCCAATGGAGGTTCCACAGCTGTTGGTCTAAAGTTCTTGAGTTCCCACTAGCTTGGTTTGGTTATCTCTGTAGGTTTCCCTATCATGATCTTGATGTCCCTTGCTCATAGAATCCCTCTTCTCTCTCTTCAGTGGACTCCTGGAGCTTGGCCTGGTGCTTGGGTGTGGATCTCTGGGTCTGCTTCCACCAGTCTTTAACACAACTTAATGGTCAGCTTTGATAGGAAAACAGAAAACCAGAACACAAATAGGAATGCATGCAGTAGAGATTGTACTTGCAGGGTTTCAGATAGGAATAAGAACTCTATTGGAAATTAGACTAGATTTTTTTTTTTGCCAGAATAGATTGGCAAAGACCTGGTTTACATTTTGTCCTTGTCCTGAGACTTTGTGTGAGGCTGAATTTAATGGTGACAGACTATTAAATGGTAGGGGACCTTTCAAGGCAACCCAGCATTTAAGCTATAGCACAGTTACTGCTAGCTGCTTTTATTCAGGTTTACAGTGAAAGCTGGGAACAAAAATAGAAGGAAAGGATTTTGAAAATATGCAGTTTGGGCAGAAAAAGGGCTCTTTTAGAGTTGTGGGCACAGATAAGAGCATACTTGTTGAAGAGATGGGGCTAATAGGAAGAAACCAAGTAAGCTGTATCACGACAGTGGGAGAGGTATGTTGAGGGAATCTCAGGTAATGGCCAGACCCCACTCACGATGGGATCAAGAATGTAGAATTTTTCGACTCATGTGAGAGACTTTGAGAAGAGAGTGCACAAGTACCCTGTTTGCACAGATCTACCTACAGAAGTGCTTTCCTCCATTCTGCTATCCAGGAACTCAGGCTGTTGTACCCATTGTCCAGGGGCCCAAGGGCCTGGCTTCACCCACATGCTGCTAGTGTAAAGGTTATGGCGTCACAGAGGTGTCCACCAGGTTTAAGAGGGAAGCCTGGAGGGTCAACAGTGTGTGGCAGGGTCATAATCTCTTCAGACAGCTTCTGTGAGGGCAATGAATTTAATAAAGCTTGCTTCAAATTTGGCTCAAAAAATTGTAGTAGTGGTCTTATTTTCACCTTCAAATTCGGCTCAAAATTGGTAGTGGTCTTAGCCTTGCCTGGTGCTGTTAACGAAAGCAGCAGGCAGTGAGCAGAGTTAGCCTAAAGAGAGTCCATGTGGTGTGCAACCCACGAAGTCTAGGCTCAGGGTTGCTCAAGAGCAGTGGAGCTTGTGTTGTGACACCACATGCCCTGGAGGCTGCATTTGGAGCTGCAGGATTTATGTTTGCTCTCTCAGGTTTTGGTTTTACTTTAGTTGAATCTTTTCTTATTATTTCTCGATTCCTCTTATTTGGAATGGAAAGATTTACTCTGTGTCCCTGTATGTTGAAGGTATATAATTTTCTGTTCGAAAATTCATAGCTAAGGGTTTACCTTGAGTCTCAGAGGACATTTTGAACTTGGATTTTGGAGCAGTGAAGGAACTATTAAAACTTTGGAACCTTGTACAGGTAGACTGGATGCATTTTTTTTGTGTATGTGTTTGAAGGTAGCCTTATGGAGACCAGGGGTGGGATGTTATGCTTTATGTAAGATGAGTTTGTCAAGATGATAAGGGATAGACTTGTGGGATGAATCCTTGATTGTCAACGTGCTTGAATGGAGACTGTCTAATCAGTAAAGCATTTCCAGAGAGCATTAAGTAAAAAGGAGAAGATTTGCCTCAGTATGCATGGGACTGTCCTGTAGCTGGAGGCCTAGATGGAATAAAGGGGAAATGCTGGGCCCAGCAGGTATATACATGCTTTCTCTTCTCTCTCTCCCTCCTTCCCTCTCTTCTGGCCACAGTGATGCAAGCTTTTACTCTGAACTGCTCCTCCCTACAGAGAGCCAAAACCTCTGTAAATGTGAGCAAAATCAATTCTTCCTCCTTTATTTCCATCAGGTATTTCACCATAGCAACCAAAAGTCTAACTAATACATGCCCTCAAGTTAGATCATGGCAGGGTTTTTATCAAGGTGGTCTAGCTGGAGAGGAAGGACTGATTTGGCTGACAAGAGAGATCGGAATCAATGCAGTTTAGGAGTTCAGTGTTCTCTGAGTCATCCGATTCATGCCATAAATCAGTTTCAATTTTCAACTCTACCTCTTGGCTAATCAATGCCCTAATTTTCACCCAAGCAATAGTGTGAGGCTGCAAATGAAACTAATCTTATAATTCAGCCATCTTCAAGAACAAACGTTAGTTTGATTTGTGTATATTTCAGCAGGTAAAAGATATTCTTCTAATACACAGAAAAATAAATTCTTATTTTTCATTTGGGGTCTGGAGTTGAGAACTTAAGAACTGGTGTTTTTCATTTCTAATTAAAAGTAAAGATCCCTTTAGTGCCGTTAGACGCAAACACTTTCTCATGAAGATCTTGGTTTTTCTCATGATTTGCATATGGCTTATGAAGGTAGGTTATTAGGACAAGCCTTTGAGGGTTCCAGCTTGCCCCCTGTTTATGGCACAGCCCTTTGCTTTAGGATTGCTGTCATGATGTGACTAGCTGTCTCAGATACCTCATGATCCTACCACCATGGAAAGGAGTGAGTGCTGCTGGAGTGATGTTCGCGCCACGCCCCCTCTAAATCCTGACCTCACACAAACCTCTTCTGCCTTAAGTTGCTCAAGTCAGGTGTTCTATCATAGTACTGAGGAAAGGAACTAACGTATCTCCTATGCCCAAACAAAGGTGGGCGAGAGCTGCAGAATACCAAAGCAAATGAGAAGCGTCCACCAGCCCTTGGGCAGGGCACTGCTTTCTCTGTTTCTGGGTTTCCTCATCTGGAGACAGAGGGTTTGAACTAGAAGTTGCTCTCAGGCCTGTGGTGCTGAGGCTGCCCCTCCCCTTTGGACTCTGGAATCAACCTCTCTAGTCCCTTGTCTCAGTTGAGAGGTGATGAGCCCTTGGGCTGCTCCTAGGCTCATGGCAGAAGAGGTAGGGACAGGAGTGAAGAAGGCTGCTTCTCCCTCCTGGCTTTTGTCAGCTGGACTGAAAACTGCTGCGGCTGTTTTTTTTTTTTTTTTTTTTTTTTTTCCTTCCCAACAGTTTCACACTGATGCAGAAAATAGAATCCCTGTCAGGCCAGTGCTGTGAAAGATCCCGAGAACAAAGTCATTTCTCAAGATACTGCCCTGTTTGAACACTGGGTGACAAGGTGACAGATTTTGTAGACACTTTATGGGAAAAAATCTACCACCTTGAGTGATTTTGAAACCTTTAGAAATATTTGGCAAGTGCGAACAGCCAGTTCCCTACCCTCTGTCTTTAATCAATTGCTTCCTTAAGCCATGGCTGTGCTGCAGGGAGAGAGCTGTGCATTTCTCCCCGCCACCTCGGGCTCCCTTTCCAGAGCATTGGTTTTTCAATATGAAGAGGTAAAACTTTCTCCACAATCCCCGAAATGGTATCTGCATATTAAAAATACAGCAGCTCCCTTTGCTGTTTGCCTGCGGATTTGTTTCATTTCATACCTCACTGAAGCCTCCTCGCTGTTCAGAACACACTGTACCCAGTTGTAAGGAGAGAAGGAGGGAGGGGAGGGGCCTGAAAGCATCGCTTGTTTTCTTAGCAAACTGAGAAATGTCGAAATGGAAGCTTGAACTTTGAATGGACAGAAACCCAGGGACTCGGGAGTCACTTTAGTTCTGGCTTGTTGGGAGCTTTGCTATTGGTCCCTTCGTCACCTGAAGGTGGCATCCACACGTCTTTTCTCAAGAGGTAGGCATTGGTACACAGAGTCTCAGTCATTATCACCTTTGAGCTCATGCCTAGCCAGAATCCAAGAACATTAGCATATTGCCTACATGGATGGAGAAAATATTTGCATATTGAATGTGACATACCACATCAGAAGTCAAACCACAGCAGTAGGTTAAATGCATCCCTGCCCCGAAATTCATACCTACTGAGAACCTCAGGATGTGATGTGTTATTCGAGTGAGCTCTTTGCAGGTATAACTAGTTAAGACATCAAGAGAAAATTTTTGTGGATTTAGGGCTGACCTAGGAGGAAGTGTCTTTGTGAGAAGATGAGGAGCATGGAGAGCCACACAGATGGTGTGCAGATGATGGGTGCTGCAAACCAGGCAGTACCACAGATTGCCGGGTGAGCCCCAGGAGACAGGAGCTCCACGGGGGCGCTCTCCTCCCAAGTTTCCACAAAGATGCAGTCCCTTAGACACCGTGATTTTGGACTTCTGGTCTCTTGGAATGTGTAAGAATACATTTCTGGTGTGGTAAACCACCGATTCGGGCTAATTTGTGCTGAAGCTGTAGGAAGCCAATCTGTTCTTTGAATGTCCCTTTGCTATGCTGTCCTCAGCCCTTAGTGTCCTGGATAACGTTCTCCTCCTCCTCCTCCAAGTTTTGGCTCAAATGTCATCTTCACAGTGAAGTTCCCCGAATGTTCATTAAAAATTCATCCTTCTTTTCCCCGTGCTCTGCAGCCTTCTGTGTTGACTGTGTTCTTGCATTTAGTTAGAGGTTTATAGGCTTGCTCCTCCCTCCTTCGCCATGGACCCTTTGAAGGCAGGGACAGCCCTTCCTTGCACCTGGCATATAACAGACCTTAGGAAATGTGTGTACTCAACGTAGAACCCTTCTGTTTGCTTGGTTAAATGTATTCCTAGACATTAAATTTGTTTGGTAGCTATTATAAGTAAGATTGCTTTGTTGATTTCTTCTCTGGCAACTTGCTGTTGGAATACAGAAATGCTACAAATGGAAGGCTGATTTTGTATTGTGGCTTTGCTGGGTTCATTTATTATTTCTAATAGATTTTTTTGGTGGGATTTTCTATATGTAAGATATTATCAACTGCAAACAATGACAGTTTGTTTTCCTTATTTCATGTCTGATGTTCTCTATTTTTTTCTCTTGACTAATTTGCCCTGGCTAATACTTCCAGTGATGTGTTGAGTAAATGTAAGTGAGGGTGGGCATCCTTGTCATGCTCCAAATGATAACTAAGTATGATGTTAGTGTGGGCTATATGTAGAGGTAGATGGAAGAAAGAATAGCATCCTCCAAAAGCAATGAGGAAACACTGAGAGGGGCAGATTGTCCCAGTGATCTTTCACATCCTTAACATACATGCGTTTCTCTCCATTGGATGTCGTCTCTGTCCTGTGTATTTGGCTGATGACTCAACACATCTCTGCCTAAATAAGAACTGGAGATCTGAGTGTTGGCTGTACAACTGCAAGGTGAGGTTCCTTCTGGGGTCATCTGTATTTAGAGTAGAGAAGCCTTCTTCCATAGGATGGGGGCAGATGGGAGAGGGGCAAGCAACCTGCTGTCTGTACAGGGAATGGAAGATACAAAGGAGCACAGGCCACTTCTGAACCACTGCATCTTCTTGGGAAAGACGGTCCCCTATGTAGTCCCCCTTTGACCCTTCTGCCATGTGGAGGTACACCAAGAAGGAATAATTCTTCACCAGACATCAGGTGTGCTGACATCTTGTTCTCAGACCTCTCAGTTTTCAAAATGTGAGAAATACATTTTTATTATTTATAAACCACCCCTCCTGTGGTGTCTAGTTAAAGCAGCAGGAGTAGACCAAGCCACTTTTTCATGCAGCACTTCCCTACATGAGGCCTGGACCTCTCAATGTGGAATCCAAGCCAGTCCACAGAGCACCACAAGGGCACACTCTTCTCTGGTGGGGCAGGGAAGGAGAGGAGAGCATTCTCCCCCAAAGCCCAGCCAGGCTTGTGATTAATGGCTGTACCAATCCAGTTCTCTTTAAGTCCCAGGGCCAGGTGCTAGGGTGAAGGACAATCTGGTGATTTAAATGAAACAAAATGACCAGAATCTTCCAGAGAGTTCCAGAGGGAGCTGAAGCAAGAGAATCTCAGACCCTCTCATAAATCATCTTCAGACTCAGCATATATGGCCTCTACATTGGAATCTGTCACAGTCCCCACAAATCCTTGGTTCCCCTGGCTAGTTGACCAAGTAGCTAAGTGTTGTGAAGGCAGCCTCCTGAGATTCTGAGTGAGGCAGAGGGAGGAAAGGTCATGGGGACGTGCAGGGGACATGCAGGGATATAGAAGTAGTGATCTCTGGTACTAGGGAGGGGCACTGACCCCCCCTTGCCTTTTTTCTTCTTTATCATAGGCAATGATCAGGTAGTTCTCTGTATCACCTTTGTTTAACTACATTGACAAGTACCTTGTGGATCCTACCCCAGCTCTCAGGCCACTTGGAGGAAATCAAACACATCTGTATGGTCCAGGGAGCAACCTGAGTCTCTCATCACTACACCTTGCTATGGAGAATTATCTGAACAGATCCTTCATTTTCTTCCATTCTTCTTCTTATTTCTTTTTCTTTTGTTTTAAATTTAAACAAGTTAAATAAATGTTTTGAAAACCACATTTCTAGTGTTTTGTCTCATAGTAATGACAGTGAAAAGCTAATTCGATAAGGACAAAAGATAGTATTCCTTGTCACCAAACGGTGGAGATGTTTAGTAGTCAGCAGCAAATGGAAGTGAAGGTGGAAGAAGTGGGGGCGGGGCTTAAGTGGGAGGAACAGCAGTGCACACAAGGCTGCCAGAGAGCTAGAGAGAGCCACTGTGACCCAGTTTGGCCCTTGTGTGATATTTGGTAATGTTGGAGAAGGGCTCAAATATGTTTGGTTGTCCTGTTGGGGTAAAGTGTCTTGAGGGGGCACTGAGCCCTTCCATTCATCTTTCCTCTATAGACAATATGTGTGCAGTGGGGATGGACCCTGCTCTAGGTCAAAGTAGGGGTGGCATGCAGACACTG
The DNA here is from genome assembly GCF_949786415.1 of Peromyscus eremicus. NCBI lineage: Eukaryota > Metazoa > Chordata > Mammalia > Rodentia > Cricetidae > Peromyscus > Peromyscus eremicus. The sequence continues at coordinate 78,428,977 of NC_081421.1, forward strand.
CTGTGTAAACAGCATTTATCTGCTTCCTTATTCTTTTACTTCCAGAAATGCCTGGTGCTGCCAGCTCCAGGGAGCTCTGAGGGTTCTGTGGTATATTATTGAGCTGACTTTTGGCTTTCCAGACTACCAGCCCTGACTTAGATTTCTTGATTCTGTCAAATTCATTATCCTTCGCCTGTATACTTTTGCAGCTTTCAAGATTTATCCCTGCTTCCTCCTTTCCTACTTCGTCTTGTCCTTGTGAGTTTGTCTCTCTTTAAACAATCCCTTTGCTGCACTCTCCGTGAGGTGTGGGGAGCGAGGGAGATGACATGCCTGCACTCTCTTCTCCACTCTCAACAGCAGCTCTGGATGTTTACTTTCATGTAGCTTTCCTTGAGCAAGGGTCTGACCCTGGGCACTTCAATGCATTGTCAGCCAAGCTGCATGGTCCCTGCCTGATGGCCCACTGGTCATTGTTCCAGGCCCAGCATCTTCTCCCTGGTCCTGATGATACCCCTGTCAGTCACTCCGCCTTGGTCTGTCCTACTTTATCTCCATTCCTAAACCTGTACATCATTTTTTTCCACTTAGATGCCTGCAGGGCCTTGTCAAGACACTTTTAATCCATCAAGGGGGGAAAAAGAAGAATCAATGGATTAAAACAAAAACAAAAACAAAACAAAAAAACCACTGACTACCTAGGTAGGTTGATGAGTATGGGAACTGGATTTTCTGGAATTTAAATTGGGATTTAGGTTTTTGATCTTATGTTTAAAATATTGCTTTACTGATTTAGCAATTTAAAAATTTTAAATTTTAAGTTAAATTTAGTTTTAAACAGGTACATAAAATTGAACATATTAATGTATGATTATGTGATGTTTTGATACATGTATACTTTGCATAATGTTTACCAGGGTAAACATATTTATATCTTCAAACACTTACCATTTCTTTATGGTGAACACATTTAAGATAATTTCTTCTAGCTTCCTGAGGTGTATAGTAAACAACTGTTATGCTGATGCCATTTAAATGCTAGCATTTTTTTTTTTTAATTCAGGGGCACCAGACAGAATTCTTGAAATCTGGTCTGTCCCAGAAAATATGGGCCGTCATCATTTGTACCTGGGGGATGGAAGAGGAGGTGCATGCTGTTGTGTAACACTGTCCTGAGGAGACAAACATCTACTCACCTCAGATGGCAGACCCAAATTAGGATACCACCAAAGTCCAGCCTGGTGAACCAGTGAGTTTATTGGGGTTACTTACAGGACTATGGTGAGGGGTGTCTTACAGGACTATGGTGAGGGGTGTCTTACAGGATTATGGTGAGGGGTGTCTTACAGGAGTATGGATGACTCAAAGGCAGCTCTATCAATGAAAGTCTAGCCCAGCATGACAGATGGCTTTCAGGATTCATGGGAACTAGAACACCAGAGCTCTCTACACAACATGCTGGCAGCCGAACAGGTTGGAGAGTCTCTTATCTGTAGCCATCTTTACCCTGTAAATAACCTTGGAGGGAGGAACCTTGAGAATGGGGTCAGTTTTAAGGCCTTTCTGAGGCTATCGAGAAATTTGCTTCCTGACTTCCTAAGGCCAATCCGCTTCCCCGAGTCTTGGTGAGCCTCCCTCTAGGATGGAACGTCTCACTTGGAAGGAAACTGCTGCCCAACAATGGTCTAGTTGGAAAAGGGGGTCCCCTGAAAAGAGGGTGCTCAATGAGCCATATAGTGGGCAGGGAGACAGGAGGATAGCAGATCCTCGGAGTGTTGGACGAGACAAAAGGAAAGGCGGTTTCCTGGAAGCAGGATTAAGGACAGACCTGAGACCCCGCTGCTAGTGGAGAGGTCAGGGTGTGGCACGATCTTCAGCCTTGTCAATTGTCCTGTTCCCTTTACCTGCCCAGGGTCTATTATCCCTCCTTCACAATTCACTCTCTACCACCTGTTCATCCATCTTCTGGCCACCCCATCTATTTATTCTCCCCCATCGATCTTTCTCTGGGTGGCCCGCACCACTTGGAGTTGATTTTCCTTGACCAGTTGCAGTGAAGATGCAAGAATGGACATGACTTACCTAAGGTCAGTCACACTGCTGCACTGTGGCAGGATGGACCACTATAACAAAGATTTGTCCAGGGCCTGGGGAGATGTCCCAGTTGGTTTTTGGTTTTTTTGTGAACTTGACACAAGCTAGAGTTATTTGGGAAGAGGAACCTCAATTAAAGAATTGTCTCCATCAGATTGCCTATAGGCAAGTCTGTAGGGCATTTTCTTGATTAACGATTGATGTTTGAGGGCCCTGCCCACTGTGGATAGTGTCACCCCTTGGCAGGTGGTCCTGGATGTAAAGGAAAGCTGTCTGAGCAAGCCATAGAGAGTAAGCCAGAAAGCAGCATTCTTCTATGACTTCTGCTCCACTTCCTTCCTCTGGGTTCCTGCCTTGAGTTCCTGTCCTGATTTCCCTCAGTGATGGAGTGTGACTTGACAGTTGCAAGATGAAGTTAATCCTTTACTCCTCAAGGTGCTGTTGGTCATGGTGTTTTATCACAGCAGTAAAATTTTAACAAAGACATTGGGTAATATTACTTCCAGTGCAAGCACGAGGACCTGAGTTTAGACACCCTGGGTAACATCTGGGCATGCTGACTCATGTTTGTGACCCAGTGCTGAGAGAGCAAAGACAAAAGGATCCACAGGGACTGCTAGACAACCAATCTATCTGAAACAGTGAGCTCCGCATTCGGTGAGAGACCCTGTCTCAAAAAATATAGTGGAGAGTGATAAAGGGAGACTCTTGACATTGATCTGTGGCCTCCAAATGTGCACGCACAGGTGTAGGCACTCTTCATCTCCACATGCACACATACACTACAGCATACATGCATGTACACACATACATACTTGCACACAAATAAGATTTGTTCAAATTGTGTATCTAAGTACTAAGGGAGTGAGAGAGAAATAAAGTGCTTAGAACTAAGTCAGGATGTATATTGGGTGAGGTGAAGGTTTGAAGGAAGTTAGGAAAGGAGAAAGTCATTTAGAGGGGAAGAGAATGTTTATAGAAGGGATACAGCAAAGAAAGTCACCATCAGATTACAGCATGTTGTTAGCCTGTATGATTTTGAACAAGATGGAGGTTGTACTGTCAGCTGGAATGAGAGCATCAACCATAAACAGAGGGAGGGAATGGAAGAGCAGTGGCTGAACAGACTTTGAATTGCAACTGGGGGCTTGGAATCAATGAAGAAATACACCTGTTTTGAGCTTTTAGGTTCGGCAGAATGTGGTGCGGTGACCCCACATCTTTGTCCACCTGCCTTTCACAATCCTCATTTCTGCCTCTGACCCCATCTCAGTTTCCAGTTCTCTATTTGTTTCCTCTCCCCAGTCCCTGACAGCAGCTTTTATGTGTATAAAATGTTCCCTGTAATTCTCTTAATAGTTGCTGATGGGCTTCCAGCTCTGAACTCTAATCACACACCTCTGAGGTCCACGTTCCCTTAGCCTCTCTTCTGTCCCTCATGATGACAGAGTCCATGATGTTTTTTTTTTTTTTTTTTTTTTGTTTGTTTGTTTTTTGCTCTGGACACTCAGGGCAGGGCCAGATGCTGAAGAGATGGAAGGTTGTCAGCCTGGTCCGTGATGGCGCTTGGGAGATGTGCTCGCTCACTCTGTGGCTTCTGTGGACAAAGAGCCTCTCTTACTCCCTTGGAATCTACCAGCTCTGAAATGTATGATGAATTCCCTGTCCCCACTCCCAGAGGTAGCTGCCAAGGAGACAGGTTAAAAGCCTGTATTTATGGCAAGTGACACATTCTGAACAAGATGTTGATTAAGGACATGTTGAGTTCTTACTGTTTTACAGACTCCAAAGGCTGAGCAATGAGGATGAAGACCAAGCCTGTGGGTGAGGGTATCCCACCGCACACCTAAGCCAGAGGCCTTCAGGGGCAGTTGGGCACTAGAGACCTGGTAGAGCTCTGCTGAGACTGGATCACACTGGAGGATTGTTAAATGTTTAAGAATGTTACAAGCTGGTCGTTAAAAAGTGGTGTTTTGAAATTGGTCGTATTGGGTGTTTTTATACCATGAAAACTGGAAAACACTGTAACTCAGGTAAGTTACTTCCCCCTGGAGAACTGGTTTACCAGCTTTGCATGGAAATAACCTCACTCTGGGCTCTCAGGAGAGAGCAAGCAGCAGCCTGAAGCTTGGGGTTTTGCCCAGGGATCTAGCCTGTATAGAGGGGCACCTGGCCTGGCTGTGGAGAGCTGCTTCCCTGGAGGACGAGAAGGCTAGTTTAGGAGAGGAGCAGAAAAATAAAACTAAATAGACCTTCATTCTGCCAGGCAAGGCAGAGATGTGGCCAAGTGTCTCTCCTGGTCCACAGGCCCAGGACAAAGAAAGCTGCACCCGGCCGGGCGGTGGTGGCGCACGCCTTTAATCCCAGCACTCGGGAGGCAGAGGCAGGCGGATTTCTGTGAGTTCGAGGCCAGCCTGGGCTACCAAGTGAGTCCCAGGAAAGGCGCAAAGCTACACAGAGAAACCCTGTCTCGAAAAAAACAAAAAAACAAAACAAAAAAAAAAAAAAGAAAGCTGCAGCTTAGCAACTGTTTACAGTGAAAAACTTCACTTAGATGTTTTTGTCACAATAAATTCCTCTCTTGGTTATCTTAAAAACAAATGTGCCTGTGTTTATGGTGTATGGTGTATGGTGTGTGTGTGTGTGTGTGTGTGTGTGTGTGTGTGTGTGTGTGTGTAGGTTTGAGGCTGATGTTGGGGGTTGTGGTGGTTTGAAAGAAAATGGCCCCCAAAGGAAGTGGCACTATTAGGAGGAGTGGCCTGCTGGAATTGGTGTGGTCTTGTTGGAGGAAGTGTGTCACTGTGGAGGCATGTTTTGAGGGCTCATATATGCTCAAGCCATGCCCAGTGTCTTAGATCACTTCTTATTGCCTGCAGTCAAGACGGAAGAACTCTCAGCTCCTTCTCTAGCACCATGTCTGCCTGCATGCTGCCATGTTCTACCATGAAGATAATGGACTAAACTTCCGAACTGTGAGCAAGCCACCACAATTAAATGTTTTCCTTCATAAGAGTTGCTGTGGTCATGGTGTCTCTTCATAGCAATAGAAACCCTAACTAAGACAGGGGTTTTCCTAAGTCTTTCTCTCTACCTAGTTATTGCTGCAGGATGTCTCAGTTGAACTCAGAGCTCACAGATACACTAGTCTAGCTAGTCAGCTTGATGTAGGGCTCCTGTGTTCTGCTTTCTGAATACTGGGATTACATGGTACCGTTTACAGTGCCATTGGTTCTGGGGACTTTAACTTTGATCATCATGCTTGCAGGGGAAGAACTTATCCCAGGGGCCATCTTCCTGGACCCCATTTCTGGTTATTATATCTTCGTCTACTATATCTGTCTACTATATCTTTGCTTTCGTTCTGCTCATTCTTTTGTGGAGGGGAAAGGCGGCTTGCGATTCCCAAACACAACACACACATGACAGAACATGTTATGACTCACATTTAACAGCTCACAGTGTGCACTTGTACCCAGTTATCAATTTGAGAAGAGGATAGCAAAAATCTGGAAATCTAATCACCAAATGGTCGATTTTTTCCTTCACACAGATGCCCTTGCTAGTGAGCAGGAAGTGCAAGGCTCTTCTTCACTCCAATGAATGCCTTGGCCTTAACTGAACATTCAACACAAGGGGGCAAAGTTGGACACTGGCTTAGTGGTGAACATCAGACATTACAGGCCACTTCCCTATCCGTATTTGTTAGAGTGTCCACACTGAAACACACCAGAAGATCAAAGTCTCCAGACAGTATAGAGGGAAGCCATGGAAAATCAGTCTGGAAGACAGACACCAGAACTATGAATCTAACTGCTGAGACAGACCCAAGGCGAGCAATGTAACTGCCATTAACCACAGCAAGCAGCTCAGGTGACAGATGTTGGCAACACCAGTGTTGACAGTCGCCTACTGAACCAGGATGAATGTGATGCAATCATTCCCTGGACTTATTTGTGTGAGATTAGATTTGACTGGGGAATGTTTCTCCCTCTTCTAAATTATTAACATCTAATAAAAGATTATAGCTAAATTCCTAGACAACCTCACGTGTGGAAATAAAGCTATAATTTTTGTTTCAACACAGCTGCCATGCATTTCCCTCTTATTAGTGAGGAATATAAGAGAGAAGTGAAAGAGTTGGGGTTGTCTTTAGTTTTCTGGGGCTCTTCTCTGGTTGTTGGCCACCTTCCTTGGAGAAGGTATTTTTCTCGGTGGTGGGGTGGGTCCTCACTTTCAGTTCTTCTCTGTTGTCAAATGCAGCTTTCTGGTTCCTTCTAACCGCCTCAGCCTCAGCTCTGGGCCCCTTTTCTGGCAGAGCTCTGGCTGTGGGTAGATTATGAGGGAGGCGAGATTATGAGGGAGGCGACTTCTGACATTGATGGGGCTTGTGGTTTCGAGGCAGTGCGTCAATCAGCTTGTCTGTCAGTTGGTCAACAAGTCTTTATTTATCTCAGTGGGTGCAGAGCAGCCTATTGGCTGGTTGGGACACATGGTTTCCCTGTCTGCAGTCTTTCCCCCCCACACCATCCCACACACAACTGTCACATTAACTCTTTCTCAGATACAGTTCTGATCCTGTTGAACCCCGGCCCAAACACATTTGGTGACTGAGTCCCTATTCCCTCCAGGAAATGCATGCTTTGCCTAGTATTCTGGGGGTGCAGCATTCTGGCCCATCTTTAAGCTTTTGTTCTTATGGCTCATGGTCTTAGTGGGACTGCTTGCTGTCATATTAACACACCATGTAACTTCCCACTCCGGCCCTGTTTTCAGCTGATGCCCATGTGCAGTTTCTTCAGATCCTGCCAGACCTCACTAAAGGTCATGAAGCCACCTCTGGTCACCCTTGGTGACCAGAACACCAATGGTGTTGATGATCGCTCCCTGTGACGGCATTTTCTGAGGTAGGAGAACACGGTAGCAGGGAGTGGTACTAGGGATCAGACTCAGACTATAAATCCCAGCTGTGCCATTTAGGAGATAAATGTCCTCGCTTGAGTCTCATTTTTTTTCTAAAATGAAACCTATAAATATTAAGATTAAAGAAGTTCAGTGACCCCCAGGTGGACTAAATGCCATCAAACTATACAAAACCAATCATCATATTGTTTAGGGATGGATATGAAAACAATAAATAACAAAGGCTAATTTTGCCAAAAGTTTAAGCAGGATGAAAACGGTTCCGTGTACAAAGAATCTTCTTGCTTAAGGGATCTATCTGAAGGGCAAATGAACATATTGTTCTTTGAAGTGAATATGTAATTTTTTTAAACATATATTATAGAAACCACAATAAACAGAAAATTAATGACTTTCATTCACCTTTCTGTTGCTTATAGCACAGGCCATTTCCAATCTCATTCTCCAACCATCCCTCTTCACCAGATCCTAACTGCTCCAAGGCTTGTTTCTGCCACATTGTCCCCTTTGATTCCTCCCTATACCCATTCCTTGCTAAGTGATGGACCACTAACCAGACCCAACAACGAGCATCTGAGCCCCAGGCCTGCTCTCAGAGTTGTGTTTGAGTCTTCTGGAGATCATTAACACAAAATGATCTGCTCTGTGGAAGGGATCTGTTTCTCAGATGTAACCCCAGGGTATCCCAGGTGTCAGTTCCTGGAGCCAGGGACTGGGTCATAAGGGGCCCCTCATGCCTCCACCTCCTTCTTTAATAATGTCCATTCTGAGCATGGGCAAAGGACAGCTACATGCTCTTCACCAGAGTTGCTGGAGCCATTAGTGGTCCATCCATGAGGGGCTGAGTCAGTCTAGGACCATCAAAGCCAAGGATGCGATGCTTCCCCAGACCAAGTTTGAGCTCACAGAGATATTCAAGCAGCACTGAACGAGTTCAGAATTTTTGTCTGGGATTTTTCTGCTCCACAACAGGCAGGATGTTCCATTCGCCTCTGAATCCTTAGCACAGGGAGTGGCCATGGGAACATGTCCAGGAAACAGGAGGCGTGGCTATACCCATCAGTTCATCAGGTCTGACTCAGGCACCCCCTTTTCTCTCTCTGACATCTTGTCATGGCTGTTGTGTGCTTCACCAAGGGCTGCATGGTCTTGTGCTCTGTGTCACAGACGCTCACGGGCTGGCTCTTCTGAGCACTCACCAGCTTCCTCTCTTCCTGGATTAGCCTTCCCTCTTCTTCCACTTGCTCAGTTTATTTCCACACTTGGTGGATATAGATGTTATATTCTTTTAGGAATCAAGGGCTGTTTGAGTCCTAAGGTTTGTCTCTAAGATGGGGAGGATTCTAGCTATTTTGGGAGGGTAATTTGAAGGATCAAATGGCTTAATCTTTGTGAAATGCTTAGAAGACAGTCTGGTAGCTGGTGAACACCATGCAAGGTTTTGCTGTTATTTATAAAAAGTATAAGCCAGAGTGTTGGGTGTGGTGGGGGCACACCTGCAATTCTAACACTTGGGACACAGGGCCAGGGGGATCAAGAGTTCAAGGTCATCCTTAGCTGCAGAGAGACTTTGAGGTTTTCTTGGGCTACATGAAGCCTTACTTCAAAAAGAAAAATTAAAGGAAAAAGAGAAAAGAATAGGGGTGATTGGGGGTAAAGGATAATATGCTTAACACATAATATATACTGGTAAGAAAATTAAAATAAAACAATGAAAAAATAAAAGCCAGATGGCTATTTATTTATAATGGGCAGCATTCAGTAAAATGTCTGCAAACTAGGCAAGAGAACTCCAGCAAGGTCTACAGTAACAATGGTGGCACACATAGGTTAGGATGCACGAGGAGTTATTCATCCACAGTGAAGTCCGTCAACACTCATTGACAGATGAGGACCAATGTCTCACTCTCTCTTTAAATGCACATGTGTGTCTCTCACTGACCTGGAACTCACAATTAGGCTAGATTGGCTGGCCAGAGAGCCAGGGATCCTCCTGTCTCTGCCTCCCAAGTGCTGGAATTAGAGGTGGATATCAACACTCATTCCATTTTAATGTGGGCTCTGGGGATTGAAGTCATGATTTCCAGGCAAGTAAGTACTTTATCATTTGAACTATTATTCTAGCCTCCTCACTGAACTTTGATTCTAGATATAAATATTACTTTCATCCTCTTAAAGCACCAGGCACTAAAATTCCTTGAAGTTCAAGGACTTCCCAGGGAGACGGTGCATAGATGCCTGGAGACAGCATCTCCTGGTTCCGACTCTGTTTTCTTACTCTTATTGTTGTCCCTAGTCCATGAGGGAGGAAGATGATCTACCCTACTTCACAGAAGCGTTTGGAGCCTCGGGGAAGGAGTGTGGAGCCATACGCTGGCTCCACAGACTGTGGATCAGCCAGGGCCTGCTGTATCCTGAACTACATTCTACGAGCAGAATCTCATTTCTCAAGGAGCGAAAGTGGGCAGGGAACTATAGGGAGCCATGTCTGGGCAATCTGCTTTTTAGCCTGCTCACAGAAACGTAGGAGGACAGATTGCTTTGCTTCTACCTTCCAGGTGGCAGTCATGTGTGTGAACTCCAAGAATTCCACCTCTCTTCACTATTAGTCTAATGAACATTAATTAGGTAGGCACATTTGCAGGAGAAATCCCCAAACAAATCAATGATGTATTGTCTAATCACGCATGTCAAAGCCAAATAGAAATGTTTGGAGATCATTTGCAATTTTCTGTGATCTGATCCAGTGAGTTTCTCCACCTGGCTTGGAAATAGAATGTGTGGTTTGCTAGACATTCCATTCTCAACTCCTAAGTGCGTTTCCCCTCACTCTGAAGAGCGGCCTTCCTCCCATCACCGTCCATGCAGGTGTTGTTTTGGGATGTCGCTGCCAGCCCACACACTGCATCTTGTGGTTTATGTCAGTGGACTCGATGCAGCAGGCATCCCAGCACAGTGCCAAGTGAGGCATGGAACTTTGATAGTGATGACAATTAGTATGTCTGTGTCTGGAGCAAATTAAATTTTCTAAATTATTCAAGCCTGGACTCCTAGGGTTTTGATGATCTGGGTTCTAGTTCAGGTCCCAGCACTCATTAGCTATGCATCTCAGTCTGGATCCTGAGAGGAGACACTCTCTCTCTCTCTCTCTCTCTCTCTCTCTCTCTCTCTCTCTCTCTCTCTCTCTCTCTGTGGTTTATATGCAAATACAAATACTGTGTGTGGGTATGTTAGCTATTTGATTGCATGTAAGCATGTAAAGGCCAGAGGTCTACACTGGGTGTCTTGCTCTATCACTCTCCACCTTTATTGAGACAGAATGTCTTACTGAACCTGGTGTTTGATCTTTTGGCTAGAATGGCTGGCCAGTGAGTCCTTGGGATCCTGGGATCCTTGTCTCTGCCCCCTCCTACTGATGCTGGAATTACCAAGCCATGCTTCTATACCTGGATACGAGGGGTCCAGGGAAATCCCAATTTATCTCTTTTTCACCTTCTATTTTCTTGCTTATAACCGCAAATTGGTTCAACCTGACCAGAAGCCAGAGGGTCAAGGAACTTCTGACACAGTTCCTCTAGGTATAGAACAGCATACAGAAGCTTGGACAGTCAGTCTGGGGTTGGAGAAAGGATACAAACCAAGATTACTCAGCCTACCATGTGATTTTGGATAAGTTTCTTATGACTTTCAGTTTTTCCATTTGTAAGGCGAGGATGGCAATCTTATCTAGCCACCAGAGACTACGAAATTCGAGAACTTTAAGACATAATGCACGGGCTTGTTTTGTGGTTTGGATATGACATCAAGTCCGAAGGGCTTGAACGTTGGGGTCTTGGTACCCAGGTAGTATTACTACCAGGTAGGAGGCTCTGGAAGCGTTAGTAGGTGGAGCATAGTGAGAGGCAGCACAGCACTGGGGGCAGGTCCTCAGGGTATCACATCTCTGGCCGCTTTCTGTTTCTCTCTGCTGTGAGGTAGGTGAACAGCCAGATTTCTGCCACATTCTTCCAGTCTCACTGCCATGATCACTAGCTCAGCCTCCCCAGCCCAGAATCAATGAACCAAGGACCACAGACTGAAAGCCCTGAAAATGTGAGCTAAAATAAAAAATTCCCCCCATACGTTGTTTCTGTCGAGTGTCTGTCTGTCTGTGGTTACCCCGATGACAAAACAATATAGGTTGCTTTTGCTTCCTGCTTGTTTACTTAGCCAACTGCTCTTTGTTTGGACCAATCTGATGAGTGACAAGTCCATGAAGGGCCAAAGCAAAGGGAAAACCGTGGCAGGTATCCAGGCCAGGGGTGGCAGGAGGGATCCAGCTCTCATTGCTGCTATCTCTAGAGAGAGAGGGAGAGAGAAATCACAAATGTGTTCTTGATTCATATTGAAGTAATCTTTTTCTCTTTGTTGCAATTTATTCAGGTTTATGGAGCACATAAAGACCTACAAAGGCGGACTTTTGATGTAGTTATGCAGCTATAAACTTATACAGCTGTAATAATTGCATTTTAATGATTTCTTTATATTGCCATAATTGGTAGAGTTAATGATCATGTCAACTGGACTATGAAAAGAACACTCACGACAGCCAATCCCTTTCTCTCTAAGGCTCTCTGGAGAGGATAGAAAGATAACATGTTTTCCAACTTCTCTTTATTCACAACTAATGGACCCCCAGCGGGTAGGCCCTGAACTCCAGAAACTTCTCTTCGGACAGGTTTCCATTGGATACATACACTTAATTTGCCCTGTGCTCTGAGCAAACTTCCTTCCCCAGAAGGAGCCAGGCTGGGGCATCTTCTATCCCTCATCCTCTCTTTGCTACGGTTTCGCTGCACAGTAGTTTTCCATTTCAGGCTTCATTACTGAAGAAAGATCTGGGAAATAAAAGGGTTTGCGG